>NW_005356870.1:9183780-9213593 GCF_000412655.1 Myotis brandtii | reverse complement strand
AACTATGAACAAATTCCTATGCACACTGCACATATCTTATTTTGAAGTAAAAAAACAAAACGGGAAATACAATATTTGTATTTGCATGTGGCCCTCGGGCGGTAGTTTGAGGACCCCTGGTCTAGAGGGTATTATACTAAGTGAAATAAATAAGACAGAGAAAGACACATAACATATGATTTCACTTACATGGGAAATCTGAAAAATAAAATAAATAAACAAATAGGCTAAGAAGTAATTACCAGTTACAAAAATGGTCACAGGGATGAGAAGTACAGCTTAGGAAATATAGTCACAAATAGGCTAAGAAGTAATTACCAGTTACAAAAATAGTCACAGGGATGTGAAGTACAGCTTAGGAAATATAGTCAATAATATAATAATATAATATGCATGGTTTCAGATGAGTACTAGACTTATTGGGGGAATCATTTCGTAAGTGATATAAATGCCTAGTCACTATATTGTACAGCTGAAACTACTATAATATTGTGTGTCAACTGCAATTGAAAAATTTAAAAACAATTTTAAAAGAAAAGGGACATTAGGTAATAAGAGGAAGCTGAATAAACTATGAACTTTACTTAATATTGTTTCGATGTTGTCCATTAATAGTGTTATATGTGCCATACTAATATAAAGATGTTACTAATAGGGGAACTGGGCATAGGGTATTCAGGAATTCTCTATACTACCTCTGCAGAGTAATCCTGTAAATCAAAAATAGTTCTAAAATAAAATGTTTATTATAAGAAAATGAAAAAACCCAGCACTTTTCTTTAGGACAAAATGCATTAGTTGCTCAGATGCCTAGCCCCAGCTGTGCAGCCCACCTCTGGTAAAAGTATTCAGAGCCTTTGGGCATTCGCACCTCTCCTTTGCCTCACCCTATTATTTCTACTTTTATCTCCTCATGTTTAACTCTTGTATTTTTATCTTGTCCCTGTGAATATATTTGCAAACCCCTCCAGTTCCATTTCGAAATGAGGGGAGTCATAAATAAATATGTATTACTATGAAACACTAGTATTAGCCAGTTGTCAATGTGATGCATTGTGTCAGGAACCCAGATGTGTCATTCTGGGACAGATGTTCCCCTAGGGCTGAGCCTGTGCAGATGCCCAAAGAAATGGTTTTAATCTGAGGATGCATCTCAAATATCCAAAAGTTTCACCCCCAGGAGCGCCACATCCTCTTCGGATGCAGTCGAGGTTCTCTGGTTGTGTGTAGCAGCCACATCAGTATAGTCACCCTTTAAATTTAGCTCACAGCAAAATGTCTGGCCGGCTGGCCTTAAACACAGCCGGTCTGGCTCTCCGCTGAAGAGCTGTGCCCACCAGCTCTGCCAAGAGGTGCCTCTGCACTCCCACTCGGTCGACTGCCTCCTTTCAACTGGACGGAAATCTCTCCTCCTTCAGGAAGCTTCTAATTAGAATCGACTCCCAGAGACCTCCCTGCTTTCTCCTAGTGATGTAACTGGTCCCTTGTTCTCTCCCCCTCAGGCACCCCTGGCTTCCTGTTATTTACAAAGGATGGTGACAACTTTGAGGACAGGGACTGTGCCATAATTGGTTTATATTTCCTAAGCAATAAATCTGTGCAGAGTACACATTACGGATTCCCTAGAAACGAGAGGACTGGAATTGAATCGAACCGAGGCTTGGAACTGGAAAGAACCTGGAAAAGCAGACATCCAGCTCCCAGTATTGCTGGAGAGGAAACTGTGTCTGAGCGGAAGTGACTTCCCTGAGACCCACAGCTGGTGAGCACGGAGTCGATGACTTAAGTCAATTAAGCCTGTAATAAATACTCACTTGTTAGATAAGAAAATGCACAGAAAGCACTGCATGCCATGCCTGGTTCACAGTATTACTCTAATTATAGCCTCATTACCTATAACTGCAGATTAGTAGCAGCTATTATGCATACTACTACAACAATGACACACACACACAACATTGGGCATAGTTAGCACTACAAACAAAAACCAGTGGACCTCAAGGATATTATAATCCAGTTAGCAATTATAACTAATATACATGAAAAAAAATCAGAGAATAAGCAAGAACAACAGGAATTCTGAAAAGGGATTCACCACTGTGGGCTGAAGAAGTTGAGGACAGCTCTGGGAGGAGGTAAGACAAGCTGGACTTTTAACAGCGGGGATGAGAGGCAGCGGACAGCAAGGAGGCTGAGAAGCAGTGAGCTCACTTGCTCAGGAAAACTCCAGCCCCATAAGGAGTGGGAGGGACCTCTGTTCATTGCCATAGCCCCAGTGCATGGTGGGTAGAAGGCAGTCAATGACTGGGGGAGTCAATCCACTAACTGTGGAAGGCGACAGAGGGAGGGGGTTGGGAGTCACGGGACATAGGTTGAGAACAGCAAGAAGGGCGCAGGATTCACTCACCAGGCAGGAAGGGCCACCTTCGGTTTGGGAGATGGGCAGTGATGGGCCCACCTTAGCCAGGTCACCAGTAAAGAGAACAGGAGTCAGGAGGCAGGAGGAAGAGGAGAGGCTGAGAGGTCTGTTACCATGATACTCAGCAAATGCTGGGGCCCGGCTGGGTGTTGGCAATGGCAGTGAAGCAAATGTAAAAAATGTTTTCTTGGGGAAAATTTTTGACAGACATAGTAAGCAAGGTGGAAGAAAGAGAGATATCAATAATGACCACTTACTTTGTATTTCTATTGAAAAGAATGTTGTGTTTTTAAAAAATATATGTTTTTATTGATTTTAGAGAGGATGGGAGAGGGATAGAGAGAGAGAAACTTCGATGAGAGAGAAACATCGATTAGCTTCCCCCTGCACGCCCTCCCACTGGGGATCGAGCCTGCATGTGCCCTGGCTGAGAATTGAACCAGTGACCTCTTGGTTCATGGGTCGATGCTCAACCACTGAACCACACTGGCTAGAAAGAATGGGGTTTTAACTGCCTGAAATGGGATAGTTGAGAAGAGAAAGGAGGTTGGGGGTAGGCAAAATAATAGTGGGGATTTCGGATTTGGGATCAAATGTGGGTCACTTAAGTGCAGATGTCCTATAGGCAGTTGGAAATTCAAGCCTGGCACAGAGGAGAAAAACAGCACTGGATTTATATTTGCACATCGTTTATAACAGAAGTAAAAGTGGAAACTAAAGGAATGAACGAAGTCAACAAGAAAAAGCAACAAGACAAGATGGGAATAGGTTGAGGACAAAATCTGGAGCCAAATTAGTGGGCCAGAAGAAAAAGAAGAGGTAGATAGAGGAGAGAGAAAAGACCAGGAAAGAAAGAAGAACTGGATAAGGGAAACATCAGGGAGAAATATTCATGCAATTAAAGCTCAAAAGCATCAGATGCCTAAAGAGGGATTGGTCTCACACACACACACACACACTTACACTTCCTTTAGCAGAATGAAAGTATTTGGCAACCACCAAATAAGCAATTGCAGTTGTGAGGACGGAGCTATAGTTCAGCAGATAAAAAAATGGAACGGTGGCGAGAAAGAGAAGGTGGAGGTCTTCCCAAGTAGGCCAGAATGTCTTGGCCACATTCCCTGCAGAGTTCAAAACCAGGGTACGAAATCAGCAAGTAATCAATACATTTATTGGGCACTTTGGCCAGCATTTGCTAGCACTGTAGTGATAAAAAGTATAGGATGCCATTCCTACGGGAAAGGAACTGGGCACATGAGAATTTAGCATCGGGAATAAGCCTACCGCCACCATGAAGTCTGCATGCTGTATCTTTAGCAGGATTGGGGGTGGAAGGAAGGAAATGCACTGGAAAACATTTCTGGATTTTTCCCACCCCCTCTCAGAGGCAAACAATATTAAACAGGAAACAAATTATTTAGCAGGATTACAGTCTAAATGCCTGGATTTAAGTGTTCATTTCTACTAATGGCCTCACACAGTCCAGGGGGCAGGCTGCCCACGGGGTTGGACTATGACCTCCAGCCGCCAAGGGAAGAGTCTGCACCATGAAGTGGAGACAAGGATTCAGAGATCCTCCACCCAAAGACCCTTCCCTTCTCTTGTAACCACGCAACACACCCCAGGGATAGAAGACGTGGAGGATGTGGAGTTGAGTGCAGCAAAAGGAGGTGCTGCAACAAAGTGGCCCCAAAAAAGTATAATTAGGAAAAGCAGAATTTGCATTCATTGGATGTGGCTCTGAACGTTCCAGCGCATCAGCTCACCTGAGGCCTTTTCCTCCCCCGCTAGCACTTTCTGACCTGGCCCACAGTGAGCCCAGTGATGCACGAGTCCAGGTCTCCAAGAGCGTTTGTTCAAACTTAGGGCCATGTGTGCGTGTGCGCCTCTTCCAATGGGCTCCCTTGGCCTTTACAGAGTCCGAGGCCTGAAGCTTCCTGCACGCTGCCCAGCACACTCTCTTCTGAAGGGGACCTGTCTCATGGATAGACAGAGGCTGGGCTGACAGCTCCCAAAGTGAGGGACCATTGGGCATCTCTCCTGGACAGTGACTAGGTGAGGAGGGTGGGGTCCACGCTCCTGTCCTCCTACAAGCCACGGGCAGGAGGTGAGCCATGGATGACAAGATATTCAGTCATTGGTCCCCAAAATACTTAAAGTGCAAATTAAATGGCAGGTTCTGGAACAGAGAGGGAGGGACACAGTGATGTCTAAAGAGCTAAAGAGCTTCCTGCTCACAAGTTGCCTATACAAGTGCCATGGGAATCCCACGGAAGGTAACCAGGAGAAGCTGAGAGCCCTGGGAGAAGGGAAGGATTTCAACTTGCACACAATATGGGGCACACATTCCAAGGGAAGATCCCCCGAAAGGAGACAAAAGGCAGGTTCCATGAGTAGCAAAGGGAGTTTAGAACACAGGTGGGCAGAGCCCTGTGGTGAGAGGCAGTGGTCATGTGAGGCATAAGATCATGGACTTTGGAGCCACACTGATGGGATTCAGATCCCAGCCCCACCATGACCATCAGACTCCTTAGCTAGAGCTCACACCCCCCACAGGCTGGCCACACCCCCTCTTCTGCTTGCAGTAACAACAGCAAATTCGGCTAACCCTCACAGAATGCTGGGCCCTGCACTAAGCTCTTCAGATCAGTTCAAGACTTAGAACTGTGCGTGGTCAGAGTAAAGGCTCAATACATTTCAGATAGCGTTATTATGAGGGTCCTCTTTCGTTCTCAAAATGACCTTATGACGGAGGTACAGTTCCCCCTTTTGCCGAGAGGGACACTGGAACTTAGAGAAGTGCCTTGTCCAAAGTCTCCCAACTGTAAGAACTATGTGAACTTCTAGCATCACATAGACACAGGTTACGAATATGAATGGAAAGGGCATTGAAAGGAAACGGGCTGAAGGAATTGTGACTGAGAGAGGGGGCCCCTAACTAGCTTGCAAATCCTGTTAAATATGATCACACACACAAAACAATAACATGAAAGATCTGATTATGTTAGTGCAGTAGGATTCACAATAAACATAATAAATGGACGATTAACCAAAAGAAATAAGGCCAATAAACATTTAGTAAGTAATGGAAGGCAACAGGGCACGAAAACAACCAGTTACTAAGCATTTATTGTGTAACTGAAAATACCCCAGGAATGAATTATTTTTTCTTAATCCCAGGAGATGACGATGAAGAAACTACTGATAATAACTAAAACCTACGTAGTGCTTAGCACGTGTTCACACACTAGCTCTGTGAGGGAGGTACTATTATTATCCCCATGTTACAGGTGAGCAAACTGAGGTGAGGCAACGTTCCCCAAGTGTTGGAGCCACAGGAGAAGCTGAAGGTCTGTATAAATAACTTCATCATTCCAGACATTCCGCCTTGGAGACTCATGCCTCCGTGGGCATAAAACAGAGATAAAGAGTAAAGTAAAAGATGTAATCAAATATCTTCCTTATTCAGCAGTCATTTCACATTTATACATTATTTAGCTTCTACCACATGCAAGGAACTGCGCCAAGCGTCAAGGGAGACTCATGCCTATCTGCTTCTCCGTGTTTCAAATGTTTGTATAAGGCCTGTGTTTACTCTGAGCCTCCTTTAAGAATGTGTCACAAATAATTGCTCCATGATATGCTGGGAATGAAGCCATGTCCACAGAGCACCCATCCTGGGAAACAGACAGCTGGGTAAAGTGTAGCAAAGCTCCACAGTTTATGATTTTTTTTTTTGACTCATGCCTATCTGCTTCTCCGTGTTTCAAATGTTTGTATAAGGCCTGTGTTTACTCTGAGCCTCCTTTAAGAATGTGTCACAAATAATTGCTCCATGATATGCTGGGAATGAAGCCATGTCCACAGAGCACCCATCCTGGGAAACAGACAGCTGGGTAAAGCGTAGCAAAGCTCCACAGTTTATGATTTTTTTTTTTTAAAAAAAAAAAAGGTAAAAAAGAAAAATGTGTGAGAAACAAATATGCAAAATGAGAAACTTCAAAGTGAATACAGTTTCAATATCAGAAATTAAGCTTCTCTCTCTCTCTCTCTCTCTCTCTCTCCATGTTAGAGGACTATCCAAGGACTTGCTCAAACCCTTACAATATAACCATAGCATTTCTATTCCAAGAACCAGTTATGTTAATGTCTGTGAAATGGGACTCAGGTCTGTTCTACTGGAGTGACTTACACCAGATCCTTCTGTGTTATTTAAAAAGAAGTCATAATGGGCATGCTTCACTCTTTCACAGGGTAATGGCCCTCCAGCTCCTGTCCCTGACACTGACCCCAGACTCCAACCACTGGGAGGTTCTCCTTCTCTCCTCACTCCACCCCATCCACCCTGCTGATGTCATCCTTTCTTGTTGCCTCTCTTGCCAACCCATCTGGCTTCTGTACAAAGGAAAAGGGACTCCTCCTCCTCCAGAGATTTCCCAGATTCTAAGAAATTGAGGCGTGGCTACCCCTTTGACACCATTAGCCAAGCCAGGCCTGATAAACCAGAGATGAACCCAACAGAAAATCTCACTGGGGTTCCTAGAATAAAGGCCTTAAGACATGCCTGCCTGTGGCCCAACAATTTTTCCCTCTGTGGGATTAATCATTGCTATCTAGATGTTTACTTGCAGCAATGACTGTGACAGTAAAAAAAAAAAATAGTTACATGTACTATGGGATTACAGTTATAACACAGAATAATGTCCATGATACACTACGTAAAAATTAATCATGAAGGAGTCTGTACATTGTACTTTAAGAAATCTGAAGGTGAGTTTTATATTGTGTTGTCCTGTTTTGCATGTGGATTCCAAAGGCAGGACAAGCAGGAATTCCTTGGAAGGTCTAAAAAAGCCAGTATAGCCTGGCCAGCATGGCTCAGTGGTTGAGCGTCGAGCTATGAACCAGGAGGTCACTGTTCAATTTCTGGTCAGGGCACATGCCTGGGTTGCAGGCTGGATCTCCAGTGTGGGACATGCAGGAGGAAGCTGATCAATGATTCTCTCTCATCACTGATGTTTCTACCTCTCTCTCCCTCTCCCTTCCTCTAGGAAATCAATAATATATACTGGCATATATATATCTTTCTATATATCTATATAAGGATATATAGATATGTAGATATATATTATTTTGCTCTGATTAATAAAAAGACTGCCAGTGGGAATGTAAGAAACAATCAGAAATACAATGTGACTGTTCCTACCCACACCTGCTGTGCTTCCCATGCACAGGTGGCCACCAGGCTATGCCGCCCCCTCCCTGGTGCGTCACCTGCCTCCCAGGCTCCTGAATCCTGGGCAGCCTCCCGTCTCACCTGGTTCCCCCCCTGGATCTC
Organism: Myotis brandtii; assembly: GCF_000412655.1. Taxonomy (NCBI): domain Eukaryota; kingdom Metazoa; phylum Chordata; class Mammalia; order Chiroptera; family Vespertilionidae; genus Myotis; species Myotis brandtii. Next base: position 9,205,836 of record NW_005356870.1, on the reverse strand, counting down.
CCTGTTTCTTTGATGGAGTCATAGCTCCACCTTTCTCCCAGGCTCAATCTTGACATCAACATTGACCCTCCATCTCTGTCCCAATCCTTACACGTTATCAGCCGACAAACTGATCCTTCTCGGAAAAACATCTCCTCTATCCCCTTCACATGCCCTAGAAAAGGTCGCAGATACTTTACCCAAAGCCATTTTGCTATTGCCTCTGGCTTTACAACGTGAGTAGCTCCCAGTGCACACAGAATTGAACGCATCCTTCTCTGCTTAGAGTGCAAGGCTCCCAACTCCTGTGCAGTAGACTCTTCTCTTCATCCAACCAAAGTCCTCACAAACCCAGACATGTCGGCTCATTCCAACCCCAGCCCTCCAGCCACCTGTTTCCCTCTCAAAGGCTCTCTTCTTTTTCCATCTGGCCTATACCTGGTTGTTCTTCAGAGTTCTGTCCTTAGGGAGAGCTTTTCTGTCCAGTGGCATTTGGAAAACAGGGGTTAAGAGCCTTCATTCAAGAGTCTGATTTCCTTGATTCAAATCCTGTCTCTACACTACTGGCTTGGTGACCATTATTAACACATTATTTAATATTATCATGCTTAGTTTCCTCATCTGAAACAGGAAGACAATAATAGTCCCTACCTTCCAGGGTTGTTATGAGAATAAAATCTATATATATAAAAGCCTAAGCGACCATTAACCACCGAACGACCAGAAAAACCGGAACGACTGGTCGCTATGACGTGCACTGGCCCCTAGGGGGCAGACGCTCATGCAGGAACTGCCCCCTGGTGGTCAGTGCACTCCCAAAGCCAACCTCCCACAGCCAGCCAACCTCCCGCAGTCCCTCCCCCTTCCCTTCCCCCATCCAGTGGGCCCCATCCAGTGGCCAGCAGGCCCCCAGGGAGTGGGCGAGATGGCCCCAATAGGCCCTGATCTCCGGGCTGGCCTAGGGACCCCACCTGTACATGAATTTCGTGCACCAGGCCTCTAGCTAGTTAATAACTGCATTAGATCCTAGAAGGACGCTGGCACAGAAAAAGCACTGAAATGTTAGGTGCTATTGGGGTATGAGATCTAAGCTTCTCACACCCAGCACTTAATGTCTTTATCACAAATCTTAGAGATCTATCACCTGTCTATCTATCTGCTGTCTTGTGTGACCTTTTCAACCCTCTGTTATATGTCTCTGGTAAAATGATTCCTTTCCAAGAAGGAACCATGTCTTATGCTTGCCTGCATTACCCATAGCCTTCTGCATGGCATAATGCTATGCAGACAGCAGCTATAGGTGACTGTGAGCAGAACGAAACAGAATTCAGTGAGTCAAACTGAGCTGAATAATTTGTCCAAGAGCTCTCACTCCTTGGCCCCCGTGTCATCTAAGCAAATGAACTACAAATGCCAATCATCATTTTGGAACTAGAAGGTACTTTAGAGACCACCTGGTTGGATCCCTCCTATTACAGAGATCAAGTGGCTCCCCCAGGGTCACAGAGCCAGTTCACGGGTGATGCTAAGATACAGCTCAGTGGATGTAGAGAAACTCACAGAAATAAGGAAATCATTGTTGTCAATGTAATTTTTAAAAAATCATCTCTCATACTTGGCAACCACATGATTCTGATGTATGGGGGTTCTTTATATTAACGACTCACATTACATTTCTGGCAATTCTAATCTTACGAGGTAGAATAAGTCCATTAACACAGCTCACAAGAAATACAGACAGCCACCCTCCCCTCCCCCAGTGCTCATGGCCACACTGGGGAAGAGCAGGCCTTGGGAGAGGAGTGACAGAGGACAATGGAGCAAGCCGCCACCACCCTCTTAGGGAAACAAGCGGTGGGTTACCAATGGGCTGGCACATGGCCAGTGAGTGCACTGTGGCCAAGTTATAACAGTGAATGCAGGGCCGTGGGCGGGGCCCCACTCGCACCTGGCACCATGCATTCACAACAGAGAGTGATCCCCCGAACCTCCCATCTTGCCAACATTCTCAAGGTGCCCACAAATATTAATGCTACTTGGATGGTCAGCCTTCTGAACAAACATCAGACACCTAAAGAAAGAGACTGCTTTCTTGAGACTGGAGGGGGCTTGAAAATTAGGTTCAAGTCCAGGCTACTTTTACGAAAAGCTGTAAAAACTGGAGAACACCCCTGAGCCCTGTGGGTCTAACCTAATCATCTGTAAAATGCAGGGTCCGGGCCAGATCAGTGGGTCCCCATGCGGACTGCATCTGGCAATCTCTTGGAGAACGATTATGCCGTCTCCTTGGCTCTCCTTTCCATATCTCATCATCTGATCTTCAGGGCCCGTCTCCTACGATTAGGTAATCAATCACTCAATGAACCAGCCGTCTCTCCAGCCCATGCTGACAGCAGGCTTTTCTCTTCCCGTCGGCCCCCTGCGCACTCGAACTTGACCACAAACTGCCCATTGTTGCTCTGTAATTGTATCTGGCGTGTGTGACATTTGTTCCAAAGCCACTGGTAGGCAGGACCATGTCCGGTTTTCTCACAGTTACCTTTCTGACCCAATAGACTGTCTTTCTACATAAATTAGGCTAACAGCCACTCTAGCTGGCATGCACTCTGCTGAACCCCTTTAATCTATTCATCTCTGAGTGCCTATTAATCTCAAGTTGTGACACACTTGCCATGGTCACCCCTCCTGCTCTTATATGGAGAGCTGCTGTTCCCTGCCTCGTCCCCCGAGATGCCCACCTGCTGATGCCATAGCTCATGCCATTCCATGAGCCACCTATGAAATACATGCACGTTCCCTTGTATCTATGTTGTTTGGTATACAAGGTCCCATGCCCTGCCTTGTCCCAGCTACTAAGTCAAGTTCATAAAGAAAAGCAAGGTTGTTAGGGAAGTGGAAGCACTGACCTCCCCTCCCAGGTAAGTGAGGTACCAGACTGAACCTGGGGGCTGAGAAGTAGGATGGGTTGGGAGGAGGGCTTTCGGCAATAGGACAAAGTCAAGATCAAGTCCAAAAGGCAATCTGAACAAAACGTCTGAAAAGTGAAGCGCAGGTGACAAAGCAGAGTGAACAGTGTTGACAGGGGGCGGGGAGAGTGGGGGGTGACACCTGAAGTCCTGGGCAGATTCCCGAGGGCAGTGACGTCTCACACACCCACACGCAGCCGCCCCATGGGCTGCATGTTGCTATTCAGGCAGCTGAACCCAGACTGGAGGCAAAGCTCTGACATCTCCGTTTTGCTGTTTTTTATAATGTGCCATTTTATGCGTGACATACTAATAGACATAACATTTTCCATTTTATAGCTTATTCTTTATTCCTGTGAGTGTTTTTTTACTTCCTCCCCTGACATAACTTTCAAAATTGTTTTATTTGCATTTTGCATATTTAAGTCCTTGGCAAAAAGAATGATCATGCCACAATAACACTCATTTTCATATTTGCACATTAAATCCCAGACCTCACCCACATATATACTTTGTGTGTGGTGGCTGGGGTGTACAACAGAATGATTCTGCCTCAGCCATAAGAAAGAATAAGACCTTGACATGTGTGACAATAGCAATGGACTTCGAAGGATGCTAAGTGCAATAAATCAGAGAGAGAGGGAGAGATAAATACTATATGGTCTCACTTATATGTGGAATCTAAAAGAGAAAAACAAAAACACCAAGGTTATAAATACAGGGAACAGTTTGGTGGTGTCAGAGGGAGGGGTGTTGGGTGTGTAAAACAGGTGAAGGGAGTGAAAAGATACAACCGTTTGGTTATAAAATAAATAAGTTCTGGGAATGTAATGTATGGTGTGGTGACTATAGTACTGTAGTGGATATTTGAAAGTTGCTAAGAGAGTAGGTCTTAAAATTTCTCATCATGAGAAAAAAATTGTAGCTATGTGAGGTGACAGGTGTTAAATAGATTTATTGTGGTTGTCATTTTGCAATATATACAAATATTGAATCATTACCTAATGTGTACCTGAAGTTAATATCATGGCATATGTCAATTATACCTCAATTAAAAAATAAAAAAAATTCCTAAAGAACTGGCTGTTTTCTTGTGAGTCGCCTCCCTTGGGCACAGTATTGTGAATAAAAATAGCGCATCTTTGTTGACATGGCTTACCACGTGTGCCAACGCTTTCCTTGCATGACCTCATCTGTCCTGACAACAGCACAACGGGGCTGGGTGCATTACTGCCTCCTCCACCCAGTCCTGAGCGGAACTGAGCCAAGTTAAAATTAAAAGCTTTTGGAGCTACTTTAGATCACACAGATTATTACAAATACAGGGCACCCTTTTGTTGTTTTTAACTAACCCTCACCCTATACTGAACACTGCCAGGAGGTCTGGCACATGGGAGAGGGCTCGCATCCTGCCGCCCCCACGTGGCCATCTCCGGAACTGCTGGAGGACCTGACGCTGGTGCCACGGAGTCTGGGCACAGAGAGCTCTCCCTTCCGGGCAGGATAAGTTACTTATTTTTAATTCCACTGTTTTCTGGGGTAGAAATCCATCTGAAGGTAAGTATCAGTTTGGTGGCTGCTTTGGATTCCCCAACGCAAATTGGACCCAACGGCACCTCCAGGGAAGGAGGAAGACAAAGAGAGAGGACTTTCATGGAAACTCACTGTCTTCGTTTGTTCTGCTCAGAAAATAAAGTAAAATGAGCTTTGACAGGAAGTGAGCTTGAATTAAAGACACCTGTACAACAGTGTGAACATATTGCCACCGAACTGTACACTTAAAAAAATGGTTAAAATGGCTAATTATATATGTATCATATATATTATATATACATATGTGTGTATATATATACACACACACATATGTACATACGTGTGTGTGTATATATATACACACATACATACACACACATATGTATATATTTGAGCAAAATAAAATAAATTGGAAAGAAAAAGACATCTTCCTTAGTATAATACCAGAGCATGATCGATAATATTTACCAAAGTCTGTATAGGTTCTTGCTCAACAGAGGGAGTCTGTTGATCAACACTTCTTAATAGCTTTCTCTTTTTCTTTTAAAATGGTCCCAGACCACACTCCTCCAGGTGCTGGGGCGCAGGGTTGGACTGGCCTGGCGCCCGCTGTCTGCCTCCTCGCCCACCTGCCCTTTGTGTTGTCTGTGGGTGGAGAAAGCTGGTGCCAACTGTGGCCGAGTGGAAACCCAGGCGCCCTCCCTCCTCTCCAGAAGCTGGTTATTGTTTTCAGGGGGACCAGCCATCAAAGACCTCCTGCCCCACCCACTCTGAACGCACAGTTCTTGACTGAAAAATGCTAACCTCCCCAGACACCACAGGAACATCCTGGAAGACAATGCCTGCACCCGGACTTGCTAGGTGCAGAGCTGGGGTTCTTGACTACCACACGTCACCCCAGCTTGTTTTTACATCTGTGACGTTGCTAACTAACAACCTCGCTTAAATCTCCAACGCCTCCCTCTTCGTACTCAACAGCGATTTACAGGTAAGCCATCGTCCGGGCCACTAATTCTAAGTCTCTTCTGATTTCCCTCCAGGCTCTGCATTTCGCCAAGAATCTCCTGCTGTATGTAAGCTCAGGACGTGTGCCATGATGAGACTGAAGAAACAAAATGTTTCCAGAGAAGATGGAAATGGATTGTGTTGATCGCCCAGTAGAGGTTGATCAGATGGTCCAGAATATTCTTATAGTAATGTTTTTTATATTATCTACAAAATAAGAGCAACATTAAAAAAATTCTTGTAAAGAAACTTGGGTCCAAGAATATGTCTACAGACCCCAGCGCGCGAAATCAGGGATGGAACACATGAAGAGAGATGGGTACACCTGAGACAGAGAAGGGGCGCTGTCTCGCTCCTAAAGGCTGTGAGAAGTAATAGCCCTCACACTGTGGTGTATATCCCTCTGTGCTTTCTATGTTTGTCTACACATAAAGGCTTCAAGTCAGTGACTCATAATTGACCTTAGTTTCACTCTAAATTCCTCATCATGGTTGACAAGGCCTCCCATGGTCTGACTCTGGCTTATCTCCAACATCATCTCTACTTCGTCATCTCTTCCTCCTCCACAACCTTGAGCACCTCCCTCACACACCCTCAATGTTCCAGCTCTAGGCAGTTCCTCATGCGGTTCCCTCCTTCTGGAATTTTCTTACATTTCTTCTCCCATCCCTTTCTTTTTAAAAAAATATATTTTTAATGATTTCAGAGAGAGAGAGAGAGAGAGAGAGAGAGAGACATCAATGATCGGCTGCCTCCTGCACATTCCTACTGGGGATTGAGGCCACAACCCGGGCATGTGCCCTGACTGGGAATTGAACTGTGACTTCCCGGTTCATGGATTGACACTCAACCACTGAGCCATGCTGGCTGGGTTCCCATCCCCTTCTTTAGATGGTTAACACTCTACCTTCAGACATTAGCTCAAGTTTTCTCCTCCCTGACCATGTACTTTTGCTAGCAAGGCACTCACACAGCTATGTATCAACATTGCTTATTAAATAGTCTGTCTTCCCCCAAGAATAAAAGCTCTATCGCTATTGAGGTCATGCCTGTCTTGCTCACTATTGTATCTCCAGCATCCACATAGCACAGGACTGTGACTGCTGTAGATGCTAAAATAAACACTTGTTGGAAAAGAAGAACAACATAAAATAAGGGAGGGCGGAAGATGGAAGCCAAATGGGAGAACAGAAAGGGGATGAGGCAGAGGAGTCAGTAAGCAGTCAATGAATGGTAACATACATACAATCAATACTAATAACTATTGTCAGAAAAGTATCCTCACTCTTTTCTGATCGCAGAAGAGAATGGAGAGCCCTACCCAGTTAGGCTCAGTGGACAGAGCGTCAGCCTGCGGACTGAAGGGTCCCAGGTTCGATTCCGGTCAAGGGCACATGCCTGGGTTGCGGGCTTGGTCCCCAGTAGGAGGCAGACAATTGGTGATTCTCTATCATCATTGATGTTTCTCTCTCTCTCTCCCTCTCCCTTCCTCTCTGAAATCAATAAAAAAAATATTTTTTTAAAAAAAGAAGAGAATGGAGATCTGTGTGATTGGGATATACTGAGTCTGGAATAAAAATTTGAATCAATTTTTACTGGGGCCACTGAGGAACCAACTAAGCCAGTCAAAGGGCCCAGTGCTCTGGGCAGACTAGCAGTACTCAGGGTACATAATCTGACACATGCCCACGCTGTTTTTAATTTGTTTGTTGGGAAGTTGAATTCTATGCTGCTTAAAATATCACTCTAAACTGTGACCACTGAGTGGGCTAAACAGCTGAAAGAACCATAAACACAAGTGTACAATTATTTTACCCAATCTGCCCTCATTGGAAATGCTTTTTTACTGGCGAAAGGAAGACAGTTGAACACTGCCATCTAGTGGTCATCTAATGATACGGGTTTGCCAAGGCAAAAGAAAGCATCAAATGAGGCTGGAGAACCAGAAGGCACGCATCACCTCTAGGGTGGGGATCACTGACAGCCTTCCCTAAGCGCTCCCCTTTCTCAACAGCCCACAGTAATATTTTAACACCTAGTGTCCAAAACATCTGAAATCAATGTGAAACTTCAGCCACTTGCAACCCACCACCCTGGAAAAGAATTATATTTCTGTTTTGAAGCTTAACTGTAGAAATCAGATTTGTTAGTCTAGTACCCAAGGAACAACAACAACAAAAAAAGTAGACAACACATCTATCTTGTGCTACCTTCTAGCTGCTACCTTCATTCAGCCAAGCGTGTTCTCTGGTCTATACTCTGCCACTAGCCACACTCTGAGCAGGAGGGCACAGTTTAGGACTCATGCTGCCCCTCACCGGTCTGTCTCTCTGGACCAGCCGTCTATCCCCTATGATTCTCAGTGTCCTCATTTGTTAGAAAGAGGGGCGTAAGCATGACAAGCACTAAGTCCCTTTCATCTCTAAACTTTGGAGACACAGGACTCATGATCACAGGGCCCTGACTTAAGACCAACTCTAGGCTCAGGGGCCCAGCACCATGCTCTCCCTGAAACACCAGTGGAGAAGCCGCGGCGTGCTGGGTGCTGGGGAAGCGCCAATGCATAAACAGACACCTCTGCCAAGCTTCCAGCCTACAGAGGGACACCAACGTCAGCGAGGGAGGACACGGTAACGGCACCATTGGCGACCGGTGCGCAGTGAGGATGTGTAACGGGGGCCGGTGGAAGTGAGGTCCGAGAGCAAGGAGCTCTCACTAAGGCTGTGGCGGGCCGGGATCTGCAGGTGGAGAGCAGTAATCCTCGTGTGTTGAAATGAAATGGGGCAGAAGGCAAAGGCAGGGGCTGGACTATGCATGGCCTTGTGGGCCATGCCAGGAGTTTGAACTTTATTCTAAGGGCAGCAGAACTGCTCCACTGAAGGGTTTGAGGCGGGAAAATGACAGGACCAGATGCGCTCTGTGGAAGATCTGAGTGCTCCGTGGAGGACGGAGGTCAGGTCAGGGCTTGGGTGCAGGGAGGCAGTCATGTGACTATTACTGTAAGTGAGAGACTCGGGTTTTTGCTGCTGTGGTGGAAAGAAGTGGGGAGATTCAAGAAAGAGTTAAACAGTAGCTCCATTAGGGCCTGGGGGCTGACTGGAAGTAAAGGGAAGTGTCCAAGATGATTCCAAGGTGAATCCCAGGCCGCTGGTCAAGGACAGCTGGGTGGAATTAGTGCCAGTCATCAGCTAAAGGCCACAGGAGGACCAGGTGTGCAGAAGACCAAGAGCTCAGTGGTAGGTGGTTTCATTTAGAGAACGGCTCCTGAAGGGTCCAGGCGGGTGAGCAGGCAGTTGGAGAGTTCAATCTAGAGCCTAGAAGAAACATGTAATCTATCCTACGGCAGATGAAAGGCATCTGGCAGCAGGCAGTGAGGAGAGAAGAAGGCACAGAACCAACATTTTTAACAGCAGGAACAGCAGAGGATGTGAAGCCGGGGAAGGATACCGAGAGGAGAGGCCGGCGAGGCAGAAAGAAAACCAGAAGAATACGGCGTTGTGCAAGCCAAGAGGAGAGAGTTCCCGTCTGCAGATGGACCTACTGGAGCAGCCATAGGGAACGGAAAAGTGAACTCTGGATTTAGTGACCTTGACCTTGGTGATAAATGCATGCGGAGCAGGGGCAGGCGCCAGGTGCAGTAGTTGAAGAGTGGCTAGGAGAGGGAAATAAGATGATGAAAGTAGAGAGAGACTCCTCCAAGGGGTCTGGCTGTGAAGGTAAGAAGAGAGAGAGGAAGGTGGCCAGAGGGTAGTGGGGACTGAGCTGGGGTTTCCTACTATGGAGAAGATTTATGGGGAGAATTCCCTTGAGAAGGGGAGCATGATGAGCCAGAATAGCGAAGCAATACCTGATGTCTTGAGGCTCCTGAGAAAGATTGTAAGGACAAGATCCAGAGCACAGATGACACTGTGGCCTGGGTCGAGTGGACAAACTCTTTCTCCACTAAAGCTGTGAGAGCAGGGAAGAGAGAGATGCAATAAGGAAGGTGAGGCAATTCTAGGGGCCCAATTTCTAAGTAAATTAGGTGATCGTTTAATTAGCTGAGAGTGAGAGAGATGGAGAGCAGAGATTTAAGAAGAGGAAAAAAGTGAGCTCCCCAGAGAAATGTCTTCTGCTTTGCCAGGCACAAGTGAGGTGACCAGGAACCAATGGCACCCGCCCGGCCAGCCGCCTGGTTTCCTTAGCAGCGCTCCGTGTCCATGTGCCACCAGAGGAAGCAGGTAAACAGGTTCATTTGGGGCTGGACATTTCCAAATGGGAGGGAAGGAAAACAGGGGGCAAAGTCACTTACCTAAGACGTGTTCAAGAGTTTAGGATGGAAAGAGGGAGAGAAGTGAAGACAGGGGTCAGGATGGGTAAAGAGGGTCAACTGACGAATGAATGGCTCCAGGAGGCCAAGCAACAACAGACTCTGAGATAACAGGGATGGAGCCAGGTGACACAGCACCCTGGATATAAATGCTCGCACGTTCCAATAAGCAGTGTCACTAAGTGTAGTCATCTGTAAATGCTGAATGAATGAAGGCCTGCGTGACTAGGAACTGGCTTCCGACAGGGTCATAAACCCCTGAGGAAAACCAGGAAACCCTTTCCTGAGTTCTGCTTTGTGCCGGGCACTGTTCCAGGTGCTAGGAATCTGACCAGGAACCATGCAGATGTGGTATTTGCCCTCATGGGGCGTACACTTTCATTTTTTCTTTTAATATACATTTTTTATTGATTTCAGAAAGGAAGGGAGAGGGAGAGATAGAAACATCAATGATGAGAGAGAATCATTGATCTGCTGCCTCCTGCATACCTCCTACTGGGGATCAAGCCTGCAACCAGGCATGTGCCCTTGACCGGAATTGAACTCGAGACCCTCCAGTTCCCAGGCCGATGCTCTATCCACGGAGTCAAACTGGCTAGAGAGGGGCTGACACTTTCAGGGGGAAGATGGACACAGGTCCCAGATGACAAAGAATTGATCAATTAAGGGAAAGTGGGAGAGAAGTGTACACACTTTCTTGGATCCTCTAGCTGTGCATAATTCCCTGGTTAATGTGAGTGCTGGTCAGAATGAAATGTCCCAAAAGGTTTTTTGGATCCCTGTGCTTGAGAAATACGCGTTGCCTAGTAACCATTAGTCATAATTTACTGAACATTTACCAGGGGCCAGGCAGTACCTACCATAAGTACTATTATCTCCAGATGAGGAAACAGGGTTCCAAGGAAATTACTGATCAAAGACCACTCTGCTGGTTAGTGGTAAAGACAGGATGGCAATCTGGCTGTGCATCAGCCTGACCTCTCTGGTCCATAACACACTCCCTCTTCTGGTCAGAGGAGCCCATTTGGACACATATGGCAGCATGTGAACTTCATTCCAGAAGCTACCAAAATGGCTCAAAACCACTGAGGAGAGCCTCCAACCCCAAAGCTGTGAGAACGACGGAAAGAACTCATTCCACGGGAAAGGAAAACACCGAATGAATGCTTCTCTTCTAGCCAAAGGCCCCGCGTTCCGGGAAAGATGTCAAGAGTCGATTTGTTGAATCTCTGGTGTCAAATAAATCGTGATTTTTTTTTGGTTGTTGTTTGATAGAGAGTTATGACTAGGTGTTTTTCACATTTTCCACATTTTTTTTTGTGGAGTCCTTGGGGGCCCACATCTGTCTTTACTTTCTTATAAAGCCCTAACTGTGCTTTGAATGAATGCTACTTAATGTTAAGTCGAAATTGGCTTCTTCAGCTACTGGATATTTCTTTTCCATTCAGATTCATGTTCATTTTACTTTGAGTCCTTAAGCTATTTTCAAACATATTTTGGCTAACATAACTTTGAAGCTACTCCTATTAAGTCTTTAAGGGCCAAGTCATCTAGGTTTAGGAACTTTGTGTAAGTCAAAGACTAAATGTTCTGAGTAATTTCAAATGACTCCATCTGGTTTTTTTTTAAAGTGTGTAAATCTTGACTTTGGTAAATTAAGACACTTAAAAAGTTTGTGGGAATAAATAGTTCCAGATTTGTTCTAAGAGGACGGACGAACAGGGACACACACACACACACACACACACACACACACTCACCACGTGTTTATTTCAAGTGTGGAGATCAAAATGGGAAAAACCATTTCATTCTTTCACCCTCCACTCCTCCAACCAAATATCTCTTAAGAAAAACCCTACACTATTATACACCATAAAGCCAGAAGAGTAACTTCAGAATAAAATGTAAAAGAGGTCTTAATGCCAGAGGTTAGATAGAGAGATATTACTTATACTTATATTTTAATTTAGTTATTCTCCAAGGTGTATATGTGTGAGAAAGAGGGAGGAAATATTGTCATTCCATCATTCAACAGATAAAGCTAAAGGCCAAGCACTTAGCTAAGTCCCAGTGAAAAACACAGATTAGAAAACTAAAGAAGAAGCAGCAGGTATAAAGATAAAGAGTTCTCAGAAGAGGATGCCAGGGAGGACCCATGGGAATAAACCTAAGGAGGCCTGACACAGGCTGCCCAGAGAAAGTGACTCTGAGGCTGAAGTTGGCCAGTGAACAGGGGCTGAGAGTGGGCACAGCCAAGTTTTAAGGCCCCGAGCGCTTGAAGCATTTGATGATGTCCCAGGAGCCCAGCCAGCGAAAGCAGAGACACGAATCGAGAGGCGAGAGGTGACTGGTGAGAGACTGCGGAGAGCAGGGAGGGTCTCAGCAGTCATGTGAGGATGTCGGACTTCATCCCCAGTGGAAACCCGCCCAGTGATGAGTAGGGGAGTGACAGGACCAGATGAGCACTTTTTAAACATCACTTCAGCTGCAGCAAGGAGTTGGAGGAGGACACACCAGGGCTTGGTGGGGTGGGATGACACCCGCTGGGACTGGGGCAGTGACACCAGAGATGGAAAGAGGACAGGTTTATGGCTCTGAGGAAGCTGAATTGGCTGAACGTGGTGGTTGACTGGATGTGGGGAGTGATGGGAGAGGACAAGGCAAGGGTGCTCCCCAGGTTTCTGGCAGAGCAGCTGAGGGGGGTGTCCTTGCGGGAGATGCAGACCGGAGGTGGGGTTTGTGCAGACATATGACTCTGTGTTGAACATGCAGTCAACTTGCTCTTAGGAATGTCCTGTTAGCTCATTTCTGTGTTCATTATGGTTGAAAAAAAGTAACATACAGCATCGGATCCATTATTTTTTACAATATGCATTCTTAAATACCTCGATGCATCACAGTTTCAATTATTTGTCTTATGGCTTCCTATAAAATGTCATTGTTTTAACCACCGCTCATAGGATTTGCAATAATTTTTTAGTAACTGGTCAAAGAAATAAATTCAATGTCTTTTGCCCATTGAGCATCCATTTTTATAAGCTGGTAGAGTGAAATGATCAATGTCAGAAACAATACAATATTGACTGAGGGGACGAAACAAACCCTTGACCCAGTGTAAGTAAAATAAAAGATATCCACATGCTCACCTGAGGCGGGAGTCCTTGAAGGTGTCCAGGTATGGGGGGTAGCTCCATCCAATTTTATTCCCTTTACACCGGAGCTCCAGGGTCTGCCCCGCCGCCAGGCTCAGGGTGGCAGCGGGCTTCTGGAAGCGCCCTTTCTCCGTCATCTGCACCATGATAGACTGATTCTTTGGCGCTGAGTCATCGGCCGAGTCCCTGTCCTTTGTCTTGGGAATCTTGGGCTTCACCTTTTTGTTGGTGGGCTTGATTCTGTTTTCTCCTGGCTCCTTTGGACGCTTGTTCTTGGGAGGGTGTTGGCCGGTAACTAGTACAAATGTGAGGAGAGAACAATGGGCTGTAGGAGTAACACACCCAGAGTACTTACAACTAAGACAGATCACTTTACAAAACAAACATATGTTTTTATTGATATCAGAGAGGAAAGGAGAGGGAGAGAGAGATAGAAACATCAATGATGAGAGAATGATTGATCAGCTGCCTCCTACATGCCTCCTACCGGGGATTGAGCCCGCAACCCGGGCATTTGCCCGTGACCAGAATCGAACTGTGACCTCCTGGTTCAACCACTGAGCCACACCGGCCAGGCCAGATCACTTTTTAATACCCCACTCCTCATATATCAACATTGTCTACAGCAATAATCACTATTTTCTTGGTTCATTCTTTAGTTTTTTTTTTTGTTTTGTTTTTTTTACCATTCTTTAGTTTTTAAGACAATGAATGACCGAAAGGGAATCTACTAGTATTTCTCTAAGGGGTCACATGGAATGGCAGGATGGAAGCCACTCGCAGGGCCTGGTGCCTGCCTTTGTAATCGCAGGGCGTTCAGTGTTCACTTTGAATCTACTGTTTAAATGCTGTCTCCAGTGAGTGGAGACACAATCGGTACCACAAGCTCGCTCAGAAGATTTTGGACCTTTAGGAATTTTACCCAAGACAAGCGGGGACAGTGCGTCTTTGTGTGCCAGGGGCTGACAATGTCCATACAGAACACAAGGCTTAGTAAGAAACGAGTACTGATCCCGTGCTCCCGAAAGCCCAGCTGTCCCCCAGCTCGGCAGCCACGCGCCTGGTGCCCCCGGCAGGATGAGAAGGAGACTGCAGTCAGCGCATCTGCTTGCAAGAGCCCAAAGACTCACAGAATCACAGGGTCCACACTTACGGGACCCCGAGAGGTCACCGAGGCCAAGTCCGCATGCTGTGGATTAAAAAATGAAGGAGGCCCTGAGAAGTTACATAAATTGCTCAGCGCTGGTCCTGGCAGAAAGTGAGAGCAGAACTCAGGTCTTCTGGACCTCATTCCAAGTCTCACTCACTCTACGTAGATAAACATCCTGTATTATTTTGACCAGATAACCACAGGAACCATGGCTGACTGAGGGAATCACAAGGCATTTGTTTAAAAGAAGTGGAATAAATCGGGAGAAAATCCTTTTTTCCTTTTAGATGAATGGATTTATCCAGTACGACCTTGGTGTATAAAAGGCTTGGAGTGGTCCAAAGTACAAAGACGTTGAAATTGGGATCAAGAGATGCAAAAAGACAGGTGTTATAAGTTCCTATGCCAGCGGCCCAGGCAGGTGACAAAACAAGGTGAGTCAGCCTGGCCAGCATGGGTTAGTGGTTGAGGGTCGACCTATGAACCAGGAGGTCACAGTTCAATTCCCAGTTAGGGCACATGCACCACTTGTCTGACTTGTAAGTTATCAGATCCTGTGGCTATCCTACTCAGGAACATTGGATGACCTGATTATGAATAATATGCATCCAAACATGTGCTATTATCCCTGCAAAGTAATTTAACCTTTTGACCAAACAGGCCCACCTGTCAATCTAACTATAGTTGGTCCAGCTGGCTGCCCATGGAATTGGTCAATGGTTTACGGTGATGACACTAAGTTAAAGGAGTCAGGTAAGTGACCCTACAGATACCCAGGCAGTCCTAGGACTGAGTGACTCCCAAACCCCATGTCTACTTTGTAAAAAATACGACTCTTCAGCCAAACTATGTATTTCTCAAAGGCCTAAAACATATAAGAATTTATATTTTAGGTAAATAAAAGTGAAAGTACATTACCACTGCGTTTTTTGAGACTACTGTATTTTATAGAGAAATAGGTGGTAAAATTTAAAAAAACACACACACACACCATTAAATATCATTACTGACTTCAGGTCCTGGCTACCACCTACTAGCTGTGTGATCTTGGGACGTTACCTAGCCTCTCTCTGCCTCAGATTCCTCATCTGTAAATTGAGAACTATCTATAATAATAAAAGGGTAATATGCTAATTAGACTGGACGTCATTTCGGATGTCCTTTCTGACGAAGCCAGGGCCAGAGGAAGCCAGCCCAGTTTCCAGGTGTCTGCAGGCGGTCCAAGGGAAGCCAGCCCGGGTCCCCCTGGGTCCCGGGTGCTGGAGGGCAGCCGGTGCCGGCAGCCGGGGGAAGGAAGGCCTACTCTTGCACGAATTTCGTGCACCGGGCCTCTAGTACGGTAATAATGATGATCTCATGGATTGGTGGGGGGGATAAACGAGTTACTATTTTAAATCCTGGGAGCAGTGTCTGACCCCAGTAGGGGCCAATTAAGTGTTCCTTGTTTTGTAACCTCATGATAATGTCCATGGTGATCTCCATGATAAACAGGTGATGGAGACAAACGAGCTCTTATTCTTCCTGGTTTACAGGTGCAAAAAACTGAGATCACAGCGGCCAAGTCGTTCACCCGGGTCCCCAAGAAGGTGGTGACAAACCCGACCCTTTGGCTCCAGGTCCAGAGTCTCCTCGGGTTCATGCCCTTGCCTTTCAGTTCACATAGAGATGGACATACTGCAGCAGTTTCCCTTCATTGGCACAAACCTCACGCGCAGCCCCATTGTCTAAGGCAGTGATGGCGAACCTATGACACACGTGTCAGAGGTGACACGCGAACTCATTTTTTTGGGTTGATTTTTCTTTGTTAAATGGCATTTAAATATATAAAATAAATATCAAAAATATAATCTTTGTTTTACTGTGGTTCCAAATATCAAAAAATTTCTATATGTGACACGGCACCAGAGTTAAGTTAGGGTTTTTCAAAATGCTGACATGCCAAGCTCAAAAGGTTCGCCATCACTGGTCTAAGGAGCTTCTTTGTCTCTGTGCCCTGGGTTTTGACAATGAGTTCCAAGTCAAACAAAACTTGATGCCAGGGATGAGAGCACACCCTTCCTGGAAAGGCCGGAGATGCTTTCCCAAGGCATATATTAGACTCCCCAAGCGCGGAGACACCGGGCAAAACCCCGTCTCCAGAATGAATGAATAAATGCTACAATGCAGGAAAATGGACTGGGATTCTTCCGCATGAATTGAGGATTGCAATTAACCCTAGTTCCACAAACTATTAATGCTTTAATCCTCTAGAACTGTGCTGGAGGAGACAATATACATTCATTAGGAGAAGTCCTGACCTCGCTTTAGATGAGGGCTACATGTGAAGAGTCATTAACATCAAAGACCTGTGGCTGTTTGGTGTTTTCTCCCCACAGGCAGTGAAGGGGAAGGTCTGCCCTGAGAGCAGCATCAAAACCAGCACACTGCGAACCGTGCTGAGCAGCTCGGGGGTTATATACACTGAGGGCCGAGGGCCGTGCCTCACTCTCATGTTTCTGTTCCCGTGAAACACCCACAGGAACACTGAGACTTCCAAGACCAGCGCTGAGCTGATGGGAAAGCACTGACACGCAATATAAAGAGGAAAAAAAAAAAAGATGAGAGCCTGTTCTTCCCTACTCTCTTCTAGAATCCCTCCTCCAAATTACCCCCCTACCATTTCTCAAAGTACCATTTTCTTAACATAGCAATTTCTAGGAATCACATACTTCTGTTCCAAGGTAAAGACCTTACTTTGAAACCTTTTTCAGAATATCCATTAGAACAGGGTTGATCGCTGTTCTTTTTTTTTTTTTTTTTTTAAATGGAGGTAACGGACATATAGCATTATGTCCGTTTCAGGTGTACAGCATATGATTCGCTAGTTGTGTGCACATACTGGAAAATGATCACTCTCTAGTTGAAACAGCTTTATTTGCTTGGCTTCCAGAACATGGCACTGCTGGGTGTTCCTCCTACATCACTGACAACTCCTCAGTGTGCGTGGCAGCCCTTCCTCCTCTTCCGTTTCTGCCTGATCTGAGTCCCAGAGGCCTTGTCCTTGCAGCTCCTCTCCATCGCTAAGGACACTCCATCTCTGAGTGGCCTCACACGGCCCCCTGGGCGTCAGCAGCATTCACACGCTGAGAGCTGCCTTGTTCCTGTCCTCACGTTGCCTCTAAACTCCAGGTCTGAAGCGCTTACTCAGCACGGCACTTGGAAAGCTAGCCGGCAGCTCAAGCTGATAATGTCCACGCTGAGTCCTGGAGGCCGCTCAGATCCTCCGTCCCAGTGTCCCCTTATCAGTAACGGCAAGTCTATTCACCAGTTGCTCAGGACAAAAACCTCAGAGTCACGCATGATTATTTTCTTTCTCTCCAGCGCCGTGTCCAATCCAGCAGCAAATCCTCAGGGAGAGGACTCCTTGCCTTCAAAATAGACCCTGAAGCCGTCTCTTCTCCCTCCATCTGATGTAACCACCCTGGACCAAGCCACTTCTCACCTAGACCATTAAACTGGTCCAGGCTCCTGGCTTCCACCCAAGCACTTTAACATGTGAAAACATAAACCAGAGATGGGCACGCTTCTGCCAAAGACTCACCTTGACGTTCATCTACTTTAGAGTCAAGCCCCGCGTCTTCCTGAGCCCTGCAAGGTTTTGCCATGTCCTGTCTCAGACCTCATGGTGCTTGAGCCACACTGGCCACTGGGAAGCTGCTGGGCCTGCCTCCTTTCTCACACCTGCAGCATTTGCTTCCTCCACCAGGCAGGCCTCTGCCTCTCCTCTCCCAACCACACTCTCACTTCATCCGCAGCCCTCGCCATCTGTTTACCCTGTGTTTCAGGGTGAATTGTGTTCCTGAAATGACACACTGAAGTCTGAATCTCTGGCGCTGGTGAATGAGACCTTATTTGAAAACTAGTGGCCCAGTGCACGAAATTCGAGCATGGGGGGGGAGGTGTCCCTCAGCCCAGCCTGCACCCTCTCCAATCTGGGACCCCTTGGGGGATGTCTGACTGCTGGTTTAGGCCCAACCCCACAGGATCCACAGAGATCGGGCCTAAACCAGCAGTCGGACATCCCTCTCACAATCAGGGACTGCTGGCTCCTAACCACTCACCTGCCTGCCTGCCCAATCGCCCCTAACCACTCTGGATATCAGCCTGCTCGCCCCCAACTGCCCCCGCCTCCACCGGCCTGATCACCCCCAACTGCCCTTCCCTCCTGGCCTGATCACCCCTAATCGCCTCTGCCTTGGCCCCGCCACCATGCCTTTATCTGAAAGGACATCCGGAAGGTCTCCTGGTCTACTTAGCATATTACCCTTTTATTAGTATAGATAGGATCTTTGCAGATATAATTGAGTTATGATTAGCTCATTAGGGTGAACTCTAATCCAATATGCTGGTGTCCTTATAAGACTAAGACACACACATACATACATACACACACACACACACACACACACACGTGACCAGAAACATACAGGTTGAAGATGGCCAAGTGACCACAGAGGTAGACATTGGAGTGATCCAGCTAAAAGCCAAGGAGTGCTGGCCACCTGCAGAAGCTGGACGAGCCAGGAAGGGTACTATCCAGAGTGTCAGAGGGAGCATGGCCCTGCCGACCCTTCATTTCAGACTTCTAACCTCCAGCACTGGAAGGGAATGAGCTGAGCTTCCGTTGTCTTAAGCCACCTGGTTTGAGGCGCTTTGTGACAGCGGCCCTAGGAAATCTATGAACCCTGATTATTGATTCTTCATGCCACTTGTCACTTCCTGAAATTAATCTTTACTTGTTTAGTTTCCATCTCTCCTCTCCATTAGATCATGCGCACACAAAGTAAGGGTTTACAACCTTGTGCAGGGAAAGCCTTCATTGCCCAGGACTTCTCTCCCTCTTCTGGCCGGCACCCCAGTCTCTCTCTTGCCCTCAAATTTCTCTTTTCTGATTTAAGAATCAGAGATTATCGTGCGTGTCAAATATATAGGCCAAAGTCTAAAGGCTTCAAAACACTTACCAACAATGAAAATTTTTACAATTCTTTTCTCATTGCGAGAATTTCTGGCCCTGGCCGGGTGGCTCAGTTGATTGGATGGAGCGTTGTCCCATCCACCAAAAGGTTGGGGATTCAATTCTCGGTCAGGGCACATATCTAGGTTGCGGGTTTGATCCCCAGTCAGGGTGTGTACAGGAGGCAACCAATTGATGTTTCTCTCACATCAATGTTTTTCCTTTCTCCTTCTCTTTCCCTTCCTTTATCGCTAAAACTACGTCCTCAGGTGAGGATTAAAAAAAAAAAAAGAATTTCGGAACTAATTTTTACCCTCTTTTTCCAAGGAATAAATTGAGACACAAAAATGATGGTGCGGATAGAGAATCGTCATTAATGTTTCTCTTCTTACAGAGATCTGGCTGCATGGCTCCCATATCAAAATGAATCTCTTTAGTCCTCCCAGAAAGAGAACTTTTCACAGGATCCTAAATGAACCCATGTGAGACCGAGGTTCAAATCAGCATTGATCAAGATCAACAAAACAGCAGTCACAAATCAATTATGCTTCATCGTTTGCTCCTAACATCAGATAAAATATGTAGATGATCAAAAGTTGGTAAGTACCTGTGACTTTATACTTCTTAATGTAAAAATAGCAGCACCAATCAATAAAGACAGCGGCAGGTGCTCCATACAAAAGCTGGCAATCAGGTGCTGTGAGCCACGGCGACTAAGTGGGATCTCAGGCTGTTTAGTAACTATTTTCATGACATACTGTCATGATACAAGAGTAATATGTGCCATTTCAGAACTGGAGGAGAAATAACATTACTTCATGAGGAGAAATAACATCACTCCTAAAACTCTAAAGCAGTGGTTCTCAACCTTGGCTGCACATTAGAATCACCTGGGAATCTTTTTAAAATCCTGATTTCTGGGCCTCATCCTCCAGAAATTCTGTTTCTTTGTTATGGGGTGGGGCCACAACATTAGTAACAAAGAAACAGAATATCCGGAGGATGAGGCCCAGAAATCAGGATTTTAAAAAGATTCCCAGGTGATTCTAATGTGCAGCCACAGTTGAGAACCACTGCTCTAAAGCATTCTAGAATTAGGCAGGCACACATTGTTGGGTTAGAGCAGCTATATACCCAATCCAGTGGTTCTCAACCTTCCTAATGCCGCGACCCTTTAATACAGTTCCTCATGTTGTGGTGACCCCCAACCATAAAATTATTTTCATTGCTACTTCATAACTGTAATTTTGCTACTGCTGTGAATCATAATGTAAATATCTGATATGCAGGATGTATTTTCAGGGGTCGCGACCCACAGGTTGAGAACAGCTGCTAGACGCTCACAGGGAAGCCTTTCCTATCAGACAGCCTCTCCCGGGAGTGATCAGAAACATGGAAAGGCAGTGGGATACGGTGAGTCATGGCCTTGTGTCTGGGCTTGGCCATGCCCCACATCCCAACCTGCCAATCAGAGCCTGACACTCTGACTGGCCCGTTCCCAGGCCCAGCCAGCCACACCATAACTCAAACCAGAAAAAGCATCCTTAGTAGGTTTATGGAAACTGTTATATAATTTAACGAGGCAGGTTTACTTTTCTAATTATGTGTTCAATATTTTATTGATAGTCTATACTCTATATTTTAAAGTAGATACTTTAAAAGCAGACAGTGGCTATTGTCATGCCTAAAATGTACCAATTATTTCTTATAAAGGATTTCGTCTGTGTTCAACTTTCTCTGATGGTCTCACAAGTGTTCATTGCGTGTATGAATGACATTTGACTACAATAATGCTAATTGATTCAGGCAGTTTGCAATCGTTCTCATGGTCTGGGCACACGTCGATCGGAAAAACCTCTGGCGCTGTTTCCTGAGCCTCAGGCAGGCATCTTGGGTGAACTGTATAATCAAGTGAGTGGGTTATTTGAGTCTGACCATCTCCTGTCCTTATGCAAAAAATAATACCAAACACTGCATTTCCCTCACGTTAGCGATCACATAAGGACTGGCCAGGAGCGGTTTCGTATAGCATTTTACAATGTGAGCTCACGCCATCTCCTCTCTGGGCAAACAGTACCTGTTGCTTCCCCGAGTAGAAAAACTCCCTACGTTTTACTCAGCAAGACTCCAGGCTTAAGGATCCTCGTGCTCAGCTTCAAGTCCCACAACCATCTTGGACTCTGCAAACGAGGATGTGGGATTTTTTGGCAAACGCTCCTAGTTTCATGGGAAAGAAAGGAACTGGTCAGGGCTGAGTGGTGGGTGAAAGGCGAGCCAGGTTGCGCTGGCTCCAGCGTGAGGTTGCATAACGACAAAAGCTGCTTTTCAACCAAAACTAAGCAAAGACTG
This sequence comes from Myotis brandtii, assembly GCF_000412655.1. Lineage (NCBI taxonomy): Eukaryota > Metazoa > Chordata > Mammalia > Chiroptera > Vespertilionidae > Myotis > Myotis brandtii. The sequence continues at coordinate 9,184,400 of NW_005356870.1, read as the reverse complement.
TGGCTGAGGCTGAGCAATTCCAAGGGAGGGTTCAGGATGCCAGGATGGACCCAGACACACAATGTACTGCACAAATAACACTGATCCAATAACTCGCGGAGCCAGTGAGGCAATTAAATGCTGACGGTACCGTGGATACAGACACCGACATAAACAACGCATTCACATTCACACACGCGCAACAAAATGAAGCCTGACCTGTGGTTGTGAGTCTTTCCAACAAGGTGGGCCCAGGACAGGCTCCCATTGGAAAAAGCGCGGAGGCACAGAACGCGTTTTCTTCACCTTCCCCCATCCACTCAGATACGAGGTGTAATGAACAGCTGTGTGGGATTTGGATTCGTTTTGAGGTTTAACCCATAGACTTATTTGCTGTAGGCTTAGGCAGGTCTTGCAGGACTGGAGCCCTAGGTGGCAGAGGACACAGACCCAGGGCTGCGGCTGGGAGGAGGAGGAGGACACTTGGAGTTGTGCAAAAGCACCAGCCACTGCCTGGCTCAGGTGGCCCCGGCCCTCAGAGCAGAGATCCCGGAGCTGATGCGAGGCTGGGAGGTGGAAGCCGTCCGCATGGGGTGCCACCTCCCAGACGACACGTTGACACTGGGCCGGCCAGGCGCCGG
>NW_005356870.1:9182549-9183093 GCF_000412655.1 Myotis brandtii | reverse complement strand
CTCCCCGCCTGCAGGAAGGCCGAGCTCTGCGGTGCGGACAGGGGCGCCTGCAGCCAGAACTGCCCAGATGTACCCCCACCACTCAGGCGGGCCGGGAAGCTTTGTTAAAAAGTGCCCCTAAATCAGTGGTTCTCAACCTTGGCTGCACATTAGAATCACCTGGGAATCTTTATAAAATCCTGATTTCTGGGCCTCATCCTGCGGATTCTGTTTCTTTGTTACTAATGTTGTGGCCCCACCCCATAACAAAGTAACAGAATTTCCGGAGGATGAGGCCCAGAAATCAGGATTTTAAAAAGATTCCCAGGTGATTCTAATGTGCAGCCAAGGTTGAGAACCACTGCCTTAAATAGTATTTCCTTCCCAGAGGCCTATCACCTGTGCCCACAAGCAAGCCCATCACCCTCAGCTGTGCCTGCGGATGTGCAAGCTCACAGGTCAGAGGAACAGATCAGGGCTGCCCTGCCCCCAACACACACACACACACCACACACACCACACCACACACACACACACCACACCACACACACCACACCACACACAC
>NW_005356870.1:9181858-9182529 GCF_000412655.1 Myotis brandtii | reverse complement strand
TACACACACACCACACACCCTCCCCCTATACACACACCACACACACACCACACATCACACACACACACCACACCCTCCCCCTACACACACCACACACACACACACACCACCACACACACACACACCACACCACACACACACACACCACACACCATCCTTCCTAGTCAAGGCCAGCACTCGGGGTGGCTTCTAAATGCAGACTCTACTTTCTTCCAGGAAGCTCCTGAGTTCTAGCAAATTCTTCCCCCCCAGACCCTTCTGTGTGCTCATCATGAAGCATCCTGAGAGGTGATTAAGATGGAAGGAAAAAGCATTGCAAACTAATATATAATTACATGCTAAATTGTGCAGCACAAGCTATGAATATTGGAGTAGTTCAGCGAGGTGAGTGCAGGTTGGAGGAGGAGGAACCAGAGAGGGGGAGGCCTTGAATCTGGAGAGCAGAGGGGCAGGGGGTGGGCGCCGAGGAGTGCCTGCTCTCCGGTGTTTGGCCAAGGTCAGGGGGGCTAAGGGACGTGGCAAGAAAGAACTGGCCAACCGCGGTCACTGCTCACTGGCCAGATTGGAGGAGCGTGGCAGTTAAGTGGGACATGAGACTGAACCAGTAGCCTGGGGCTGGGGACGGGGGGCTGTGGCGGGTGGGGGATCGGCACCCACGTGCCTGTGCAGGG
>NW_005356870.1:9177134-9181797 GCF_000412655.1 Myotis brandtii | reverse complement strand
CGCAGGTGTGGGCAAGCCGGTGCCGTCCCCCAGGTGGGAAGCAGGGCCTGGCTTCCAGCTGGACCTCTTAAACCTCACAACTCACAGCAAGCAGATTAGGAATAACAGGAAGGGTACGGCCCCCTCCGCACCCAGGGGAGGAAGTGCTGCAGCGAATGACAAACTTGTGCTTAGCGGCCACTCATGCGGAGGAACCAGGAATCCTACCTTCCACCGTCAGCTCTGGGCCTCGCTTGGCCGCTTGGCCGGTGGGAGGATGGAAGTCCCAGGGTCACACCCTGCCTCTGCCCCGACCTCTCCACAACTCCCACCGCTCCCCTGAGCGCCCTAGATGCGTACTATGTGCTCGTCACCATGGGTATAACGGTGAAGACGTCACTCCTCCTTCTGAGGCCTGAACATGGCCCGGAGGCAAGCATGGAAATGACGGTGATGTGATTGATGTGTCACATCCTGGGGAGCATTCTGGGCGAAGAACTCCAGGAGCACACGCAGGGGTGACTCAGTCTGCCTGGGCTGCTCCCTGCGGAGATCCCTCCCCACTCTGACCCCGGGAAGTCAGACAACTGTCGCTCTGAGTCGGGCCAGGGCTTCACCACGCCTCACAGTGGCCAGGTCCTGCCCGGTCCGCCTGCTGACTGCACAGCCAGTCTGGGCCTATTTGCCAGCACCCCAGGCCACGCTGCGCAGGCTCCAGCTGCTCTCTTTCCTGACCGGGATGTGGCCACAGCCCCCTAAATACTCTTTCAAATTGGGTAAGTAGTGCCCTAACCGGTTTGGCTCAGTGGATAGAGCATCAGCCTGCGGACTGAAGGGTCCCAGGTTTGATTCCGGTCAAGAGCATGTACCTGGGTTGCAGACACATCCCCAGTGGGGGGTGTGCAGGAGGCAGCTGATCGATGTTTCTAGCTCTCTATCCCTCTCCCTTCCTCTCTTTAAAAAATCAATAAAATATATATTTTTTAAAAAATTGGGTAAGTAGTATACAGAAAAAAAATGTGGAATTTTACTTCTATACCACGTACACGTTAGCTAAATGTAGGTACCTAAACTATCCTAGGTCTGTGCTATGGGCTGAATTGGGCTCTCCTTACCCCCCCCCCCAATTTTTAAAAAATGATGACACCCTAACCTCCAGTACTTTAAGTTAGAATTAGGTAATTGGACTGGGCACGAACCCAGTCTGACTGGTATCCTTGTAAGTAAGAAGGGGAAGTGTACACAAGACACAGGCGCAGAGGGAAGCTCATGTGAAGATTCAGGGGGAAGCTGACCATCTACAGGCCCAGGAGAGAGGCCCCAAAAGACACCACCCTGCTGACATCTTACTCTCTGACTTACAGCCTCCGGGACTGTGAGGATGCATCTCTGTGGTTCAGGCCAGGCAGCCTGTAGCCATCGCTCTGGCGGCCCTTCGGAACAATGACAGTCGGCCAGGAGGGGAGCAAGGGTTACAAGAAACACAGGGGCTTTCCCAGGCTTGTTATCCTTGAATGAGACGACTTCACGATGACTCTGAATCGGAAAAATAAAACTGCCAAACGTGTGTTTTTTATAGGTTTGATTTCACTGTAAAAACCCATGTGCTTTGTCTCTCGGGTGAGAAGGAATTTTATTATTAGAATCTCAGTTTATGTGGATCTTTCCCATTCTTTCTCCAACCATTGCTATAAAATTGGCCAATTAAAACAAGCCTCGACTTACAGGTCAAAGTCAAATCCAACTTGAAGCCTGAATTCCCAAGGCATGATTCACTTTTGTATGTTTGCATCTTTTTTTATTACATTTATTGGGGTGACGTTGGTAAATAAAATTATATAGGTTTCAATATACAATTCTAGGACATATCATCTGTGTGTTACATTGTGTATTTACTACCCCAGATCAAATCTTTTATTACCATATATTTGACCCCTTGACCTTTTACAACCTCCCACCCTCCTTCTCTCTGGTAACCACCATACTGTTGTCCATATAGTTTTTAGTTAATGTCTTGGGTTTTTAGATAAATGACCATATTACCTGCAAATCCATGTTTGCTTTCCTTATGAGCTGTTGTCTGTCTGCTCCCTCCACCTCACTCTTACGTTAATTAGCTTTTAGTGTTTATAATCCACTCACCCCTGACCTCAGGACACACAGGGTGGCTCAGGCTTGGCACCAATCGGGTTCCAAGCCTCCCTGAATCATCAGCTACTTCCTGATGTGGGAGTAGAGGAGGCTGAAAAAACAGAAACAGCCTTTTAAAAACTGTCCAGCCAGGCTGGAGTGGCTCAGTGGTTGAGCATCGACCTGTGAACCAGGAGATCATGGTTTGATTCCCCGTCAGGGCACATGCCCCGGTTGTGGGCTTGATCCTCAGTAGGGGGCGTGCAGAAGGCAGCCGATCCATGATTCTCATCATTGATGTTTCTCTCTGTCTCTCCCTCTCCCTTCCTCTCTGAACTCAGCTTAAAAAAATATATTTAAAAATAAAAATAAAGTAAAATAAAAACAGTGTCCAGGGAAGCACTGTCACACTCGGGAGGGCACAGCATCCTCTGAGCGACTGTGCACCACCTTCCTCAGAGCTCAGCCAGCAGCCCCAGGCATTGACTTAGCAAATGCGGAGTTGGAGAGGAGAGGAGAGTGGTGGAGGGAGGAACAGAAATCAGCAAATGGAAGAGAGACGTGAACGCGGTCCAGGGTTGGGAGCAGAGATAGCACACTGTACTGATGTATCAGCTGTCCATTAGTCACAGCTCTAATGCCTCAGGGAAGAGGGACAACTCTAAGCCAAAATGCAAATGACGGAAAACCTCCATCCTCTCCTTTCTTTGATGTTTCTTTACTCACTGGTCCTTCTTTCCTCCTTTAAATATCTGTGCCTATTTGCTTTACCTATTTATTTGCTTTTTAAATGCTCACTTTTTGAAAAGCATCTTCTATTGGTCATTTGCAACTTAATGCCAATTGAAGTCAGTGTTTCAGTTTCAAGAACATTGGACTTTAGGCCTGATTTCTATCCTCCGTCTTTGCATGAAGACGTGTCAGGCATCAGTGAGCAGGTTGGGGAAGATAATGGAGACCTGGAGACCCAGCCATTGGGATCACACCATTGGGACCACAGCAGGGCTGTAGTACCTGTGGATTAAGGAGCCTGGAGCCCAGAAATGAGCTTGTTCCCTATGATGGAGTAGGAGCCCAGCCTGGGTTGTGTCATACTCCTGGTAGTGTCGCCTGTCTTGTGTTTTCCTCTTCATGTTGACTATTCCCATCTTAGTAGAGAGTCACGAGGATTCTTAACCCAGGATCTGTGACATCTGTGATGGCTGGTACCTCCAAGTATTTCAGAGTTGGCTATGAATCGGTTACTAGAAAGTTTTAGGTAAGTAAATCAGCACGGAGCTGAGTTTATTTCTAGTTTCCCCATACGTTGACCCTCCTTTGAGATAATGTGATAATGGGTGAGTTTTGGATGTCTCTGAGAATTTTTTTTTTTGAGATATTTTATGGGATGAATGAAATGAATCACTCTGTCCACACAGACAGGTGGGTCAGCATTCCGTGGGCCTTGAGCCCCTGGCCTGTGGCCTTCTTTAAAGAACACTACGGAGAAGGAGTCCTGTTTCGGGGAGTTCCTGGCTGGCCCCACAGCCCAGACACAGCTCCTGAGGCATCACTTTTTTTTTCCTCTCACATGATCCCATGGTACCAAAGCAGAGGTGGTACAACAAAACCTAGTCACAGTCCTCATCAAGCCAACAAATTAGATAAATGAGGTTTTCTGCTCCTCCTTGGCAAATACTTTGCTGTTTCAGCTTGGATTTCAATGCTGGCTTAATTGATCTTAAAGTTTTTAAATCAACATGGCGTTCCCTCCAACTTACTAGAATGAATAGCAATTCAGTATATACACAAAGACATGTCAAAATTAAACAAGCTAATTTAAGAGATTTTTGAGATAACTTGAGCCATTGCCAGAAAGCCCTTTGACTCCTCCCTCCAAGAGGGTAACTAGGGTTGAAGTCGGTAAATATTCATTCACTACACTGTAAAAATTTGCTTAGTTACAGAGAACTGATCACCGATTAAAGGCTATGATTTGGTCAGGGAAACATTGAGGAGCTTCTCACACACAAAAGCAATGTCAGAGAGATTGGTTCATTAAAGGGCAGCGGTGGATCTCTCGAGTGGTCCTGGAGTGATATGCTTCCGGAGCAACTGATCTTTTCTGGAAGGTGCCATGAGGATTGAGCATATGTAAAGGCACTTCTTTTATCTGATAGGACTTGGTTAGTCACACAGTAAGCCCTCGGCTTCCCACTGAGTAGTATTAACAATGTCATTATTTCAACTTAGATTGTATTATATTTCTGAGCTTTAAAGATTCCCAAATTTTTTTTTAAAAAAGCATTTTTTTTTCCCCTGGCTGGTTTGGCTCAGTGGATGAGGCATCAGCCTGCGGACTGAAGGATCCTGGTTCGGTTCCGGTCAGGGGCACATGCCCAGATTGGGCTTGATCCCCATCAGGAGGCAGCCAATTGATGTTTCTCTCTCATCATTGATGTTTCTCTCTCTCTGTCCCTCTCCCTTCCTCTCTACATCAGTTGGGTTTTTTTTATCCACACAATGGTATTCTTTCCAAAGCCCATCATAAACCCAACTGACTTTTACACTCATA
>NW_005356870.1:9133159-9177107 GCF_000412655.1 Myotis brandtii | reverse complement strand
TAATGCATTTTAAATTAGATAAGTGTGAAATGTAGACTTCGCTTTGTGTGATACACATGCGTAAGACATTATTACAAGATGTATTAAAATTTATTTAAAAAATACATGGTCACATTAGAAAGCCTATTTTACAGTGGTAAAGCAGCAACAGTTTTCATTTATTACAAATTCTAAAAAATAATCCAACTTCATAAGTAAAAAGGAACGCTGATTATCATTAAAAACATTTAAATTTAAAATTACCTACTCAACAAACACATCTTTACATTCTCACAAATCTGATGTATCTGTTGGTTTTTACAGACACAGAATTTCTGTAGGGTTTGGGGCCCTATCTACAGTTTCTATTGAGTACAATGGTAACAAGATAAAGCAATAGAACAACTGGGCACCCCTGGTGGACACAAAGATGAAGAGCCTGTCAACCAGGCATGGGCCAGAGGCACCACCGTGTTGGTCATACAAGGTGCTTCATCAACCGAACCTTGGCCCATGCAGTTCCACCCAAGGCTGTCAGTGGCAGTCCAGGGAATGCAGTAAGCCACGCCCTATGGTGCCAATTCCAGGAAGCAGCCATCCCTCCCGTGAGACACAGAGGTTCCTTCGTCCTGATCATTTACCTTGATGCACTCGTGGGGTATTTGGAACGGATACTGTGGGCCACAAACTACCTTACTTTCATGTGAAGTCTTTTACTTCATATCCTCCCCTGACATGCCAAGACCCCACCCAACAGGTAGCTATGGACGCCCATACTTTGCAGGCTGCATGATCCTGGAACCAGCCCAGGGTCCTGGGTTATGATCCCCACGGGGCCCCAGTGGCCAGTGACGGCTCTTGAAGGCCAGAGATTGTGGCCGTGGCTCCAGCCATAGTGAATAAAAGCTAAGTAGAGTGCTCCCAGCAAATAAGGGTTGCCAACTGGGTTGAGCCATAGCCAGCCCATGCATTTGAAATCAGTAAGACTAAACTGTGTACATATATAAACAATAATGAATGTTACAAAAACCAACAACCAAACCGACAACCACAACAATAACAGAGAAGGCCTCTTAAAACCCAGAACACAGAAAGCCATTTAAAAATGTTTAAACATAATTATACAAGGAGGGGGGAAAAAAACACAAAAACCCAACACAGCTAAACAACAAAGGCAAGCAACCTTACTTCCAAATCTACATTAAAAAATGACCTGTGCTGGCATCATGTACTACCTGAACTTTGGTACATTTCCCCTTGATGGGTTAGGACATGTTAGAGAAGGAAAGTAGAAAATATACAGAGAAGGCACTATTGTATTCTGGCACTAGTAAAATCAAATCCACACTAATCTTGTTAATTTTCATACTCTATGATGTGCAATCCAATCCTTTAACATTCTGTGGAAACTGTATTGCTGGTGTTAACTTGAAGCACATCAGGAGAAATCAGGCAGAGAACACTGTGAGCGACCTCACAGGGAAGGCAGAGGTGGGACCGGGCACAACTTTATCACGTGGCTTGTAATCTCGGAATCTGGCCCCGATTTAAGAGGAAAGAAGATAAGGCCGACCTGCTCCCTGCAGCATCCTCAGCAGTGGAGGGTGATCCCTGTCCCTTATTCTCCTTGCTAAGCATGCAAATACGTGGAGAAAACAACTTGATGAGTATAGATTCGAATTCAAAATATTGTAACAACTACCTGCAAATTCCCAGGACTTCAATAATATTTTGGCTAATATTTAAAACCTTTTTTTTCCCCAGGAAAATGAAGAGGCTCTTGTCTTTTGAAGGAAGACAATTCTGAAATGAGTATGTTACATCAACTATGGCTGGTAATAGTCAAGATATATATATATCAACATTAGTTTTCTATAATGTACATACCCCAAATGATGTTCTGGTCTTAGTTTATCCTGATATTTGTCTCTGGGGAAAATGTGACTATGCAATGATCTACATTTCAGTATACATCAAAAGCTCTAATATAAGTTTTCTCATAAATAATTTTTAAACTTGAATCTGCATAGCCACCTTGTTAAATGTAGGGTAGGAATGACCTTTACATGGCCATTCACAAACCATCTTCTCTTTTAAAAGAGTATACAAAGATTTTCAGTGAAGAAGTTTCTCACTGAAAATATCAAGAGAACATATTTACTAGTGCAAAAAAAAAAAAAAGGAAAGTAATGTAAGCTGTTTTTAGGCACTCCCAGTTAAGAGGATGTGTAAATGTACTTTTTAATTTCTGGAGAGGATTTCACATAAGTGTGATTAATGACTAGTGACATCTACAAAACACACTTTGGTGATCCTAAGGAAGGAAAAACAACATTTTGTTCAAAAGGTTCTAGTGCAAGTGGAGGAACAGGGAGGTGGTACCAGCGCTGGCAGTACCAGCTTTTCCTAGATGTACCAGGACAGAGATGCAGAAAAGGTACCACAGAGACAAGTAAACAGAAGCACCCTAATGTGCCTACCCTCCTCCATTTCAGATTAGAAAGCACCTGTTACAATGAACTAGAGTTTAGTGATTTTGTCTTAGAAACATTATAAATATAGCTTTCTTAAGAATCTATCTATAGAAAATATCATATATATAAAATCACTGTGCATTTCAAAATACTTTAAAACCTAAACATTGTATATAAGCATACCCATCAATACAAAACATTATATTTTCTCTACATCAGTTGGGTGTTTTTTTTTTTTATCCACACAATGGTATTCTTTCCAAAGCCCATCATAAACCCAACTGACTTTTACACTCACATTTGAAATACGCAGACATACATATACATATATATATAATATATACACACTCGCACATACAGACACACGTTTGAGTCTTCAAAGGAAAAAAACACAGTCACTGACAAAGCATCTCTACATAGACATTTGTGTTTGCAAAGTGTTTCAATGTGGAAAAATAATTTTTAACTGAATTCTGCTCGTAAATGAACACATGGGGCATAATAGTTTTAGCTGCCTATCACATTCTAAACAGATTTCTTGATTTTGTTACAACAAAAGAGTTAAATGTTCATATAAGAAGTACCTCATGTTCTCTGTGTGAAGGGCCTATTCTAGATTGATAATGGGGTAAAAGGGGTCCTCATAGCTACGACAGCAAAGGTCTCCGAGCATCGCTACAATCCTTACAAGTCTCCTCTACCACCTGCCTCTCCAGTGAAACACACAGCTTGAAAGAGAATTCTCAGCCGAAGATTTTGCCATGAACACCCGGGAATTGTGGAATGTCAGTACTGAGTTCTATGTCAGGGACGCCAGGAGTCTAGCAGCCCAGAACCCAGGCTTTCTACCCGTTGGTTTGATATTTAATCACAACAAAGTCTTGGTTAGACAATTCAATCACGACTGGCTTTTTAATGGCATCAATACAATAACTGATCTCTTAGAAGGGCTGTCAGAAACGTTTTCCTTGTTTCTGGATGAGGCTGGCCAACTGGTGTGCTTGACAGCGCTTGTCCCGGGAATGCAACCCATCTATACATGTATTGAGCCTTTGCTCTCATCTGGTCGACCATTTAATGATTTGTAAGAAAAACAATTCATGAGAAGCAAATCACACTTCAGATAAATAGTCTATTATTAGAGAACCCTACAAAGTAAAATATAGTATTTAGAGAATCTTACAAAAACCAAATTATTTACTCATAGAAAGGTTACTGTCTTCTATAGCTTTAATTTGGTTAATTTTTTAACTTAAAGTTTTAAACAATCATGTATTTAACCAAAATATTTTTTTGGCCAACCACTGATAGAATACTGGAGCTTGTATGAATAGCTTTAGTGTGACCATTTAAAAATAAATGAAATTAAAAGTGCTAAACTACTATGGGGTGGGGGATGAAAAACATCCCTAAATGTTTCCAAAAGAAACAGCCAAATTAGATCTGAATGCCTTGAATTGAGCCAAATGCTCTTTAATATCTGAATAGGCACTTTAAAATTAGAACAGAGGAATTTTCCTTCTTTCATCCCTTCATTTTTTTCCTCTTTTGCATGTAGTAAAGATAAAATTTGCTACAGTAGCCCTCATCTCTAGGACAAGACAAAATAATGGTAGAAAGAGAGGAGTGAATTCTTTGTCTGATTAGTTTTTAAATAATGGAAAAAAGTATGAACCGTTCCACCAGCTGTGTGATCTTGAAGACGCTATTGGCTTATTTTAAGTGACTTTTAGAACAAGGATGAAATTAAAAGTAATTTGTAATTTGGCATTTGTAAGTTATAGAAAAGGCTCATGTCTTATCCCCTCCTTTTACTCCTGACCAATGACAGACTCCCAGATGAGGAACTGCATTTGTGGCCTGTTCTAAGTTGACATTAATGAAATCTAACAAGGAAAAGCAACAGTCATTTCCCTAACAACACCACGCACATACAAAACAGTCTTTGATTCAGTGATTACCTCCATTTCAGTATGTGTACCATATGACCCCAAATCATGACAAACACTGGAAAAATGTAAAGCAATAACAGTAAAACACCAACAACTTCTACCATGCGTATTCCCCAACACAGACACACATATACACACATACACACATGCACACACACTGTTTGGGAGATAGCACTAGGAGAGAGCTCAGGTTTCCCCAGGTGTAATCCACCACCTGAGGAGGTGCTGTCCAGGGGAGTATAAATTAGGGTGAACTATGTCTGCAGCAAACCCATGACAAGTTAGCATGATGATGACATCCTGCCGGTTTGCTCAGTGTAGGATACATACATTAAGACTATGACCTGTTCGGCTCCTACAAGCGTTAGCATTCACTCGTCTTTTCATTGAGTATGAAAGGTAAACTGAGGTTTCTTTGGTGATGGTCATTTGCTTGAATGGCAGCTTTTTCTTTGGTTGCTGCATTAATGTTGTCTGAATACGAATCTTCATCATCATCTTCATCTCTTGAATTCCCCTCCAGGCTGTGTCGAATGCCATAAGTGAAGTAAATCAGGAAACCTTCCAGAGAACAAAATATCAGTGTTTTAGGTGCATCAGAAAACGACTGTTGGAACATGGACAATTTAATACAAACTCAAAAGGACCTTTGCCTTCTCTTTCTGTGTCGCCAGGAAAGGCCAAATTCTGTGTCCAAAGCAAGTAAGTGTTTGTTAACAGCCGTGCTGCCGGGGATTAGATGAAAATGTTTTAAGGATCCTCAAAAAATAGTTTCTTACTTTTCTATATGAACATTTTGCTGGGCTTTCATGTTGTTGTTTTTAAGGGTTGAGAGTTTTGGGTTGATGTGAAATGCATTATAATTTTCCGCTTTAACATTATGGGAAGTAGGCTACCAATTAGTATTTTGGCAAGTCCAATGATCAGGAATGATTCTATTTCCTCTCCTGTCCTCAGCGGTCTAAAGATCCAGCCCTCCCTGTCCTCAGATAAAGGTACTACCATCACCATTTTATGGAAACTGAGGCACAAAACTAGGTCACCCAGCTAATCAGTGGCAGAGCTGGATTCAAATCTAGAGAATCTGCCTCTGTAATTCATGCCTTTATCCAAGATCAAGTGTATGAGTGGGTGTGGGGGGATGGGCAAAACGGACTGAGGTTCATTCTCCCATCAACTCAAGTGGGATTGGTGGCTGACACTGAAAATAAGTTAATTTACAGCCAAAGCAAACACATATATACATACACCAAAGTGAGTTACATTCATTCTTATTGAGCCAATGGGAGGACTGTCCAAAAGCATAAACCCAAACTCCTCGGGCCACCAGAACCAATGCAAATTTACCTCTCATTTCTCACTACTTCAGCTCACATTTTGAAGGTGGTCGGTGCTCAGTGTTTGAGTTACAACAAACGTAAACTCTTAATTTCTACTTCAATCTTCACATAAGAAATTGAAGAAGTCAAAATGAAAAGCAAAGCGGTATAGATATAAATAAGCTTACTTGTGTTATTTAATGTTAAATCCCCTACAAGGCTCTAATAATAAGAAATTTAGATATCAGAAAAAATATTTACACACACACACACACAATATATATACATGTGTGTGTATGAATGTATTGCTATTAGCTCATTCAAAATGTCTCCAAAAATCTGCTGGCTCACTTTGGGATCAGAGTCTTTGGCTGCCATTTGTAAATTAGATAGATTCTTTGACATTTTGGGGCTTCATTTTTCTTATCTATCAAGTTGGAGGAAATAGAACCTATGGGTTCTACAGGGTTACTTGGAGACTTGAATTTTTAAAAGGCATCTGAAAACCTGTGGAAAAGCTAACACTCAGATGTTCTAAAAATTGGGAAAGGAAGAAATTGGGGGGGGGGGACTTTATTTCCAGGAAGGGGGAAGTGAAGCATTACTCCAATCACAGTGCAGAAATCAGAAAGAGAGAGCCAGGCTGAGGAAGCCAGAATATTAAAAGACCTACCAAGTGCCATCCAAATGCTAAATCTGATCCAAGTCTCCGCACTCAGCTGGACCATCAGGTAAATGTTCACCAGGATGCTGAACGCTGGCAGAAATGGTAAGCATGGGACCTAAGGGGGAAAACAGCTTCTTAAATACACTCTGATTTTTGGAAACACATTCCGATGTGGTGGTAACCAACTTGGCACAGTACACACTTTCGTTCTAAGTTTACAGTTTTACGAAAAGGACAACCTGAATAAAAAAGCACTCTTCTGAAGAGCACTAGGGGCGCATCCCAGGTTACACTGTTTCCTGCGGCCACAGCAACAGAGGATGGGTCCAGCCTGCGAACACCTGCACCATCGCCGAGATGCCACTGGCTTTAAGGCTTAGTTTAGTTCGGGTTGCAGGCTTCCCTGGGACATCAGCAGGACATGCCTCTGTAACTGATACACACAGCCTCTCGGGGGACACTCCCAGCTGAAACCTGCTCTTGGTTCCAATGGGACAGGATCATCTCATGTGCAGTGGAAGGGTTTTTGGTGGGAATGGCCTTCCTGATAAGGTCCTGACTTTCTAAAACAAGATATTCTAATTACTCCTTTGATACTGTAGATTACTGGACAAGAAATCTGTTTACTATGACGTATAACGTTGTGAGCGGAGCATCCTCAAGTTTTCGAAAATGGCAGTAACACAGCCAACATAGGCAGAATACTTGGGGCAAAAAGGAACACCTCAAAGAATTGTGACACTTCTGTTCACTGGGTAACTTCATCGGAAGTGTTTTGTTTTGTTTTTAAAAAGAAGCAACTCAGAAAAACTGACGTCCAAGGGAGAAATGCGCACGTACCATAAAGGATACTTTATGCTGATTCTGGGGCTGCCTCCAGATGGTGAGGACGATGGCAATGCAGAGGACAAGAAACAGCACCAGGAGGGCCAGGCTCCACGCTTCCCGCCTGGCGATGGCCTGGACTCCGTAAGTGGTCAAAATACTCAGGCCCAGCACGAGGAAGGCTGCAAAGGAGATGCGTATGCGCAACACAATCAGCACCCTCGCTTCCTTCAGGTGCCTCGGTTCTCACAGTGCATTTTGATGAGATATCGAGTTCTTTACACAGCTCCTTGGCCAATATCCAGACTTCCTTTTCCTTGTGGGCAGCAAGGGCGGATTTCACTGACTGAAGCAACGCCACTTGCTTACTTGCGACTGTCTCCTCCTCAGAAAGTCAACCTCCCGCCAGCACGGCCTCCTGCTTTTCCAGCCCAGGTGCCACCTCGTCTGCTACTGTCTCAGACTCTACCACGTGGACTGACGGGCCATTGTCAGGGGTGGATACTGCCCTTTGTCCAAATGGGAAATGGCAAGTCTGCCCACTTGCAGCTGTTGTAAACACTAATTGCTAATGTAGACAAATACAGTATGACCTGCATCTTTTCTCCCTATTTCAGAGAGTGGCATCACCCCCACCGACCCTGTCTCTGACCATCAAGTCTGCATTAGGGGTCCCTCCGATGTGCTCTCAGCGGAACCTGTACCTCCCCCGGCTTGCCACCAATAGTCCTGTGTTGTAAAGCCCGGTGAGTGCACCCATCTCTCTTGATATCCCAAATGCCCAGCAGAGTTCTGGACACATAGATGATGCTCAATAAATGTTGCTGAAAATAGGAAAGATTACATAACTGGGGGTAAGCAGACCGGCTTTTTTTTTTTTTTTTTTTTTTTTGGAACCATTCATTTTAATTACTGCATAGTTATAGGCGATTGGAAATGGGATCTCTTAAAAGGTGATAAATATAGACAAATTATTCAAAAATTGTTTCTGTCTAAGGAACATCAGGTCAATTGTAGGGGAAAGAAAATGAAAAAAAAATTGTGGCTGGCAGACCCTACTTTGAAAAAAGTTAACTAACATTTTCTAATAAGAAAACAAATGATAAAATAGATATTAGATTGTTGGGGTCCAACCCCAGCAGGTCCAGGGGTCTCCAAAGGTGTGGACGGAGTCGGTGAAGAAGGAATGGCACTGAGACAGTGTTCAGTTGATCTTTTTTTTTTTTTTTTTTTTTTTTTTTTTTTTTAGACCGGCTTTTCTATACTGCCTCCCAGTCTCCTGGGTCCCAGTTCCGTGATTGGCAGATGTACCTAGCCAAATGCTTTCTCACAGGAAGCTCCCTGAAAGCTAATGAAATGTACAATTTTCTCCTAACCCTCTCACCTTATGAATTTCTTCCTGTCTGCTTCATCTACCAAAATATGAGAAATTTATCCTGCTAATATAAAGATGATCTCTCACCTGGCTGGGATGGCTCAGTATTTGAGCATCAACCTGTGAACCAGGAGGCCACGGTTCAATTCCCCGTCAGGGCATATGCCCAGGTTGCGGGCTTGATCCCCAGTAGGGGCGTGCAGAAGCTGATCAATGATTCTCTCTCATCATTGATGTTTCTATCTCTCTCTCCCTCTCCCTTCCTCTCTGAAATCAATAAAATATACAAAAAAATAAAAATATAAAAAGATGATCTCAAGTCTAGTGACCCACTAGATCACCGGTTCTCAACCTGTGGGTCGAGACCCCTTTGGGGGTCGAATGACCCTTTCACAGGGGTCGCCTAAGACCATCGAAAAACACATATATAATTACATATTGTTTTTGTGATTAATCACTATGCTTTAATTATGTTCAATTTGTAACAACGAAAATACATCCTGCATATCAGATATTTACATTACGATTCATAACAGTAGCAAAATTACAGTTATGAAGCAGCAATGAAAATAATTTTATGGTTGGGGGTCACCACAGCATGAGGAACTGTATTAAAGGGTCGCAGCTTTAGGAAGGTTGAGAACCACTGCACTAGATGGACATTTCAGGGCTCCAGGAAGTTGCTAATCAGGTCTACAGTAACACGAGGCCGTGTGTCCTCTCTCACATCCCACCTGCTCCATCTACACACTCCTGCTGGGCCTTTCTAATGCACACAGTGGAGAGGACTTACCCAGGAATCCTACCAGGAAGCTCACAAGAGAAGCCGACTGCTTTGTGGGCAGAGCCGAGGGGCTGAAGAGGGTCTGCAGGCTGAAACCCTGTCCCTGCAGCATGGTGACCTGGGACGCGCTTTCCGAGTCCGCCCCGGCGCACGACTCCAGAGCTTCTTTCTCAGGAGAGAATCTGGGCTGCTCGTACGACAGACTGGGCTGGTACCTGTCCCCAAATAAACGTGGGTGTCTTGATTCTCAAAGAGACACTCGGTCCCAATGAAACAAGCTCCTGGGACTCTCAGCGAGACATGGGACAGTGCTACAGCTGGGACAGCCCCTGAGCATGCAGAGTTAGAACACAGTCCCACTCAGTATGATATCTGCAGCTACTCTGAATTTCCTTTGATGGCCATTGAATCAGAAAGTTATATATTAGATGCAGAAGAGACTTAGTTTCAAATGAGGCAATTGTGATAACAGGATGATTATTATGAAAATATCTATGCCCCAAGGAGACGATCACGAAAACAGCACAAGAACTCTGGTCAAGTATCAGCGAAGTATAGTATTTTTAAGTGTCTTTATACATTACTAGAGGCCCGGTGGGGTCCCTCGGCCTGGCCAGTGATCGGGGTGGTGGGAGGTTAGCCAGGGGGAGGGGCCGCGGGAGGTTGGCCTTCAGGCCAGGGAGAGGGGCCATGGGAGGTTGGCTGTGGGAGTGCACTGACCACCAGGGGGCAACTCCTGCATTGAGCGGCTGCCCCCCTGGTGGTCAGTGTGCGTTATAGCGACCAGTCGACCTGTTTGTTCAGTTGTTTGGTCACTTAGGCTTTTATATATATAGATGGAAACCTGCTGTTCACATAGAATTGGGCCAACCCAACTCTTGCTAATTATCAATTGTATTTGATTCTTGGCTTAGGACCAATACTTTATATTGACGTCTGTATGCCCATAGCCTCTCACTCTAAGACTGCTAACTCCTAGGAAGCAGGGGTGGTGAGCTCTCACTTCCTTTATTTCCACACCCTCCAGAACCTTCTCACGGCAAGGACGGCTCACCTGAGGATGAGGACGCAGGCTGCGACCAGAGAGTAGGCCAGGAGAGTGCCGATGGACATCATGTCCACGAGTGCCTTCAGGTCAAAAAGAAACGCCATCACCGCTATGGAGGAAGAAAAAGGGTGGTGAAGGAAACGGCCTAGGATAAAATTCCGTAAAGCTGATAACTGACTGACATTTTGGTTGTTGTTTTAGTACCAATGATAAGCCAAACAAAGCATATAAATTATATTTCTCACAATTAATGGGATGTTTTTTGGATCATATAAACTAACAAAACTTCAAAACCCCTCAGTTATCAGATTGATAACTACTACTTTGATTATTAAAAACCATCTACTTTGATTACTTTAAAAAATATTGGCCTCAATGTGTTGGTAAGAATCACAGCTAGCCAAAATAAGATGGCCAAGACAGAAGGACATAATTAAGAAGGACAGATCCCTACAAGCAATCTGATCTAATTAAAAATCAAGCACAGTAAGATGGGAGTATGAAATAAAAATATTGAAAAAAAGCCTCTTGTTACAATTATCTCCTTTTAATTATTAATTTTAATATCTTGTTATACTGCCAAATTAAATTCTTCCTGAAGGAAGAAGAATAAATTTTTTAAAATTCTGAATATACAGTATATCTATAATATATAAAATTCTGAAAATAACTGGACAAAGTTCTGCTGGAAAAAAGTTTTTATGGAGTTAATAAAATATGTGATCCTTTGCCATGATTTTGAACTACAATATCATAAGGCACCGTTTAATAATAAAATAGGCTGCAGATTATCTAGTACAACTTTCATTTATGGTGCAGAGATCAGAAGTGACTCAACCTTCCAATGTTTCCTAATGAAGTGCCAAATCCATGAGAAAATATATACAAAGTGAAGCTGTTTAGACAAATACTTTCTGTCTCTGAAAAAACGAACAAAAAAACCCAACCCATTTCATACAAAATTAAACATGAGCATTCCCTACCCTTATTTCCCCACAATTTAGAGCCTCAACAAAATTATCATTTTTGGTTTGGATTTCTACAACACCAAGACAGTTTATCATTTTATCCATAAACCTTGCTAGACTCTCTCTCTCTTGCTTCTTGTAATAGGACCTTTAAGGCCATTGTCTTGATCTGTAGAATATCTAAAAATTACTGCAATAAAATCTGGTCAAAGGCTTTTGACATGGATATCATGATATGCCAAAAAGTAAGCTTCTGGGGCTCTTGCACATGATTTAGGTACCAAAATGGTTGAAAGGAGAAACGGATTCCTAGTGGGGTTTAGTGACCAAGAGAGCAGGGATGCTGCAGGAAGTGGGTCATCTGCCATTCTAACAGCAGTGACTACCACAGCCAGTACCAATCATCTTGGACATTCCTTATGCTTAATGAAGAATGGGTGAGCTTCAGCTTTTCAAAAAACCCTATGTTCCTTTACCAATATTAAGCTTAAATCCTGGACAAACAAGGAAATACTACATAATTATTTTTACTAGTAATCAATATGTCCAAAATTAAGTAATCATTCTTTAATTAAAATTCTGTGTGTCAGCAATACAATTTTATGTGCTATTCAATCTGAAAAGCATTTAATACCTGACATACAGTGAACAACCATTATAACCCTTTGCACATTTGTTAGAAGCCCCAAAGGTTAAAAAAAAACAAAATGGCAAAAAAAAATCCCAAAGGGTCAATTACGAATGAATTTCAGGAAACCGCTGCCACCACGATTTTCAGATGTCTTCCCAATGCCCATACTATCATTTCTCAGTGATTTTGTTCGTAACTTACATGCACAGCAAGCAGACCCTCCTTGTAAGTCCATGCATGCGCACAAAACGTTCAAGTCCAACATGGAAGAAGCCTATGTTTGGAAAGCTTACCAGAAATGACCCCTGCGGTCAGTGTGGCAGCAACTGGTGACTGCCTCTTACTCAGTTTGGCAAGAAATCTAAAGAGTAAGCCATCCCGGGCCATGGCAAACAGAATTCGGGGTAAAGGAAACATAGAGCCCAGAAGACTAGAACAGAAAAATTCATAATCCATGTGAGTTATTACAAGCATTTTTCTAGACAGGTAGATACAAGTACAGACTGGACACACTAAAGTGCAGAACCAACCTATGCCAAAAAAAAAAATTCAATATAGGAAACATCTGCAAACAAGTTATTGATCTTCATGTGAATCAAAACAGAAAACCACCTAAGTTTCCATACTTTTTCAGAATCCTTGATGAAAAAAGACCCCCCCTCACCCCTTTTCTTAATAAAAGTTAACTCTCTCTCACCTGCCACCGCACCCGATGATAAAGTAGCAATTATTGGTGTCTTCGTTTTGGAATTGATTTGAGCTAGACATTTGAAAAGCAACCCGTCCTCCGCCATAGCATAGATTACACGAGGCATTGGGAAAATGCATCCAAGAAGACTGAATAAAAAGCAAACACATGCAGTATGGCAAACACATCCATGCACGATTATATCCCAGATCTCAAATTAAGCAATTGTATAAAACGCAGCGCACAGCTATGATTATGAAGTCTTGTTATTCTTAAAATTATGATTGGGCCTTTAAAAATATTGCCAATGTTTACCACTGTGCACTTATTATTCTGTTGCAGATATCTGCACAGCACAGTGATCAGACTAACAATAATGCAATAATTTGTGCATGCCCATGATTACTACTGAATTAAAACTAAAAATTTAAGACTTAACAAGGAAAACAAAGCAATCATATCGTTAAGACATTTTTAATGGCAATAACTCAGGAAATAAAATTCCTAAATTGACATGTCATTTTAAAAAGAGATTAAGTAATTTGATTCATAGAATAGCCCCTTCATTTATTGAATAATTATATATTTATCTTACCATTGTTTTTCCTCATATAGCCTGATCTTTGATCAAATTAGTAATAATTCCCAGGATTACAAGATAATCAGACTGTAAAATTAGTGCATAGATATAGCCATGATTAAAAGTTTAAGAAAACTTTAGATACTTCAGAAAAACCTGTATGTTTACTGGCTGCACCATTCCATATATGGCTTGGTTGTGAAAAAGAACCATTTAAGAGAAAATGAGTAAAATGTTTTCTTTTAAAAAATCCATCTTTTTTATTTTTAATAAAGCTGGGTTGAGGTTGGCCACAGTGAATCTGGGTCCGTCTCTTCTAAGACTGGTTGGCAAGATATCATTACAGTTCAGATTTTTGAAACTATTTGAAACTATTCAGAATAAACCTTATTGTTAGCAGATGGCTAAGAAACCAATGGGAGTAATTTCTAATTGCTACTTCATATTATCTTGAATAGAAAATATAATAGATTTGAGGGGAAAAAGGCTAGGCTGATAAATTATAGAAAATATTTCTTCATTCAATATCAAACTTTAATTATTTTTACTTTAAAAAATTAGTAATCAGGCAGAGATAAATTTTCTCTGTGTAAGAATGCTCTACTACATAGCACAGTATAAAACTAGAATTAAGTATCTTATGATCACAATTCAAAATATGAGTAGTCAGGAAACCTGGGAAATGAATTCAGAAGTGTTAAAACAAGCAGCTACTGAAAATCCAAACACGTGAGATTCAACTACCCTTTCATTTTTGCATAGATATTACACAAATTTCCACCATGAATTTGAGGAGGGTCATTTCTTTCTCCAGACCAAGTCCACTTTGATCAATGCTACGTGGAAAAGTCTCAGTGTTTCCCAATAAAAAGCACATTACATTTAACAATGCCACAGCATACGGCTTCCACGCCCATG
Source organism: Myotis brandtii (assembly GCF_000412655.1). NCBI lineage: Eukaryota > Metazoa > Chordata > Mammalia > Chiroptera > Vespertilionidae > Myotis > Myotis brandtii. The sequence goes on along the minus strand of NW_005356870.1, from coordinate 9,162,899 downwards.
GACTTGAGGTTACTTTAAAAGACAATATCAAGTCTGCACCTAGGGTTTCAATTGTCTGGGCCAGCATGGAAACATACTAGTATAAGCACCCTAAAGTTTGATAATACACACATATATGAATACGTGTGACACATATGTATATGCATGTGGATGCCTATCTCAATCCTGTATTGTATTTCTGCTGAAGCTTGGACCAGCATTATCTTGAGAAACTGACTCTTGATTGATGGGGGAAAAAGACTTTATCACTTAAGATAAAGATAGCAGTTCTGGGCAAACTATTCAGAGAATACATAGCTGCATAATATGTTGCTGAAATCAGGATTATTTTAGAAATACACAAAAGGAATTCTTAAACATGGACTACACTTTGCAGAAACCCAAACAGCCCCTGCCCCGGGGGCAATGCAATGTACCTTGCTGACAGCGCACAGAGGGAGCCTGCAGCCACGACATATTTGGCGGGACCCCATCCGACGTACTCAAATGCTACAGGAAGGGGGCTCTTTTCATCGAGGAGGTAGTAAGGCATCATAAGTGTTAAAGCTGCAGAGACCCCAAAATAGGCCATAAAGCAAACAAGCAGAGAAGTCACAATTCCGATAGGAATAGCTTTCTGAGGATTCCGGACCTCTTCACCTAAGGAAACATAAAAGGTTCAAGCATTGAATAAAACGTGAATAGGTAAGCCATGCATTTTCCTCCTCCTCCTCCATGGTCATTCTACTCTGCTTTTGTCCCTTCCGTGTTCTTAGCTTGATCCACCTATTCTACATGAAATTCTCTCTCCTCTTGAGGGTACTCGGCTATCACATAAAAATCCAATTCCAGAAAAAAACAAAAACAAAAAAAAACCAGGGTATCCAGCACTATTAAATGGTTAGTGGGCTATCACATAAAAATCCAATTCCAGAAAAAAACAAAACAGGGTATCCAGCACTATTAAATGGTTAGTGGTTAGGAAGGCAGTCTGAATCCATTTTGAAAACGATTCACCCACAGAGATTAAACGCCTGTCCCGTCATTCTGTAGGCCCTTAAATATGAAGGCTTCAGATAAACTTCTACCCAATCCACCTACTTTATAGTAAACTCTAGTTTCAATAGAAAACAGTACACTTTGGGTCCTTCTGATAAGACTTGGCATTTGAAGCAGCCAAAGCACGATAGATGATAAGCCAGGCAAAAAATATGAGCCCAGAGTAGACACTTGGAGAGTGATTCTGGCCTGATGATTTCCTTGTACAGTGGGGCCTTAACTTACTAGTGTCCCGACTAACGAGTTTTTCGAGATACGAGCCATCTCTCGGCTGATTTTTTGCTTTGAGTTGCGAGCTAAAATTCGGGTTACGAGCCAGCTTCAGATACCCCACTGCTAGTTGGCTAAGCGAACGTCACAGTGAACGCCACAACATCAGCCCAGCATCACGTGTCTCACTTGTTCACTTTTGATTTGACATACGAGTAATTTGAGTTACGAGCTCCGTCACGGAACGAATTAAACTCGTAAGTCAAGGCCCCACTGTATAAGATAAAGAGGACAGAATGATCACAATATATTGTCCTAATAGAGAAGAGATCATTTAAGAGTGTGATTACCATTGGTTACTCACTGTGATAGCACGTCCAGATAGAAGGTGGAGGGTAGGAATTATGACTAACATCTATAAAGTATTGGACAGCTTGCGAAATGTTTTTATATGTATTCTCTCAAAGGATATATGTATCCTAGGTAACCTGCATAACATCTGAGGGGTAGGTGCCACTCTCCCAATTTTACCAACATGGACACCAAGGCTCAGGTTGTTTCATACAGTTTCTTCTTGTCACATACAGCAGGTGTCACAACTGGGTCTAGAACCCGGTCCAAATCCCATTCTCTTTCCTGGACCCTCTGCTGCCACCCATGGGTACTCATGTGGTACAAAGAGCCCCTCTCCCTTCTACCTGGAGCCAGGACTCTGCTCTTACCAGTTGTTGCAATGCAGTCAAATCCCACAAAGGCATAAAAGCAGGTTGCAGCCCCGGCCAACGTTCCCGCAATGCCGTACGGCATGAAGCCACCGGCCCCGTAGAGACTTGTTCCATTTTCAGAGGGTGGCTCTCTAAGGGAGAGAACAAACGTCGCAAAGTCATTTTCATAGGACACTGCTTCTGGTGATGAGTCTGAACCGACGTCCTCAGGAGGCTGTGTGCTCATCAGCTCTGAGCTGATACACTAAGAGCAAACCCTGATTCTCTGACTCTGTCCTAGAGAACACAGTGGGACCCCCAACAACAGCATCCTCTCAGGGGTACCAACACTGATCTTGGTCAGAGGCTGACTGACAGCAGGAGCCGAGGCCCAGACCCCCTCTGGCTGGAACAATGCCTGAAATTCACTACAAGGCTGGAAAAATGCAATGAAACCGAATGGTGGTCCCAACAGGCAAACTAAAGGATGGAGGATGAATGACTCAAAAATGCTCCTTGTTATGCAGAGGTAGCAAACCTTTGGGACAGTGGTTCTTAACCTTGGCTGCACATTAGAATCACCTGAGAATCTTTTTAAAATCCTGACTTCTGGGCCTCATCCTCCGGGAATTCTGTTTCTTTGTTACTAATGTTGTGGCCCCACCCCAGAACAAAGAAACAGAATTTCCAGAGGATGAGGCCCAGAAGTCAGGATTTTAAAAAGATTCCCAGGTGATTCTAATGTGCAGCCAAGGTTGAGAACCACTGCTTTGGGAGAAAATAAAAGCATTCTCCCAGTGGTTAGAGTCTCCCTTTCCCTCCCCTCAACCTGGAGCAGAGCGTGAGAACCAGCAGCTGCATGGCTTCCACAGCGGCTCAATGGTGAGCACACGTTCATGTCTGCAGGGCGGGGCGGGCGGGGCGGGGGGCGGGGAGAGGAGTGAGCAGGAGGAAGAGTCTTGGACTAGAACAGACCCTCAGAAAGGTCTCCAGAGCAAAAAGCTTCTAGAACAGGGGTGGGCAAACTTTTTGACTCGAGGGCCACAATGGGTTCTTAAACTGGACCGGGGGGGCCGGAACAAAAGCATGGATGGAGTGTTTGTGGGAACTAATATAAATTCAAAGTAAACATCATTACATAAAAGGGTACGGTCTTTTTTTTTTAGTTTTATTCATTTCAAACGGGCCAGATCCGGCCCGCGGGCCGTAGTTTGCCCACGGCTGTTCTAGAACCACTGTTGTAGAAAAAAGGTAACATAAATAAGACACAAGTGAGTAAATTAAAAAAACAACAACACCCAAGAAAAAGAGAAAAAGAGAAGGAAAAACCCCCAATATTTTACCTGGCAGTTGCTGATATATTCTTGAGAAATTCTTCACTAATCTTCCAGTTGGCCACGTTTCCTTTCACAAACCCAGCAATCATAACAAAGAGAAGGACCAGGATGTTGACAGCTGTGAAGATTTTGTTCACCCAGGCAGACTCTTTTACCCCGAAAGACAGAAGACCTACGGAAAAAGAAAGGGCGTGTTCAGTCTGACCTAAGCTCTAGAAGAGGCAACGGCTTTTGAGGCAGTTCCCGGCGTTAGGATGTTATTCGCCAGCATTCACATATTTAAGTCATATTCATCCCTTTCCGTTGTGAGTTCTTACTCGCTGGCCTAACTAAGACACAGTATCTCTGAATTCAACCAACCAGAAGGCACATGTGCTCACAGCTACGAGAAACCACACCAGCCTAGAAACAGACAAATCTCATCACCTTGGCTATTACTACCAATGGGTAGCTAGAGGTAAAGTAACTTAGTTTTCATGAAATGCTGTTCTAAAGCCATTTCAAGGTTAATTAAGCTGCAAAATTTTGAAGGTAAAAGCCCAATCATATGTCTGCCTCATATTTACTACATACATAAACAAAAACAATTCTTTAATTGTCATGTCCAAAAGATAGGTCGATTCTCATTTTTACAGTTTTATTTCATATTCTGATTGTAAAAGTAATCAATTTCCTATCCAAGTAATTCGAAGACACAGACAACATATAAAGGAAGTAAAATCAAGTGTAATCTCCTGTCCAGAATTTTGCGCGTGTGCATGCGCGCACACACACACACACACACACACACACACACACATCTCCATGTCAACAAATACATTTTTAAAAATATTTTTTCATTAATTTCAGAGAGGGGGAGAAAGAAGAGGAAGGGAGAGGGAGAAAGAGATAGAAACATCAATGATGAGAGAGAATCATTGCTGGCTGCCTCCTCCACACCCCACACTGGGGATTGAGCCTACAACCCAGGCATATGCCCTTGACTGGAATCAAACCTGGGACCCTTCAGTTCACAGGCCAATGCTCTATCCACTCAGCCAAATCAGCTAGGGCAACAAATACATTTCTAATGGCCACATACTCTCCCTCTATATGGAGACACTGCACTTTAATCACTTATTTAGAGACAACCAGGCCACTTTAGTTTCTTACTACTATAAACAGTATTGACATAAATATCTTTTGACACTTTCTAATTATTTCTTGACAATAATTTTCTAAAAGTTAATATTGTATCAAGGCCATGTACTTTTATACAAGGCTTTTGGTTCATATTATCAAAATATTCTCCATAATGTTTGGCCCACTTTAAATTGCCCATTTTTTTCTGTTAGGCTATTCTTGTTCATATTGATTTTTAAGATGTATTTATATAACAATAACGCTATAATCTCTCTATCATGTATTACCTCGTTTTTCCCAGTTTATCATTTGCTTTTAATATTAATGTTTTAGAATATAAAGTTTTCCTTTTTAGTTTCTACCTTTAGATTTTCCCTACTATTAATCCCCAAAGCATTGACCTTTGTATTCTAGTATTTTTATGATTATATTTATATCTTTAATCTACCTTATATAGATATGAATCAGTATAATCAAATAAAATTTATTTTTCACTTTTGAGGAAATTATTGAGATGAAAGGACTAGGCCCTCCCTATGTTTACTTGCTTCTTTCTCATCTACACACCCCTCATCTAGTAAGCACAACTCTACAAGTAGAGATGAGAGAAGCCAAATTTCATTCCTCTTCCTTTAGAATTCCCAGAATTTACACTAATATAACTACATTGACAACATAAAGGAAAATTGTATAGTCAGTAGAACTATGACTCTGTAACTCCCTGTCAGCTCAGGAACCACTATACACCTAGGAAATATACATGATGCTCTATGCCACTATACACACTGGAAAGTAGCAAAGCCACTGTCATGCCCTAGAAAAGTTCCCCAATACCCCACGTGCCCTCTCTATTCTGAGATCCCCATCTCCAGCCAGTAGATTAGAGAGCAATAAATATCTCATCCAAATATTGCATAAACTTTCCTTGGGCCCTTAAGAAGTAACAGCTTCAGTTGCCAAGATATTTGGTATCACACTATGAATAAAGATTTGTAATAGGGGGTTTTGATCTTCAAAGATTCTAAGAACAATGTTTGCTTCTAAGTTTAGCCTCTATTTAAAGTTAAGACACGATGGTCAAGAACTCCACAAAAGACGAAAGCCAAGGCCTGTGTCTTGCTGTGGAATTTAGTGATCCTAACTGTGTCATAGCTACATGCTTCTCATTGTTTAGAGATTACAGCTGACTACTTTAAGTTCATTGAAACCACCCCTAAATAAAATATGACCTAACTAATTTCATGTTACCTAGGCCGTTCAGAAACCAAAACAAAATCTATCACCTGTTGAAAAACAATTAATGTGATTTTTCTTGATATTAGAGCAAAATGCCAAATATTTTAGATCTATAATTTTTGTTCATGTCCCTAGCCCTATCCCTTTACAAAACATTTCATTAACAACCAACTTTTAAAGGGTAAAGCTATTTTAAAGACGATATAACTTTACAAGTAAACATTCATTATAGAATGTGTGTAACCAAGGAAGAACAGAGTTAGAGAGAAGGTTGGCTAGGAAAGCAAGGGGCAGATTACCAGTGTATATCAAGTAGGAAGTGGAAAAAAGGTGGATTTTATTCTTAGTGCAATCCTTGATGGGTTTTAGCAGGAATGCAGGTAGGGATTACAATAAAAATAGAAAATGTTCAAATAGTTAAAAACAAGCAAATGTAAGGGGACAGCAGGGATTAACTATGCCTACAAAGCAAAACCGCCTTCCATCTAAGTGCTTACTAGGAACCAAGCAGGAAGCCTGTACAAGAGAAACACTGGTATCTATGGATGAGCAAACTGAATCATGGAAAAATGAAGTCACTCAATGTTCAAAAGACTCTAAGTCAGGGGTGGGCAAACTTTTTGACTCGAAGGCCACAATGGGTTCTTAAACTGGACCGGAGGGCCGGAACAAAAGCATGGATGGAGTGTTTGTGTGAACTAATATAAATTCAAAGTAAACATCATTACATAAAAGGGTACGGTCTTTTTTTTTTTTTTAGTTTTATTCATTTCAAACGGGCCGGATCCGGCCCGCGGGCCATAGTTTGCCCACGGCTGCTCTAAGTGGTAGAGTAGGAGGAGAAACCTGGCTTCTTTGACCCTATTCCCTGTGCCCTTCTAAACCACTATGCTACAGTACTGGTGAAAACAAAAACAATCCTAGTACCAAGTATGTTTGCCTATATGATGTCTACACCAAAAAATAATAGGAAAAGAGTAAGAAAATCAAAACAAACAAACAAACAAACAAAAAACACCCCCAAAAAAGAACCCACCAGATGCCTACAATATATAGATAATGGCATGAATAGAAAGACAGAGTTTCTTTTAGAAGTAATATGCTTGTAAATATCCTCAATTGTACATAACAAGATGAAATAATGCCAAATATTATACATTCTTCCTTACTGAAACTTCATTGCCATTTCTGCAACTCTCCAATGAGTATTATAAGTTTGACGGGCCTCCTGCTATTATTTAGTGCATTCCAAGTGCCATGAACACGAAAGTGCTATTTCTACCACTCGACACAATTCAGATGTCTTTTTGAAGCATGCCTATCACCTAAGACAGTGATGGCGAACCTTTTGAGCTCGGCGTGTCAGCATTTTGAAAAACCCTAACTTAACTCTGGTGCCGTGTCACATATAGAAATTTTTTGATATTTGCAACCATAGTCAAACAAAGACTTATATTTTTGATATTTATTTTATATATTTAAATGCCATTTAACAAAGAAAAATCAACCAAAAAAATGAGTTCGCGTGTCACCTCTGACACGCGTGTCATAGGTTCGCCATCACTGACCTAAGATAACATGGGATTCCAGCCAGGCCCACAGACCTCCAATGATAATCTAAGTGTAGAAATATGCTGCCTGGTCTTGGGAACGCAGGCCCCAATTTCAGTGGTAATCTACTTTACTGGGACGATTAGTCTAGCTCAATGTAGGGAGGAGTGTCACTGGTCTTCTTACCTGATAGAAGCAATATGAGGAAGACAGCAAAGAAGTCCGGATACTCTGCAAGGCCGGTATAATTGATATTGAAGTACGTCCTGAAAAACTGGCCAATCTGTTTGTTCAGAAGTTCATCAAAGGTGCCACTCCAAGCTCTTGCAACACTTGATGTACCTTCCCAAAACACAGGACATTCAGAGAATACACGGTTACGGGGCGAAAATGACCATGACATCAATTGCTACTCTATTCTAGGAGACACATGGGTTAGTTAGATCAGATTGACTTGACCATTTTCATCCCACATACAATTATTTCATAATATTATAATTATAACCTAGTAATCAAATGCTCAATCCATCACCTGCAGAATCAGGTAACTTTATTTGCACTAAAGAGCTATATTTTTGAAAAGAGGTTTGTAAATCCACTAAGCGGCGTATTCAGAGATGAGGTAGAATCGCCCAGCTGTGCAGTGAGAAGGGGAGACATTGTAGAGATGAGAAAAAGGAGGCACGCGAGGATCATGTGATTCTCACGCTCAAGACCATGGTCATTAACCAACGCAGACCTACAAGGGAGCCCCAAGACCTGGGACTCGGGAGTGCTATGCTACCACACCACACAATTAGATGGAGTTTTGGAAACCTACCTATCACATAGGATAAAATGAGGTTCCAGCCGGTGATGAAGGCCCACAGCTCTCCAACGGTAACGTACGTGTACAGATAGGCGGACCCCGTCTTGGGAACTCGGGCCCCAAATTCAGCGTAGCAGAGGCCGGCCATCACCGAAGCCAGGGCGGCGATGAGGAAGGATAGGACGATACTGGGGCCTGAATCCGACTTGGCCACCTCCCCAGCCAGGACGTAAACCCCAGCACCGAGGGTGCTTCCAACCCCCAGGGCAATGAGGTCCATGGTGGATAAGCAACGGCTTAATTTGGAATCTTCTAGGCCGTCCATGACGACGATTTTTCTCCTGATCAGACATCGGGCAAAAGACAGCGCTGCTCTGCAGGGGATCATGGTGAAAAAGTCAACCTGAGGGAGAGAGAGGAGGGAGGGCGTTAGAGGCTGGTCTGGCATCATCATCCCTCCAATCCGAGGCCTAGCGTCTCAGCTCAATTATGGCGCCTGGATTTTTGTTGTTGTTCACTAGTTGCTAGAGGTGTGGCCGAGAGCCATCAGGAGGGCTTTATGAGCCAAAACGGGGAATTTCTCAGAGTTCACTTAGATATGCCCTTTTATAAGGGGCTGAGACAATGGATTATTTGGGATGCAAAGGAGTAGGAGCCCGGAGTGATTAAAAAAGATTTGTCATTTTTGTTGCTACAATTTTTAAAGATATCCTGATAAATCTATTTTCCATAAGTTGGTTAACTGGTCTTCACTACAAGGAAGGGGTGAATGACCCCATCTTTTTGGTTCTCTTTTTCTTCTCTTTTTTCTTCAGTCATTCATTCAACTCATGTTTTGTAGGTGTTACTATCTGCCAGGAATTGTGCTAAGAGTAAGTCTAGAATGGGTGGTACATAGATATAGTCTCCAGCTTTAGAAGACTTGCAGGCCAGCTATGGGAAAGGCCGGTAAATTCACCATCATTATGTATTCTACAGCGTTAGCAAATATGTGTTTTCAGGATATGAACATGCATTTCAAATATGTGTTTTAGCTTCTCTGTTTTCATTTCATTCTGTTCCATTTTGTCTTTTATGTGGAGTCATTTGAACCTTTTAGAAGAAAAAGATTTCCCCCAAAACATGCTTGGCTTTTTCTAACTAAAACTGCTAGCCTACTATGCTTTAAGTATGAATTTGTAGTGAAATACACATGCTTATTTATAGTTTCTTGAGATTTCTAAATACATATACTAACCCAAAGTCCATATCAAGTTTTATGTGTTCTTTTGAAATGCAATGAATAAAGTAGATAGCAAGTCTCATTCTGCAACCACCCCCCCATCCCCACTCCAAACAGGCCCAAAAAACTTAGCACTGAAAAAAAATATTATTAGGTTACAAAACAAAAAATGGATTTAGGTAAGAAAAAAAAAATGCACCTATTACAGCAAAAAAGGCTAAAGCAAACTATACCCAAATATTAACATTAGTGATCTTTGGGTGGTGGGCTAAGTTTTACTCCTGTGTATTTCATATAATGTTCATTATATTCCTAATGTGTATTTCTAATTCATCTCCAATGAATATGTACAATTTATGTGCAAAAGAAGTACAAAAATCAAAATCTACATGGCCTTGTCTACAGAGACATATAACTCAGCAGACTAGGAAATAACTAAGGAATAGGGAATATAATGGTATATGCAGCTTACTGGTGCATAAAATCAACTGTATTATTTTTTTGGAAATTCAAATTCAAGTTTGCCAGTTGTACTGAACTAGAGGTTGAGTGCCTTCGATCTCATGACATTCATTATCAATAACCTTAACTCATGAGGTCACAACTTGGAATCTTCTCCAAAGAACTTAAGAGGTTTCTTTTAAATATCTGTATTGATTTCAGAGAGGAAGGGAGAGGGAGAAATAAGAGGTTTCTTATCCTAGAAAATAAACCTATAAACAGTTCTCAACCTTAATCTGTTTAAAATAACTCTATTATTAAAAATTATTTTATTTAAAAATAATAAATAAGATAAATTTTCTATACTAAATCTAAATGAATAGTTGCTCATAACAGATGTTTGTCTGGGATATGAATAATCTAATTTCACAATAAACCTAGTAGATAAAACTAGCTCGCTAAACATTATTCACATATCATTGCAAACACAAGTCCTTGATATTGAAAGCAGCTCAAAGAATACAGAGAAAAATCCTAAAGAAAAACAAAAATGAGTGAAAAGTTCCTTACAGCAACAATAAAGTTTGCACATCAGTATCTTACACAAAACCTGACAGAATGCCAAGCATGGCACTTCACAAATACTGGGTGGAGAATTTGGAAATAAAGATGAATGCCATCTCCAATGTTGTCAATATTCTGGCTTCCAAAGTCAAAAGGTATCAATACTTCTATCAATCAAATGTGTATTAATTTCTGCAACTAACCCTTGACAAACTATTTCTCATATAATACATATAGAAGATGAGGTAGGAAAGTGTACTGCCTAAAAAAGAATCAAGAAGTGAAATGCACTGCCCGGCCAGCGTGGCTCAGTGGTTGAGCATCAACCTATGAACCAGGAGGTCACAGTTCAATTCTTGGTCAGGGCACATGCCGGGGTCGTGAGTTCAATCCCCAGTAGGGGGTGTGCAGGAGGCAGCCAATCAATGATTCTCTCTCATAATTGTTGTTTCTGTCTCTCTCTTTTCTCTCCCTTCCTCTCTGAAATCAATAAAAAAATATATATATTTTTAAAAGTAAAACACTGAAGTTAAATAGAGGTCAACTGAGGTGTGTGGGGGGGGAGGGGAGCTGGGGGGAACTGAGGGTATTACTAAATGCTGACCTTCTCTGACATTTAAATGTTTTTATTCAAGATTTAGGGACAACTACCAATTTTTAAAAAGCTCAGAAATGAAGATTTACTGAATTTCGTAATGATTTAAGATCATGTGAAAGCGGCACATGTCATATACAACATTAGCAAACAGCTGATATTAAAAATGAGGGATACATGTTTGTCTTTAGATAAAACACAGTTGATAAAACACTTAACCTCAATTTTTAGGAAAAGACACAAATTCTATAACGGTTAACTATTTAAGCAAAGGATCTGAAATAAAGAAGGGACAATTAAGAAATTTTGGAGTGTGATAGGATTGTGGGTAAGTTTTCTTTTTTTCTAAATCCTTTTTTTCTGGTGCTATTGTCATATTGTTCTTTGTGAAATTTCTTTTACACCCTCCCTTCTACACACACAAAATAAACAGTATAAAAAATGAAAGGAAATAAGCAAGCCAACCAATAAACAAACCTTTGAAAATGTCAAAAATAGTGAAAACTTTTATTGTCAACAGTTACCCAAAATGAATACGTTACCGTCATCTCATCAATGTAAAAGTGAATTTAATTCACTCTACAGTACACAGGAAGCAGGGCTGTTCTTTACAGAAATGCGCCACTCTAATCAGATAGGACCTGGTTGCTGGAAAGTATTTTGGGCCGTTTTCCATGTTGCCCTCAGAAAATAAGATAAAGCTGCGTTTGCTAAGCTTCCGTTAGCTTTTAAGTAACAGAAAAGCATACGTCAAGAACTCTTCCTAGAACTGACAGGTTACGCAGTGCTCTCTGCAAACACTCTCAGCTATGCACAGCTGATAAAATACTGATGGCAAAAGCCCTGGCACAGTATCAATTTTGTAGAAATATAATGGGACGGAGAAACGCAATGTAAAACATCCTGAGTCAATCTGATGTATCATTGTTAACCAAACATTTGTGAAGTCCCAGCAGGTGCAACAGACACTGTTTAGTCAACAAAGAAAAATGAATCCTGTGCTTTTGTTTTTTGTGGAGACGGACTGATAGATGAACGTACTATGGCAGCAGAAGAATGAAAAAACAGGGTGTTTGTGTCGAATCTGAGTGATACAATTTGACATTGACATATTTTAAAAGTTGAGTAACTCTTCCTTTAAAACGTTTTTAAAAGATACGCGCCTTGTGTGCAGTGGTGATGACCTTATTCTCACTTCTACAAGGTTCTTTCATTGCTGGAGAAAATTCCACTCATACTTCGCCTTTGACTCAGGTCTGCACCCTCTGCCCATTGACTGTCTCATCCACAACACACCATGTAGGGAGAAGACGCAGGGCTTTTAAAGACGGTGCTATTGGCCTGGGGAGTACAGACTTTGTTTTTCCAAGGGCTCTGTCAGCTACTGCTGCTGTGACCAAGGACTGCTATTTAATAGGGAACCTACATGCATGCAGAGGTCTCCGTTAACATTCATACCCATGGCCTTCCCCTGAGAATGCAAAACTCGAATCAACATTCCTATGAGGTCACAAGTGATTGGTGATGTGTACCTTTCTCCAATAAATAATTACTTTACTTATTGCTAAGACAGTGGTCTCTCTATTGAGAAGAAAAATCTGCAAATATTCAGCCTAGATCTGGAAATGTAATTAGCCAAGGGCAGGCTGGAGGGATCTGTAATAGACGCTGCAGTGCAAACATCTCCGAATGATTCTCAGGAGCCTGATGATACAGGCGGGTCTTCCGCAGGCCCCACCGCAAGTAAACAGTTTCAAGAAACCTAACTCCTTGCTGGAGCCCCTTGTAATTCTTGCCCCAGAGCTCAATTCCTTCCTCAGCACCTCCTTCTCAACCTTCTTCAATCCAGGCTGTAAATGTGACAGCACAGCATTGCAGGTCAAGTAAACCCCTAGCCCTGGTGATATGACACCACCACAGAGCAGACTTCCTTTCCGCTGACCACAGGAATCTTTCCAAATCTGCAAACTGCAGTCAAAAGTCAGTCCTGGATTTTTACTCTGGTTCAGGAGCCTGATGAGGCATTTAGTGGCATAGAAATGAATCTTTCCTCTCCTCCGCTAAGTCAGGCCGAATTTTCAAACTTAATTCTCCGTCTCAGTATCACAGGTCCTGTCAACAAATCTTACAGGAGAAAGAGCTGTGGCAAGCCGGTGGGGCAGGCAGGCGCTCCAGCAAATCCTCAACAAATTAGCTCATCCTAATTATAACCAAATTTCCCTTCCTCGTTCGAGTTGCTAGTATCATAGGGAGACATCTGTACTTTCTGTTTTTGGACCGACAGGGAAAAAGAAATTAAACCACATAGAACTTGGATCTTGGTTGCTGTGTGTGTGTGTGTGTGTGTGTGTGTGTGTGTGTGTGTGTGTGTATTCTTTAAACTAGACCTTATGGTTTGGCAATCTGCAAACTCACCATCAACTACATTTCTACAACTTTAAAGTTCAAAAACATGTTCAAATTTTATTATATGCTAAATAATTTAATAGAAGGGAGAAGAAAATATGGGCATAATACCATGGGATTAGTGACATTTCTCTCATTTTTATTTACGTTTAAGAGATTAATTTCTCAAAAAATACATCAAAAATATAACTCAGGATAAAAGATCATCTGAAATGGTAACTGTTCGCTCTAGTTAGTAAAAAACCAAACCAAACAACCACAAACCTTTGCATTCAAACCTAAAATGTTTATTTTTTTGGAAAACAAAGATACTTTTCATATACCTTTCATTTATATTTGGTTCAAAACTTTTCTTTTCTCTAAATCAAATTGTCTGTATAATATCTTCCTCCAAATTTCCTCCAGATAGGTAAGTGCAAATATAGAAATAGGTAAAAATTAAAGACACCTGGAGGTCACTGGAAGGTCATGACATTGTAGGAATAACATTTACATTTTCTCTCCTTTTATATCAAACTAGAAGCTGGTGCACGAAATTCATGCACAGGTGTCCCTAGGCCTGGCTGGCGATCAGGGCCTATCAGGGCCAATCGGGGCCAGGCCAATCGGGGCCAGGCCGAAGAGGAGGTGCTGGTTGCTGAGCCAGGCACAAAAGGAACAGACACTGAACTCAGATGCTGCCATCATTGGGCCCCGCCACTGCATGGCTCCCCACCTCCCCCACTCCTCCTTCCCTCACTGCCATGCTGCCACTGCAGTGGGTGGGCGGCAGGCCGATAGGGGCCTGCTGGCTGGCGGGGAGGAACAGAGCACAGGAGGTTGGCCACCAGATCCGAGGAGGGAGCCGGCCCTTGGCCCCCCTGGGAAAGTAGCATTGTCCACCGCCACCCACGCCCGGTTGCCTGTCCCAGCCCGGTGCCTGCCAGCCGGGGGAAGGGACCGCGGGAGGTTGGCTGGCCGGGGGAGGTTGACTGTAAAAGCACACTGACCACCAGGGGGCAGCTCCTGCATTGAGTGTCTGCCCCCTGGTGGTCAGTGCACGTCACAGCGACCGGTCATTCCAGTCACTTAGGCTTTTATAGATTGGCACTCCCAGGAAGTAAAGCTATTTCAAAGCTTCTAACAGGAATCCAGACACAAACAAGCAACTTTCCTAAGGACATCCGGCAAACAAATAGCTGATAGAGAATTTTGGAAAGTTTGTAAAGGCAGCTTCAAAATGGGTATCTACTTAGTTTCAGGAAAGGCAAAAATAAAGGCATACCTAGCTGTCTCATTCAAATAGATGCAGAATAATAAAATAAAAAATCGTCCAACTTTTGTTGTTAGGGTTGGAGAAGAGCAGAAGTTAAAAAAAAAAAGTACAGAAAAGAAACAGAGCCCCCAGCACCTCTGTGACAGGAGTATCTGGCCAGTCAGCACCCGGTTTCCTCAGCCAAGGACCCTGGTAATACGCTTCGCATCAGGCAGCCGCCTGGCCCTTTAGGTCTTAGCAATCTTTGGTTAATAAATCACCCCACATGCCAGAGGGTACAATCTGTCCCTCGCCCCAACCAGCTACTGAAGGAGGTGTCCTCTGTGAGCCCCTGTCACCGGGTAAAGACGTGCCATCCCAAACATCAGGAGGTACCCTAAGGACTCCATACTCGTCACTACTTAAATGCTATACTATTAAAATGACTAACGTTTGTTGAGTATTTCTCATGCGTCAGGGGCTGGGGAGAGCTAGAGGTAAGTAGGGGTCAGCAGAGCTTCTAGAATATAATCCAAATGGCCATGTCAAGCTCTTTGAACTGCCAGAAAACAGTCACATCGGGCACGTTTTTATGCCACAAGATATTCTAGATGAGTGGGCTTCCTAGATCACTGAAGTTTAATTCGAGGTTTCTCTGATTGTTGTGGATCAAATCTTGCCACCGTTCAGGGGTCCTGCTGTGGTCACAGGTGTGGGAACTGCTCATCTTACAAGAAAGTGATTCTCTTGGTACAGTGGGGCCTTGACTTACGAGTGTCCCGACTAACGAGTTTTTCGAGATACGAGCAGTCTCTCGGCCGATTTTTTGCTTTGAGTTGCGAGCTAAAATTCGGGTTACGAGCCAGCTTCAGATACCCCACCGCTAGTTGGCACAGCGAACGTCACAGTGAACGCCACAACATCAGCCCAGCATCACGTGTCTCACTCGTTCACTTTATGATTTGACATACGAGTAATTTGAGTTACGAGCTCCGTCACGGAACGAATTAAACTCGTAAGTCAAGGCCCCACTGTATTACATCTCAAGAAACTGCATAAAAAGACAAACATAACTGTTTTAAAAAACAAGCAAAAATACTCCCTATCACCTTCATTCTAATTTAATTCACCAGCATACAAATTAGAGCCAACTCAAGGGCACCAATGAAATCCAGGTGACCTCAGAGATCCCAGGCCCCTGTTGAATTATAGCCAATCCTCAGGAAGTTTTTTTTTTGTTTTTTTGTTTTTTAAACTTATTTCTGGATTAGTAGCTGGATTCCAAATTAAAAATGCTACAAGTATGTTCATGGACGAGGAGGCATGTTAAAGACCAAGAAAGCTCTTTTTGTCCAAGAGCAAAGAATTGAGAAATGCTTTTGAACATTGGTTTCCTCTAATCATGCTTTTTCCATTAGAGCCGAAGTACCGCCTCAATTTACTACCTCACACCCCTCCTCAAAGGAACCTGGTTTCATTCATTGCTAAGATTAAACCACTTCTGTTTCAATGCTAGGCAACATTCCTCCGTCAAACTGTGGCAGGGAAGGAATGCGACAAGAATTCACATTCACTCTAAGTTCAAGTTCAAGAAATTTAGATGGATCACATACCGAGTGTACTTATGTTTTATGGTTTTGCAGAAGAGACATTTCTATAAAAGACTATATTTTCAATTTTGAAAAGCACGTTCTGATTTGTTACTTCTTAAAATACAGAAACAATGTGTTGCCAGCACTTGCATCATTAGCATCTTGGGAGTTTGTGGAAACACTGCTATTGGCTGAGAGAGATTTGAAAGTTCCTGTTGGCGTCGAGCGAGTCTGAATAAAACATTTCTATTGTGCGCTCAGAGAAAGCAACGAAAACAGTGCCCGTTCCTCACCACCACCACGCAGAGCCACTAAATGTTAGGTTCAGGCGATGCGAACTAAGAATTTTAAAAATTAAAATAACTTGTAACGATGAGGTCCCTAAAACTGAGGTCTGACATTCTTGTCCCATGTGTGTTCTCTTTTTGTAATATTATTAGAAAAGTTAAGAAAAATTCTGATCTCCAACTTTTAAGTTGGAGAAATTGTCATTAGGGCATATCAATCACTTAATGAATTGTCAATTTCTCTAAAAGAACAAGCTTTACAAATTTTGAAAAGGAAAAGTGAGATGCTTCTCCAAGAGCTGCTTCGTCTGACCTTCAGAGTAGTCAGCGCTCAGACGCGGAGAGAGAAATACGGTATCTTGGGCTCTGACTCCAGCGGGTCCAGGGAACAGCACTACTTCCCACCCCTACCTTGAAGTGATGCCTGGGGCAGGAAGCGAGCATTTGAATCCAGGCTGTGCAGCGATTTGTAAACGAATTCTTTGAGTCAAACAGTCGAGTGTCCTTGATCTTAAATCATGCTTGTAAATGTTTACAAACATCAGCATACTCCCCAATAACAGTAGTATGGAACACGCAGAATGAGTTGAGTTTGGGATCTTTTTACTTACACGGGGATCCAATCCGCCTCCTGCCAGCATCCACCACTGGAACACTTCGCCTGGTTTCAGGACCACCCCTCTGGCCTCTGGCCTCGGCCTCCCTTCCTCGCCGTCTGTTTTGCTGTTATCCACGTGAATGCCGCAGTCCAGTTACTCACCTACCTCCCCTGCAACACGCCCCTTCTTGAACCCACGCGAGTAACGGGTTTGGTGGACCTGGTGTTGCCCGCTCCCCGGCCTTCTGAGCTACTGCGGGCACAGCAGAAAGGGACTTTCTTGCCTTCTCTGTCAATTCCTGACTCCTTTGACTCCGAGAAGAAAAGAAAAAAAACACCACCCACTCAGAAACAGTAACGCCAAGAAGCCTGGCTGTTAATGCAATGAAGCTTCGGAAGGAAGGAAAGCCGGCAGCCCAGGATCCACCTGGCCCAGAGAAGGAGGCAGAGAGGAAAGGGGGCGGGTTTTGCGAAGTGCTGGTGTGGAATACGAACTGGATCTCCTTCAAGAGAGACAAGGAAACGCTGGAATCCTTTTTGTTATTATTTTAAAATAATTTTTAATATATTTTTATTGATTTCAGAGAGCAAGGGAGAGGGAGAGAGAGAGAGAGAGAGAAACATGCGCGATGAGAGAGAATCACTGATCGGCTGCCTCCTGCACGCTCCTTACTGGGAATGGAGCCCGCAACCCCAGCATGTGTCCTTGACCAAAATCAAACCGCAGGCTGTCGCTCTATCCACTGAGCCAAACTGGCTAGTGCTTGAAATCCTTTTTAAATATACTCCTGGCAGCTGGCCGGTTTTCTGGGTCTTGAGGCACGTGGGGAGGATTAACACTTTCCCATACACTGTGTGTCTCCGGCTTCCCCGCCTCCCATGAAGGTAAAACTGCTTAGTTGGTGTAAGACAGAATGTACACATTTACATACCACCACTTCTAAGTAGGATTTATTTGGCTTAACGTACATGACTGGCAACTGGTCCCTGGAAACAAGGCGGATAGAACCAGGCCATCAAGGGCGGCTGGAAGGACATCAGGCAAAGGAAAGAGACAGTTGTACCCACGACGTGAGATGAAGATACTTCCTGCGAACACCGTGGCCTCCGAAGAGCGCGTGCCTGGCTGTGATGCTGCAGAGATGTGTTAATTTCGATGTCGCTGACATCCAACATTGCATCACAAAGACTTCTCAGTGAATTCCATTATTTAATAACCCCCCGGTGACATTTCATGTTACAGCCTTCTGAATGCTCTTGATGTTTAATTATAAAGGGCATGTTAATGCATTTTAGAAATCTTAACATCATACACGAAACCCTGGTGGGTACACCTCGTGGAGGAAGTTCCCCACCCCGCCTTCGCTGCAGAATTCCTTTCTTCTCTGACAGGTGGCCGTCCCCATGGGCAAGGGCAGGCCACATTCTCGAGGCATCCTCTGCTCTTGTGTAGCTCCCACTGCCACAAGCCCTCCCCCTGCCCGAAGCCCCCCTATAACGCCTGCCCATTGGCCTCATTCTGCCCTAAGAGCAAAGGTGGAAAAGTCCTCTCATTCGAATAACCCACATGGCTATCATCCCACAACTTCTTTCCTCTCCGAGAAGTACATTAATTCAAAGTACGAGAAGCACATTTTGAAAAGCCCTAACTTTAAATGACACTCCCAACAAGCCAAAGCATTTCAGATGTGGTCACGCAAGCACAGAGTCTAATTTGCTTATTTTCTTTCTCCAATTCTGTATACTCCTATTTATTCTTTTTGCCTTTTTAAAAATATATTTTTATTGATTTTAGAGAGGGAGGGAGAGGGAGAGAGAGAGAGAAACATCAATGATGAAAGAAAATCATTGATCGGCTGCCTTTTGCATACCCCCTACTGGGGATCGAGCCCACAATGTAGGCATGTGCCCTTGACCGGAATAGAACACGGGACCCTTCAGTCCGCAGGCTGATGCTCTGTCCACTGAGCCAAACCGACTAGGGCTGTGTTATTTTTAATAGATGCCACAAACCACCTCAGCACAGTGCACAGAGCTGTGCTGGCCGGCTCCTGGCTCTCCTCCGCCCATCTTCTGCCTCCTGCTCACGCCCTCCAGCTACACTGTTTCCTTTGAACTTGCTCTGAACTCGAAGCCTCTTACTGCCTCCAGACTCTCTGCATAGTTGCTCCTTCTTCCTGGAAAGTTACCCCTCCTCTTTGCCTAGAGAGCTCCCAGCATCCTCCACACCCCTCCTCCCTGCCACTTGTTCTCACAGCACTCCGCTTTCTTGTCTCATAGTCTAGAGCTTGTTTGTTTAATCCTTTATGGCACTTTTTTCTTTAATAGGATCAGAGTCAAATGCCTTGGTGAACATGTTTCGGATGAACTGCCCTCCTGTAAAAGATATGGGGAGGCACCTATCAGTAAACAGGTTCTTGGTCTGGTTATCAAATGAAGATGAGGTGATTAGGGTGAGCCCTAATCCCATAGGACTGGTGTCCTTATAAGATGAGGAAAAGGCCTTATAAGATGAAGACAGACACACGGGGAGAATGCCGTGTGACATCAGAGCAGACGGTGGAGGGATGCAGCTGCAAGCCAAGGACACCAAAGCTCCACGGCTACCACCAAAAGCTCCAACGGCCCAGGAGGGATTCTCGCCCAGGGTTTCAGAGGGAGGCTGGCCCTGCTGACACCTTGATTCTAGACTTTGGGGTCCCAAAACTGTGGGTCAGTATGTATTTTTATTTTAAGCCACCCAGTTTGTGGTACTTTTTCATGGCAACCCTAGGAAACGAATACACTCCTTTAGACTAACAGCTTCTTGCAAGCAAGGTCTGTATTTTACTCACTTGTTGCATTCTCAATGTACTGAGAGTGATTAAAATATACATAGGAGTGAAGTAAACATTTGGTCAGTGAATGGATGGTTCATACTTAGTTTATACTTCACTAAAACGCCCAGCCGTCTTTTTTTTCTCCCAAAGATGTTTACATACACTTGTCTTCTTGATTCCATTTTGTTTCACTGATTATTTTGAAACCTAAATCCAGAATTTTAAGCTTCACATTATTTGGGATTATGTGTAATACAAGTCCATCAACCAGTCAATGTATTTAGCACCCTCCCTATCCTTATGCCATTGCCAATGTAATAAGCATGTCTTCTATCTCAATCCCAGTAAATAAATGATAAACATGCCTACACACCACAGGGCCAAGGACAGAGTACCATGGCAGGCCACCAAGACTGTCTCTCCAAGCTGGTATCGACCCGTTAATCTCATGCAACCAACTGGAAACCCACATTTCTCTCCAACTTGTCCCAAGGTTATCCTAACACATGCTGTTAAATGCTTTGCCAGAATCCTAACATGTTATGTTTAAACTTCCCAAATCTACCAATCTAATAACCATGGAAAAAGATGGAGTGGAGTTAGCTAGGCATAACTTGTTCTTGCGGAACTCATGCCTTTTGGGAATCGGTCACTTCTTTTCCAACTACATTCTGATGGGCTAGTGTTTTGCTGGTGAACCATGTCCAGCTCCCTGATCAGCGGTTCCTATGATCTCCATGGGCTTCCTTCCTTTCTTCTGCTTCCTGCCTGTACCTCAGGGCACCTCCAGGACTACCTCCAAGGTGGTTACTCCAGACTCAGATCTACAACTTAATGTTCTGAGACAGAATTCATCCGGGCCTGAGACTGTGAACTAGTGTAAAAGCAGCTTCAGTTCTCTCACCAGTTTGGGCTTCAGGTCCCCTTTCTGTTGTGTGTTGTGTCACCTGGTGAGACAGCCACCTTCTAGTAATGACAAAAGCAAACGAGGGAGTGAGCCTCTCTGCCTTCCCTCGGCCACCTGTGGCTATCACACCGGGTTCCCCCTTTTCTTTCTCCTCCCTAAGTTTCATAAAGATTCAACTCAAACACCCCTTTACTGTTTTCACAGATTCGTACCACTTACTGTCCTCTCCCATCTTTTAAGTCTGACACCTCCAATGAACTCGCGTGGTAGCCATCTGCCCATCTTGTTCCTCACACCGAGCATTCCACTAGGATTTTGACTGTATTTGTCTTTACTTCTTTCCCAATGGCACGGTTACATGTAGTTCATGGAGTTATATCTATATTTTCTGTAAACATTTAGAAGTCTGCTCTTTAAAAATCAAGGGTACACAGACTGAATCTGCCAGCTGGTTAGTGCAGAATATTCTAGGGGATAAGCAAATGATTTCCTTGTCGCCAAGAGACAAACATCCTATGAATCTTACCAAAGGGTATAACTTGTGCAAATTCTTTGAGCCCCTAAACTCTCCTTACCCAGCCTCCGTATTGCATTCATCTTACATCAACAAAGATCATGTTTGTTTTACAGTCTTTCACAGGAGGGTTTTAACACCGCCCCCCCTCCCCTGGCGGGAACATCCTTGTTTGCAGGCAGCAAAACAGCGTTTCATCATCTGTGGCCCCGGCACCATGGACTTGGGCCTGACCTCTGAGTGAGCTCACAGGCACCCAATCACTAACGAAGCACGCACAATTCTACCATGATAACGGGAAGGAAAATAGCTCATTGTCCCATGAAAACCCCCTCCTTCCAGATTAAACCTGTGCCTCCCTCAGGACTAGCCACTCCTACAGTGCTCGTCTCTGCACCCGCAGCTGTGTCGTGTCCTTTTCTAGGACATCTCTTTAAAAAAATGTTTTTATTGATTTGAGAGAGAGAGGAAGAGAGAGGGAGAAAGAGAAACATCCATGAGAGAAACATCCATGAGAGAGAGAAACATCAATCTGAGAGAGAAAAACATCCATCTGCTGCCTCCTACACACTCCCTACTAGGGACTGAGCCCACAACCCAGGCATGTGCCCCGTGACCGGGAATGGAACCAGCGACCCCTCGGTGCACGGGAGGACGCTCAACCAACTAAGCCACACCGGCCAGGACTAGGACATCTTCCTGGGAGTGTAAGGATAATTCATTGAGGAATCAGGAGAAAATGCAACAGATACTAATTCCAGCTATGATTTGGGGCCACTTTCTTGTTTCATATTCTAGAGATTGTTTATTTGATATTTTTGTGTGTGTGAAGATTTCTAAACACTTCCTTTTTCTTCAGACAGAGAAATACTTACAACCGAAATATCCTTTCTAGTGCGGCAGATCAAGAGCCCAGCACATATAAGCTACCCAGGGAAAGGTATTTTCTCCTTAAAACGTCAAGGCAAACTTCTCTGGTGGCCTGAAAGCACACGTTTAATAACACAAATGTAGCAAAATTACAGGGAAAACATGTGGGAAATGGCTCCATGTTAGATTACCACTTTATCTGGACACAGGAAGAGAGTCTAGCTCTGAGTCGTCCTTGACTGTTGCCTGATCAATCATTTCTGGTAATTTCTCCACCTCTGAAAGTCAAAGTGCATCAGCACGCACACCAGAGCACAGGGAACAAATCCCATGTGCCAAGGACTTGCTCCCAATGGCATACTGTGGCTCTGCATTCTCCCCTGCTACCAACAAGCTAGAAAAAAACATCACCCTTAGATGCGAAAGTCGCACTATGTATAAAAATACCTCAGCCAATTATTTCACTCAGTCCTGAGATTGGGGAATTAAAGGGGGAAGGAGAATAAATTGCTTTTCGTTTGCCCCTTTACAATGGCAATGACAACAAACAGTTATTCTCATCTTGCAGGCATCAAAAAGAAATAGACACCTTTAAAAAGCTCTAATAGAATCAGGTGTGGTAACATTACCACCCACATTCATTGGATCCTAGAGTTGGTGGTAACAGCAGACTCCGGCGTGGAAAGGGCGTGGGGTCTCAGAGGCAGGCAGAGTTTACCTCTCAGCGCCCCTTTCTCACTGCTAACATGATGTTCTTATAAGGTTGTCATGAAGGTCAAAGGAGAAAATGTATGTGAAGTGCCCACTTCAGAGCAGGCCCTCAGTGGATGGCAGTGGCTGTTAATCTATTACTAGAACTCGCACAAACACATCCTTCCAGATTAAACCTGTGCCTCCCTCAGGACTTGCCACTCCTACAGTGCTCACATCTACGTGTTTAACATTCATGTCTCGGAACACCAAAAATAATCCATGTATAGAAGCCACTCACTTTTTATATAAAGGATTTGTAGATACACAGAAATAAAGATTTAGAATAAAATGGATTGCCAGTCCCATACTCTCATTTTTAATATATTTTAATATATTTTTATTGATTTCAAAGTGAAAGGGAGAGGAAGAGAGAGGCAGAAACATCAATGATGAGAGGTTGTGCAGCTGCTATAGTCATTAGTGTACAGTCTCAATGATATTCTCTAACCTCAGTTCAAAGAACTTCCCAAATACAATTTCTCGAGCACGCCCACTGGGAGTCCTCTCCCTAAGGAAGTTCCTGGACAGAAAACTTTCAACTGGGAAACAAAAGCATTGAGAAACTTGCCTTCACATTTGGGCTTGATTTCTTCCTTGTGCAACTGGCTGCATGCTGACACCGAGAAAGACTTGGGTTCTCTTCAAGGCTTGGCCTGGGGTTTTCCTCTTAGCCAAGCAGATTCAAGCACCCACGCTAATGAGAGACCTGCTGCCAGAGGCTGGAAAGGGGCCACAGCCCAGGGCGTACAGAGCAGAGGCAGAGGCAGAAGAAGAGCCCAGGAAGCCCCATCCTCAGTGGAGGCTGACCGAAGGCCCAGAGCTGGAGGACCAGGACTCAGAGACGGGCTACGTGCAGTTACCCTGGGAAGAGAAAATGGCAGCAGGAATATAAAAGAAGAGAGAGACTGCCACTGACATGGCTTACAGAGAATGCAATCACCAGTTTAACATTTAAGGAGAGTTCTGGTAAGTTCCTAGAATGAGACATGTTCGTAAAATGTACACAAATATACTCTCACCACAATGGCTTTGACTGCTGCTGCCACTCCTGAGAACGAACATTAAGCAAGGGCATTTTATGGATTAACCCAACTAAATTGCCCAACAACCCTAGGAGGCAGGTACTACTACAATCTCTGGTATACAGATCAGAAAACCAAAGCTTTGAGAGGTTAAATACTACCTAGTATGTATCAAAGTCAGGATCCAAAATCAAGTCTGTCTGACTCTCCATAATAAGATATAATATAGGCAGTAGCCTTTTAGGAGCAATGTCATAAAGTCTCATAATTAAAAAAACACACAACTCCCCCTTCCCCGCAAATGGTCCATTTCTGTTATAGCCACTGACGGTTTTGATTGGTGTGCACCATCTAAAGAGACCCACACCAAGTTCACATTTCTTTCAGAGCTCAGATTCCCACAGTGAGCACAGGACTGAGGAAATGGAGTGCTCTAAGGAGCAAAGTGTTAACCAACCACATCCCAGAAAGCAAAGCACAGACAGTTTTCTGCCAATAAATAGTCCAGTTATGAAGTACACACCCTAAACGGAGATGAAATTCTATCCAGAGCATGCCTTAAGGAACAGCTTGGTTAAAAGCCAGTGTTAGCTAATGATGACGTCATCCAGCTCAATATAGCATGCTGAAGAGCTACAGGATACTGCTCCTTTAGTTTTGAATTTGGGGGGGGGGGGGGGGGGAAGGAATTTGGGGGGGGGGGGGAGGGAGGAAGGAAAGGAGGGAGGAAAAGAAGAATGAAAAGAAAATGCAGAATGTGAAAATAAAAAGAAGTAATTGGGATCCTTCATTGGTTTACTGTTATGTTTTGGGCACTGGATAGACTTTATTTTATTTAATTTTCACAACCACTTCAGCAGAAATGGCCCATCTTCAGATGATGAAACTGATGTTCAGAGATGCTAAGTAACTTGCTCAAGATCACAGAGCTAGATTTGAACCCAAGGTTGTGAGACTCCAAAGTCCATGCCCTTTCTTCTATGCCACACAGCCTAGAAGCAAGGACAAATGCAGAATTATGGCTCTTGGCAGCCAAACACCAACTGATGAAAGATCATTGGAAGGTCATTATCCAGATGTTACCAAAAAATTTTTTGGGAGACTTTGGAATTTTCAAACCTCATCTCCAATAGAGTTTAACCTTTCTGATTCATAAACCATTACTACCTTAAGACTGAAAGTCTAATTGTTATTAAAATATAAGCAATGGAGAAAAAAATGTAAGGACCCATAAAAGTATCTAGATAAGCATCATAACTTATGTCTGTATTAAAATTCTAACATACTGGGGGCTGAGAGGAGGGGAGTAAAGGGGGGAGGGACTGGGAGATATCTGTACTACTGTCAACAATAAAAATATATTTAAATAAAAAATAAAATTCTAACATATATTAAAACTCACTTCTTCTAGCTACCGAAACCTGCAATAATTTAATATAAGAAGGCTTTAACATAAAAGCTGAAGACTTTTGCTGCTTTTACTAAAACACAAGGTTTTCTGAAACACTGTATTTATTTTACAATTTGTCTGGTTCATTCCTTATCCATCTCTTGGGTTCTCAAATACCTAGTATTCTTAATTCTCCCCATATTTCGGAATTCAAAACATATTTCAGAACAAATGAAGCCTTGTGGCTCAGCAAATCACATCTTTCATGTTTTAGTTTTGCTTAGATTTTATTTCAAATGGCCTCTGGTAATATCAGAGACCTTCCCCTTCTATTACCCCAAACTTTTCTATGGCCTCGTTTTGTGCCTGCAAATAATTTGGTATAATTCAATTGAAGTCAACAGTATTTTCTTAATCCACAGACGGAATCTGTTAGGAGGAATGAAAAGGGGAAACCAGCAGAGATAATAGATATATATTTGCTACATCCTTTGAAGTTTGCCTAGTTAATTCCCACATGAACTCCTTAATATCACAGGGTCTGCTAGTCCAAGTCTTTAGTTCCTTGGATGTTGGTTGTGGGGCAGGGGAGTGAGCCCCAATATAAGCCCTCCAACCAGAAGCTTCAAGAGGGCAGGGATTTCGTTTGACTGCTTTGTCACAAGTCCCTACAGAGCACCTGTCACTCAGAGTGCTCAAATATTTCTGAACGGATGTTTGGCGGTGGCCACCATCCTTTTCTTCAATGCTAACCAAGCATGGACAGTAAAGAGTGGCCAGAAGAGGGTGAGAGGCCTGGAAACCACGTCAACTTGAAGAAGAATTAAAGAAATTGCAGGCATTTGGGCAGAATGAGCAGCGATGGAGCAGGAGCCCAGAGAGAACCCTGCTGGGGGTCTGCCAATAAGCTCTGAGAGTGACCAGCCACGTGCCGGGCAAGTCACTGGGTTCTCTGTCTTCTCATCTTTGCAACAGAACTGCTGTAAGGAATAAGTGGACAAGAGAGTGTCTGGCAAATACCAAAGAGCTTTAGAAACACAAGCTGCTATTATTTCTACATTTTGCTTCTCTCCATCTTGGCTGGGGGAGTCTTGGGGGAGAGATGATCACTTCTTTAAAAAATGTGAATGGCAATGTGTAAGAGGAGGACTCTATCTATATTACACGAGAAGACAACTCCAAATAAAGGAAATAAATGTAAAAAGGGTATGACATTGACCCAACAACATGCAGACCTCCCTGATCAAGAGTGTTCCTCCCTATATGAAGCCGTCACTTCCTAAGGGTGTCAGGTCTTCATTGTTTTAAACAGAGAACATGCATTTCAGAATGATTCAGAAATTTCTACGACCAGGTGTAGTTAGATAGGTATTAGCTAAGGCATCTGCCAACTGAGATTCTATGACTTAATGGTACGATTTCTTTTTGTTGTAGCTGAAAAACTAACTTTTTCATGATTCCCTGTGTATGTATACACAAAGTCAGATAACAGGTAGCTTACACTGAAGTCCATATTGCCCAAACCTTCACCCAACTCAACATCCTCTTTCCAAAGAGCAGCAGTCAGGTAAGTTCACAGTGACTAGAACATAAAAAACCCACAGGTATGTCCTCATAATATTGATGACTTTGGAAAAGGGTCAAGGGCCATTACATCATTACATATCCACCATTCCGATCAAGTAAATACTGATTTGGTAAACCTCTCTTAAGTTTAAAGGTTCACCTGATGCAACAAGTCTACGTCAGTGTAGACAACAAAAATTCCTCTTTCTCTCCCCTTTTCCCTATACCCTTGGGTGGAATATTTCATTCGGAATAGCAGGTACAAGTAACACCTTCAGTGACAGCTCTACCAGTGCCCCTATCCATCACACATAAAAATGCTTTCCTACAAGACCGGAAAGAGAAGCTCCCTCTCCCACGTAGCCCAGACAATGAAAAAGCAAGCAGTGGGAACAGTCAGGCCACACACGAAGAGGAGATTTGTATCTTTCTCATTTCAATTCATCAGTTTCCACCACCATCAACCTCATTACTGTTATGCTTCCAGCACTTAACATAGCTGGAGCTTATTTGATCCTTTTTACAAGACAACATTTGGGCTGCATGAAAGGATACTGAAGGCCCTAGTTAATGAGTATGGGATCTAAGAAGCAGGAAAAGAACCTTCTACAGAGCAGAGCAGAACTGAGCTCTGTTCCCATTCAGAGTGGCTTTAAGAGAAGAGGGAAATCTGGGAAACTTACAATTTTAAGTTATTCCAAAATTGGATAGCCGCGAGGAGTCAACTCCCATCGACAGCTGCAAACATTACCCCGTCTCTTCCTCTCAGTGTACTTTTAAGAAGGAAAAATATGCGTGCTATGGCTGTGTAGACCAGTGTGCTCTGACATCTTTAAACAGATCTAGAATAAAAATACAGGCTTTCTGGGCTGCATTCTCATTCCACGTCTACTCCGTTCACACCGTGAGGGACTCTGCTGGGTTCTTTGTTAATGTTTTATCAGTCTCTCCTGCCAACTCCCAGTGTATGTTTTGGGGCACATGGTGTTTTTAAAATGGACTGCTCTCTGGTTCCCCACAGTTCCCCACCATTCCTTACTATTTTGCACTGAGAAAAAGCCATGTTGTTTGTTATTCTGTTCTGGGTACAGAGACACCAATAAGTCTGACCTAGAATATAAGATCCAAGAGCTCAAAGAACGTGTCCTTTTTCATTTGTGTCTGTATCTATGTGCCCAGGAAAGTTCTACACGTTGGGAGGCGGGGGGCATTCCATAACTACTCAGTGGCCACAGGCTTTAAAAGGAAGAAAAATTAAATTATGAACTTTAACATTTATCTTTGGGCCATTGAGCCAAAGATTTCATTGCATGAAGAATGGCAAATAATGCTGTGAAATCATTGGTTGTGTATGTCACCATTTGTCAAGAAGTGGCTTGTGAAGGGACCAACTCTCTAAATTCTGTTTTTCAGCATCTCCGTTGTAAATGGGACATTTTTTCAATGGGCAGGCTTGTTGTTTAGGCTTCGTAAAGCCCCCAAAGTTTAGTGCCTTGAAACAGTAAATCCTTATAAAATGGTCATTATCCTTTAAAAAAGCTGAACTAAATCATGTTCTGTCAGAGATGTTTTTTAAATGTGATAGTTTATTATTATTTTAAAAGATATTTTTATTGATTTCAGAGAGAGGAAGGAAGAGGGAAAGAGAGACAGAAACATCAATGATGAGAGAGAATCACTGATCATTGATCGGCTGCCTCCTGCATGCCCCCTACTGGGGATTGGGCCCACAACCCAGGAATTTGCCCTGACCTGGAATACAATTATGACCTCTTGGTTCATAGGTCAATGCTCAACCACTGAGCCATACCATCTGGGCAATAGTTCTTTTAATCTATCTATATAATAAAAGCCTAAGCGACAGTTAAGGCGGAACAACCAGTTGCTATGATGCACACTGATCACCAGGGGGCAGACGCTCAATGCAGGAGCTGGCCCGTGGGGGTCAGTGCACTCCCACAGGGGGAGCACCACTCAGCCAGAAGCCAGGCTCATGGCTGACAAGCGCAGCGGTGGTGGCAGGAGCCTCTCTCACCTCCGAGGCAGTGCTAAGGAGCAGCAAGCCAAGTGGTAAGGAGCAGTGAGCAGGCTGATGGTAAGGAGCGAGGGGTCCAGGACTTCGAGAGGGTGCAGGCCAGGCTGAGGGACCTCCCCCACCCCAGTGCATGATTTTTGTGCACTGGGCCTCTAGTATAGATATAATGACTAATGCGTTAGAAACAGATACTACTTGAATACCAGTACACAACTAATTCACTGAATCCATCTTGTGAACACTTTTTACAGTAAGGAATGTAATAACTGATATAGCAGGATCTCCTAAAGCAGTAAATATACTACTCTAATTCAAATTATGAACCGAGCATTTCCTAGCTCCACTTAAAAGTCACCTGGAAAAGCACTGACTAAAAGTGATGGCCAAGAGAGGCTGACGTCTCGAGAAAACACCACATGGGCCCTTTCTTAGAGGAACGACAGGGTGCAGCTAACTCGATGCTAGAAATGATGGGGAAGCAGATTTGTCTAAAAAGTTACAGACGCTCACTCCCTGTAGCCACGGTTTGCTTTCGTGCTCTGGAAACCTTGCCAATTATCCTGCAGTCCGCAGTCAGAGTCAGGATTGCGGGGAAGGGAGTGTAGGAAGAGAATAGGGGGAGGAGGAAAGCGGAGATACCACCGAGCAGATGCTGACGTACGGTTTCCCACACACTGGCGTGCTCCCCAATGCCTCTGCCAAGCGCAGGCAGCGATGTTCTTCAAGGCTGACCTTATCCAGAGGAAAATACAACCTACGTGCCAAGGACAGCGGATAGTTAAGGGAGACACCCCAAGTGCGCTCCACAAACCAGCTCAGCCTCAACAGCTGCGCCTCTGGGGAGCCAGGCTCAGGTGTAACTGGATAGTTCTTGCATTCACACTTCCAAGTAGAAGAAAAATGAGAGGGAGGAGGGGGA
>NW_005356870.1:9132319-9133120 GCF_000412655.1 Myotis brandtii | reverse complement strand
GGAGGAGGAGGAGGAAGAGGAGGAGGAGGAGGAGAAGCATCTGGAGCCAGCTGTACATGCTCTCTCAATTATAAGCTGAACTATCTTAAACAGCCACCAGCTGCCACTGCCCCCGCCTACAGAGCAGGGTCTCCAACATCTGTGAGGAGCAGCACACCAGGTGTGGTCAGAAGAGATGTCAGAGGCTGTTGGGGGGAAACCCCGGGGAGTAACACATGAGAACGGGCTGCTTGCCATTTCTCTCCTAGAGCAGGAAAGGAGCTTAGGGATCTGCTGCTCTGAGCCCTCTTTTCCAAGGCACTGAAATAGAACTGGAAAGAAATCAACACTTAATATTGGGGATTGAGACGTTAAGGAGAAAATGCTGTGTGTTGGCTACAGTTAGAAATGTTCTCAACATTGTACTGTCTCTAACTCTGAAAATACTCTCATTCCTGTTAGCAGCGAGGCCTGTTTGACTTTTCTGCAGGCATGTCTGCACAGGTAGCAGCTCCAGCTCACGCTTACGTCACACACAGGCCTATGAGGAATGGGTCGTCACAGTTCTGCTTGAAAAGAAACACAGGCTTCTTCTGAGCCAGGAATCCCTGACTTATTAAAGCCGTCGGTGCTGCCCCTAAAGATGCGGGAAAATCAACTCAGGAAATAATTGCTGTAGAAATTCCGTTGAGGTGAACACTAGAGAAAGATTACTCTCTCCTCCTGCACCATGATTCTACATGCATCATTTTCTTGGAGGAGAGAAAAGAAAGGAAGGAAGGAAGGAAGGAAGGAAGGAAGGAAGGAAGGAAGGAAGGAAGG
>NW_005356870.1:9122164-9132190 GCF_000412655.1 Myotis brandtii | reverse complement strand
GCATTCTCTATTCCCTGTTTACTTCACTTGATAGCAATTACACTTAGTTCAATCAACTGAGCCCCTTTCTTCCACTTCTTGAAAACGGCTTGAATTCTGATTCACGTCTACAAAGTCAGAAGTGAAATGATATAGGTCAGCATTGCTGGAGCCCCTGGTCTAAGAAGTAAAGCATTGAGTGATACGGGATGAAGTGCAGGGCCATTCTTAAAACAGAGGAGTCTTTCACCGGAACTCGCAATGACCACTGTGCCCACCACTCCAGCTGGCGCCTGCACTCTGCACTCCACCCCAGCAGCACCATCCTGCCTACCTTAGCCGCCACCTCCACCCCTCACCACCGCGCACAACAGCCAACCAGCAACTGTGAACAGGCTGGTGACCATCAGCCAACAGAAAGTCGATTATAGAGAGAGAGCAGCTGCACTAAATACTTTCAAAACGGGGATTAGAGAAACAACGTGAGTTCTCAATGCTTTCCACGGGCTCAAAGTCAATTCACACTATTTCCGGTGGTTCAATGAATTAAATGGTGCCTCAGTTTTCAAAGTCACTGGAGAAACTGATCAGTTTTAGAAGTGGTCGAGGGATGCAACACACCCAGCGTCAGCAATGCAGGACGAGAAATAGGTCAGTACTTTAACGTTTAAGGTGACAACACCAGGCTGCTTGTCCTTCACAATCTCTGGTAGGCTGTGGCAAAACAAGATCAGAAAAATGTAAATATGCTACTCGTTATGCAGAAAGGGCATCTGGTCCATCTCAGAGAGATAAACTGCACTATCAACAGAAATTTTATGCAAAGTCCGCTCTTTTTTTTTGTTTGGTTCACTGAACTAAGTGCGAACCATCTGTTACCTATGATTATCAGGAAAAATAAAAACGCAAACAGCCTTTTAAAGAAGACAGCACAGCAGCATTCCCAACACAGCCTACTTGTTTCAAGCACCACATCTGAGGTTTAAATCTAATGACTTCATGTGGCTTAGAACCTGTAGGTAGAGTCTTCATTTTTAGGTTAAGATGACAGCTTTCTTTTTGTTTTGGTTTTTCTGGTCAGAGCACGCCATTTAAAAAAGTTAGACATCATAAGAATGCCACTATCCTAAAATGTCTTATTCAAATGTTAATTTCCAAGAGAGTTTTAAAAA
Organism: Myotis brandtii; assembly: GCF_000412655.1. Lineage (NCBI taxonomy): Eukaryota > Metazoa > Chordata > Mammalia > Chiroptera > Vespertilionidae > Myotis > Myotis brandtii. The sequence goes on along the minus strand of NW_005356870.1, from coordinate 9,131,039 downwards.
TCTAACAACTTTGAAATTAAAATTTTGTTTTGATGCCCATTTATAAAACGCCTGCCACGGAAGTAGTGTATTATAGTGACTATGCTTTGCTTCCACGAAAGCAGAATGGCCAGGGGTGAACTCAGTGCCCCTGTTAAGTCAAAATGCTTGAAATCAAGTCTTCAACTCTGGCCCCAGCTGTCTGACCTCAGAAGGGTTACATCTCATAAGATCTGTTTCTTTATCTATAAACAGAGAGCTCTGAAATGTCCTTCTCAGAAGCCCGCTTCCCTTCCAAATCTGTCTAAGCACGGTGCTTGGCATATGCATCGTTCCAGGAACTCGGTAACTATCCCGGCCAGAGAAGCTGGAGAGGAACCCTTCAAATACTTCAGAAATTGCCCACAAGACAGGTTTCAATCCCCTGTCAAGTTCAGAGTACAGGCTACAAAACCAGCGACCTCAACAGTGCCGCACCATGTTCACGGCGGTACTGACCTTATTCATGTATTGCCATCGTGAGAATGAAAAAGCAATTTCATTTTCAAGGTGAAATTCTAAGTTTTCGGGAGAGTTTAAGACAGGATCAGCCCAGGATATGCTGCCAAAGCTCTAATAGTACAAATGTTACCAACACCCACGAGGGTTTCTCAGCGGCATGTAAATGTGTTTTGTGCTGTTTCCTTGATGAACACAGCACACACAAGTCCTACTCCACCTACACAGCCGCAGCCACAAATGTAATGCATTTCAAGAGGGCTTTTCTGCAACAAAGCATTACAAATCTTAACCACGTGTAAAGCAAGTTTTGCAAAAGATAAGAATTTCAATGGGGAATTCAACTTGTAAATTGCTCGCTTTGCCTCGCTGTTATATTCATTGGGCACATTATTAAGTGAGCATGACCCGTAACAAAGAAAAGCTTGCGGTTATTTTATACTTTAAAACCTGACCAGGCTCTGCACTGATGCTTACCTTGCTCTTTAAGTCATATAACCTCTTCAGTTCTACTACACAATAAGTTTATCAAATTCCAGACATTTCTACAAGAAGATCCACATCAGACTGATACTGAGCTATAAGGTTGGATTTCAAATGTCATTCTAAAGACGCTCCAATTTTAGGTAAGAAAAGAGGGCATTGGCTATTCTTATCCATTCTTTTTCTTCCTTCCCTTTTATGTATATACTAGAGGCCCGATGCACGAAATTCGTGCAAGAGTAGGCCTTCCATCCCCTGGCTGCCAGTACCAGCTTCCCTCTGGCACCAGGGACCTGGGCTTCCCTTGTAGCCTTGTCCGGAAGGACATCCAGTCTAATTAGCATATTACGCTTTTATTATTATAGATTTGCTACTATTCAATTAGAATGATCTCGGCTACACTTAGAATCAAACTTATTTCCTGGCCCGTTGGTAGGCACAGAAATCTGTGAACCTGAGAATTTGGAAGAAAGAAGGGTGTGATGCCGGAGACAATTCAAGTCCAGAGTGTTCCTTTGAGGCCAGGGAACTACTCCCCACACAGCACAAAGGAGAATGGTCTTCATTGTGCCATGGTCACAGCTCTTTAACTCGGGGCCCCCCAGAGCCACACCCATTTCTGAGCCAGTTCTCAGCTTCTCCTTGGAGGCCACGAACAGTCTGACATCAGCAAGGGGAAAGGAGAAATGGCCAAGAAGGCCGCATGCTGCCCCAAAGGGTTCTCTCCTCAGATACTTTCCCCAGGAGGTGAAATGGCTTCTGAATTACAGCGTTCTCATCCTGGGTTCCTGAAACATACGTGCCCACTCGTTGGAATTCAGAGAGTTTGAAGTCCCAAAAATCTTACCCAAATTATTGGGGCAGGAGCGTCTTACATGCAAATGTATGGGTCTTCTTCCTGCCACTGAAGTATAAATCAGAATGGAGAGGATATTAGACTAAAAGTGGAAGAGCTCCTTCTATGTATGTCAAAGAACTGTAAGTGCCATTAATTCAAATATAGTTGATGAAAACTGTATGAAACGTAACATAAGAAAAGAGAGCAAGTCAATGTAATCTCTTCTTTTCAACCTGAATCTGTTAATGTGCTTTAACTTTCCTCTCTAAGGTCTTTCAGAATAGTTTGAATAGGCAGTTAAATGTCACAATTTTCTAGAAGCCCGGGATAGTAAACAATGAGCAATTCTGCCTAGTTATTAGTAAGTATTGTTGCTCTCCAAAATGTTCAGCCAGAACTGAAGTCCAAGATACCCAAGTTTTACCAAAGAGCAACTATAGGAGGAAAAAGCAGTGATAGAAACCATATGGTGATGACAGGACCTAAACTGACTGACCATTTGATTTATGTTGGGAACACATCACATATATGACAAAGAGAAAACTCTAGGATAGATTGCCCTCTCCTCCTGATCCCTTCAGCTCTTTGCATCACTCAAAGGCAGCTTTATCGCACTCTCCCCACTGTGTGTACATTTGTTAACTCCTTCACTGGGTGGTCAACACCCGGAGGAGAGGGACCAAGTTATTCATTCTTTGCTTCTCTATGGGTCATAGCTAGATCTGGGCCATAGCGATATATAGCACTTATTCATCCAAAATGGATTAACTAACTGCTGATCATGAAAGACTCCAAACAGCATACCTCATAGGATATTCTTAGAATCAAAGTGACAAAGTCCTATTCCCTATTCCAAGGGAATCCCAATGTATCAAACAGTATTTGTTAATCTGGATACTCATACAATTACTAAATACTATCAATTTTACATAGTAGTTTCACAAAAATCAAATCCAATTGCTTCCACCAAATTGATAACTTCTTTCAGACAGCAGACAGCATGAATGTGGGAAGGAAGGGTTATGACACAGGCGCTGGGAAAATACACTTTATGTGTGATACAGGGATCATGTCCCACCTCAGCACTCAAATATATTTCAAGTTCTGGAGAATTTAGTGTGATTTTAAAGCACACATTGAATTGCATGTGGAAAATCTGCCCCGAGTTCACATTAAGACAGTAAAGAAATAAGGCTGAACATGTAAAGGGTCCTCATTTAGTTCAATATGCTCTCACTGTGAATGCCACTAATGACCATCACCATGACCTTCACCATGACCTTCACCATCACCATTTACCACGAGGCCAGCTAGATACCCAGAGCCAAGGCAAGAAAAGACCCTAACATAACAACCTTTACTTCCTAATCATGATCAAGTTACCAACTCACATAACAGCTTTGTGCCCACATAGAAAAATAAATAAAAAGTGAGCTTTCAGGTTTATTACTTGCCTTTTTTAAATGAATAAGCATCTTTTAAAAAAAAATGATGATCACGGAAGACTCCATGATCCATAGATCCAAAGATCTTAAAATCTGACAAAAAAAAAAAAAGATGGACAATAATAAAATGAAAGCATCTAACTAAATTGCAGTATTGTTCAGGCTTCTGGTGACATAAGCTCTACCCACTGGGCTCACTGGGTCTCCACTGGAAGAAAGTGGGCTTTGACCACATGAGCAGCATTCCATTGGTTATGATTGTACGAAGACTTAGGGAGCCCAGAGGAAGCCAGAGTGGGTTAAGGAAAGAGAAGAATTTTCCCCACAACTGTGGGGAAAATTAGCCAGAAACAAAAGAGACATAAGAATTCTTTGTTGTGTATTGTTCACAAAGTATGCCAAAAATGACTACAAAACAGTCAGGGCTCTTTTTTCCCCACAATTCCTGGAAGAAAGGTTATGTAATGTTCTTACATCATCGGCCTCACTGCCCAATCCCAGATGAGGCTCAGGTTGTAAAGAGCGGTGTGAGCGTGCAGCACTGGAATGGGTGTGCGGTGGGGGTTCTAGTTTTTAACTTGGTTTCTTTTTTGCAGTGGGGTAGGGAGGGGCATACAATTAAATACATGACACTGGCAGCACTAAATCATCACACAGGACACTCCAGCTTGATGATGCAATCTTGGGTGCAAGAAACCCCAAGATTTTCAACAATATATCCTGACCATGCACACCCAGAAAAACAGAGAACCATGGACTCCCCGGAGGAGACAGATCCAAAGTAAACCTTGAAATAAGAACAGGTCACTCATGTGGAATCTAATGAACAAAATAAACTGATGAATAAAATGAATCCAGAGACATAGAAGCGTAGAACAGACTGTGGAATCTCAGAGGGAAGGCAGGGGAGTGTGGGTGGGTGGTAAGTGATCAACCAAAGAACTTGTATACATATATGCATAACTCATGGACACAGACAATGGGGTGGTGAAGGCCTAGGGTGGGGGGCAGGGACAGGCTAGGAGTGGTCAATGGGGGAGAAAGAGGATATATGAAATACTTTCACAATAAAGATTTCAAAAATCCTATATAATAAGAGGCTAATATGCAAATCGAAAGGATGGCAGAACTGGTTGCTATGATGCACACTGACCACCAGGGGGCAGATGCTCAATGCAGGAGCTGTTCCCTGGTGGTGAGTGTGTGGGAGCACCGCTCAGCCAGAAGCCCTGAATCAGGCTCACGGCTGGCGAGGGCAGTGGCGGGGGCGGGAGCCTCTCCCGCCTCTGCAGCAGCGCTAAAGATGTCCGACTGCTGGCTTAGGCCCGCTCTCCGTGGGGAGCAGGCCTAAGCTGTCAGTCGGACATCCCCCGAGGGCTCCTGGACTGCGAGAGGGCGCAGGCTGGGCTGAGAGACACCCCACTTCCCAGTGCACAAATTTCGTGCACCAGGCCTCTAGTATATATATATATATAATCATGAACCCTCCTAAAAGAATAATAAAAAAAAGAACAGAAGATATGGAACACAGCCTTTTAAATAGAAACCACATTAACTAACATCTTAAAGTCAATACTAATTGTACTTACCAATGAGAAAGTTAACTAATGGCAGTGGAGGCCATTCTCAGAAATATTTAAAGTCAAAAAGAGTCCCAGAATCACTGACAATCCTTCTGAAATAATGGCCAGAAAAGCAATTAAAGGAAAATAAGAGAAGCATCAGGACAAATCTGTGACTACCATTTAAACGAAAACACCAAGCATGTGTGCTTTTGATGATGGACTACTAAGTGGCATCATCTTCATCTAGTCACGTGCTGCTCAGCGATGACGTTTCGGTCAGCGACGGGCTGCATATACCACAGTGGTCCCGTGAGACGGTAATGGAGCTGAAAGATTCCTCTCACCTAGTGATGGTGCCGCCATCCTACAGTCATAGCACAATCCATCTCTCACGTGTTTGTGGTGGGGCTGGTACTGTGCTGAATTATGTGCAGTACATAATACTTGATAGTGGCAATAAACGACTGTGTTATTGGCTTATATATTTACTATATTATACTTTTATCATTGTTTTAGGATGTACTCTTTGTACTTACAAAAAACTGTTTGCTGCAAACAGTATACCGTGCTACGCTGGCAGCAGCCTCACACTTCTTGTGTTTGCCGTGTCCCTGGGTTGCATCATTTTCTCTGATTTAATCTCGTGTTGTTTTGTACAGTAACATGCTGTACAGGCTTTCAGCCTAGGAGTGATACACTACACCATGTGAGTGAGGTGCGTAGTAGGCTGTGCCATCCAGGACTGGGTAAGTGCACTCTGTGAGGTTCACACAACAGTGAAATCACCTAACATCGCACACCTCTCAAAACGTATTTCCATCGTTGTCATGTATGGCTGCATTAGAGAGTGTGTTCTTACTTCTTTTCTGATATAGATGATACGAAGTCATTTGTTTATAGGTGTTGTTACTCTATATAAAATTACCACAAAACAAAAAACTTCCCTTAAAATCCCTCAATGGAGGGTTTACAGAATGTAAAAATAGGTGCAGAATCCCTCGAAAGCTGGAGCTACACATTACTTTTGGTGGTTCGGTGTCTGGTACAGAGTAGGGACTCACTAATTTTCAGAGAAGAAATACATATTTGAAGACAGACACAACACCCTTTCTCGAATTATTGAAATCAGTGGCATTCACTCAACAATAAAAACATATGGAGCATGTATTATGTGCCACACACTGTGTTAGACAGTAGCATGAAAAGCTATTAAAACAATGAAAAAAACAATGTCATTAGTTTTTTTTTAATCAAGTCTATAAACTATGTGGTTTTGAATATTCAGATTAAAGGTGTAGAAATGAGTTTAACATCGCACACCTCTCAAAACGTATTTCCATCGTTGTCATGTATGGCTGCATTAGAGAGTGTGTTCTTACTTCTTTTCTGATATAGATGATACGAAGTCATTTGTTTATAGGTGTTGTTACTCTATATAAAATTACCACAAAACAAAAAACTTCCCTTAAAATCCCTCAATGGAGGGTTTACAGAATGTAAAAATAGGTGCAGAATCCCTCGAAAGCTGGAGCTACACATTACTTTTGGTGGTTCGGTGTCTGGTACAGAGTAGGGACTCACTAATTTTCAGAGAAGAAATACATATTTGAAGACAGACACAACACCCTTTCTCGAATTATTGAAATCAGTGGCATTCACTCAACAATAAAAACATATGGAGCATGTATTATGTGCCACACACTGTGTTAGACAGTAGCATGAAAAGTTACTAAAACAGAAGACAATGAAAAAAACAATGTCATTAGTTTTTTTTAATCAAGGCTATAAACTATGTGGTTTTGAATATTCATATTAAAGGTGTAGAAATGAGTTGACCACTTAGATTTTCAAAACCACTAGACAAGTGGCATCACATAATTGAAATCTGAAGGCTAACTGAGATTTTTACTACAGGCATGCCTCATAAATATTGCACATTTGATTTCAGACCACAGCAATAAAAAGCAATAAAGTGAGTCTTGATGTTTTTGCTGGTGGAGGGTCTTGCCTTCCATTTGTAGAAAACACAACATCTGTGCAGCCCAATAAAGTGACACAGTGAGATGAGGTATGCCTGGATTCAGTTGGATGACAAAACATTCAAATGAGGCACATAGCAATAAACATGTGAATAGGCAGAAACATGTTCCCTTGCAAACATTGCTCATTTTCTAAATGCCTGACACCCAGCAAGTAGTCTATAAGAAGCCGGTCCTTAAAAATCAACGTGTGCGTATCCTGTTTGGGGAAACAGACCGCAGCATCAGGGTGTTTTCAGGGTTCTGTTCTGAAAGTTGGCTGCTGAAGGGCACCGGAATAAAACCAGCAGGTGGTTCTGAACACTTCGAACAGTACATACCTTTCTGAATAGGTAGTAGATATGCAGCAGCAGGCGGAGATAAAACAGCAGGGAAGACAGAAACGAGGCTAAATAGAGACGTCCCCAAAGGAAAACTCAAAGGGAAAGCTCGTTTGAAAAAGTGGGCTGAAAAGAGACGCAGTGGCCACGGGTGAGGCTCCGGGTCTGGCCAGAAGAGCCGGGAGGCACAGTGATAACGTCAGCCAGGAAACACCAGCAGAGGACAAACGCCGGGCCATCCAGCAAGGGGCCCAGGCACGCCTGCCCTGCAAGGGTGAGCAGGTTCCTCGTGGAAAGCGAGAACCATGAGCTTCACACTTCTTCAGGCACGTATGTTAAAGACAGAACTAGAGGAGAATACAAGGTGAAACACTCCACAGTATTCTGGATTTTTTTTTTCCTAGTCCAACAGCCACCAGGTCTCCCCTCCCAGCCTCCCTTCTCCTTTGCAGGCTCCTGACGCTAAGTCCAGTGAAAATGATTAGATACTTTGGAATCAAAAGGGCTGTGCTGACGTGGGAAGAGGCCAAGGAGGCTGCAAGCGGAGTCCTTGCAGATACCACCCAGATTTCACTCTGGTCTCCAAGGCCGTGACAAATCCTAAGAGATTAAAATGACTTAAGAGACACGGCATTCCCTAACCAAGGCACAGTGGAAACCAAGCGAGGGGCGAGGGAGAAAATGTGAAAATCCTAACAAGTGTGGCCTCCCAGAGTCCGTCCAGAGTAGACCACTAGCAACTTTGTAGTAAAAGGAGAAATTAAAAGCGCCTATGATCTTCTGCAGTGAGAAGTCATTTATTTCATGTTAAGCTTTAGTGCAATTAAAAGGGGGTAAAAAGGATTTAATATTACAAAAGGGGAAAAGCAACCATAAGAGAGTATATGATGGATATTCTTACCCTTTATATTCCCTAGAAAAAGACCACAAACACAAATGTTTGCAATTTGCTGAGGAGATCATTATTATTAATCCTGAGGGGGTGAGGGGAAGGCCATTGAAGTTCGGGCAAGAATAAGAAAGTACCAACAGAGGCACATTCACTCTAACTTCATATGCCAGGTCCCCAGCCACGATTCAGATAGCTCTTTTGGAGTAACATCTGATCCTATCCCCTCATTAAAAGGAGTGTTTCTGTACAAATGAGTAGAGAAATCTTAGGATCAGTCCTAAAAGTCTTGTCACCTAAACGCTGGGTAGGCAGTTCTGCATAAATACTTGCAAGTTTGAACATTTTTTCCTTCTGGGATCTAGGTACTGCGCCCATTTAGATGACCTGCGAGCTATTTCTTGTCAATATCTCTAAAACACAAACTCTGTGGACTTTACTCCATGGATTGGGCGTCGCGTCAATAGAAGTTGTCAAGTTCCCAGGTGGAAGGCTATTGAGGTTGATGGGCCCCATCATTCCAGAAGGATCAGGAATGGCATTTGGAGTTCAAGGTTGAAAACTGCATGAAATAGGCTTAAAAAGTAGAGCCCATCTCCATCGGGTCTAAGACGGCACCCTCTTACTTTAAAACACCCCAGAGCACCACCGAGGGCCACTTTACCTGTGCAGCCAGTCCACGGCAGGTCTAGGAGGCGAAAACTCCAAGCGATGTTTTATATGTAAATCAAGAACCCCCAGGGAGCGGAAGGCAACTTCAGGGACTCCCCCGCGGGGTTCAGAAAGTCGGGGGGGGGGGCGGGCTGCCCCCTCGGAGGG
>NW_005356870.1:9094865-9120865 GCF_000412655.1 Myotis brandtii | reverse complement strand
GCCTGGGCAGCTGGGCCTGCGGGGCGGGGAGCGGCGAGTCCCCGAATTCTCGCTTTCCCGGGATGACCCCACCTCTGGGGCCTTTCCGAGCAGCGCTCTTCCCAGTGGGGTTTTTGTGCTGCGTTTACTTTTCATTTTCAGGAGATTTTGTAAATACGGATATAAAGATGATAAAATAGAATCGTGATCATGATAAATAGATGCCCAATGAGTGTGTTTTGTCGAATAGTACTACTTTAGCAATAAACACCATGAAGGCTTATAACACATGTGCGGTTGCTATTTTTGAAAAATCCAATAATGGGACTAGGGTAGTCCTGACCATTTGGGGCTGCGCTATAAGAAAATGACATTTGCTATTTCCAAGAGAGCAAGAGACGTTACACAATGGAGGCTTCTCGTGCTGTGTGCTGCTGTTTACTTTAGGAGTCTCTGATAAGATGAAAGTCACAATGTGCAACTATGTTAATTTTCATCTGAAAGGAGGCAAAACACTGACGCTGAATTGAACAGTGAATGTGTGTTATTTTTTGTTGGAAAGTTCTACCTTATTTTGTTTAAAAATGCGGTAAACTTCTTTTTATGGATATACTAGTAATATTATTAACGTTGGCAAAGCGCCAAAATCATACTGATGCATCACACACACACACACATATATATTTAATATTTTTATTGATTTTTAAAGAGAGAGAGGAAGGGAGAGAGAAACGTGGATCTGGCTGCCTTCGGCACGCCCCCTACCAGGGATTGATCCTGCAACCCGGGCATGTGCCCTGATGGGGAATCAAACCAGTAACCTTCAGGTGTACAGGGTGATGCCCAACCATATGAGCCACACCAGCCAGGGCGCGTTACAGGTATATTTTTAATGTCATATTCTAAATCATTCTTAACTCCTTTAAGACATGTGTTCCCAACAGAACCTGATGAAAGGTTTGAGGCTTCGCTCCTGAGAATGCTACTTGCACAAGCTTTCAGTGAGTATTTCTGAAGCTCACGCACATGGAGAAGCCGTCATCCACCACGTTAAAGAACTGGAAGTCGAAATAGCACCATGGCTACAAGGGCATTATTATCTATTCCAGCAAGTGTCCTAAGGAAGAGAGACTCTGTCAATATGAACTTATTTTTACAGCATAAAACAGATTCCTTGTGCAAATACTCATTGATGACGAGAGGGAATGATACCGTTGAGTGTGACGCCAGATTCACTCACTCCCATAACAGTTAGGAGGCATTGCACAAGAGTGCGAACACTCCCCACACTCAGCAAACGTTGTCTCATTGCTAAGGGTGAAGGGATCCGATCTAAAATTTTTCACCTGTGTTTTTCAAATAGCAGTTGCTGTTATTAAGGTTAAGAGATTATATTCCCTCACATCTTTTTATTTAACCACCCTGACGGGACAGTTTGTGATTAGGCCGCAACACAATGGTTGGGGATAAAACTATTTGACATTTAGAAACTGGCAATGTAGTCAGAATACCAATCTGTGAGTTTATCTAGTAATCTGCCCATCGGAATTGGGTACTTCCTGAAACAAAAACACATTGTGTTCCTGTGTGGTGAATCATAAAAGCTACTTCATCGCTAAGCAAAAATGAGTAAGTCCTTCCTCACAAGCTCCATGGTTGATGAGTATCTTGACTTGCTAGAGTCTTGGACCTACATATTCCTTTTCCTGTTTGAAACTATTGACTAACGGAACCCCTCATCGGATCCTTAGTTATTTCTCAGCTTTTAAAATGTCTCGATGTAGGAAGAATGGCATGTCCACAGATCTATGTGAGTCTCTAAAACAGATTATGGCAGCTGAGGGAAATTAGAATAGACTATTTAGAGACAAAATACAGTATTTGAAATGCATTAAGCTATTTTGACTTCATCTTCACCCACATTTCCTTTTGCACTACTCTACTCCTGCTGCTTAGAATGGAGTTAGAAACTTCTTCCTATCTGAGTAATGCTCTCAACCCCCTTTTTTCCACCTCCCCTTCTCTGGAATACCTCAATCACTTTTTTTTGAGAGAGAGAGAGAGGAAAAGAGAGAGAGATTTGTTATTCCACGTATTTATGCATTCATTGGTTGATTCTTGTATGTGCCCTGACTGGGGATCAAACCTGAAACCTTGGCATATGGAGCCAACGCTTTAACCAGCTGAGCTACCTACCCAGTGATCCCTTTTCACTGTCATCTGTCAAGATTCTGGAATCCGTAGGCATGAAACAGAAATTCCAACTTAGTCATTTCAGCAGGAGTAATTTAGGTTGTCATCCTCCAAAGATTTCAGACGCACTTATGTTTGTCCGAACTCCTAAGGAAATTCCAGGGAATTTCAAAACACTTTCGTAGCTGAATAAATGGAATACCCTGTACTCCTACACTTACCAAATAAATACAACCCCAAGTAAAGCCCATGTTCACAAATAAGGGGTTTACTTTAACTTGCAAGACTGAATGAGTTGATTCTTACTAGTTCTAATTTTGACTCCATAATCCCCAAGCTATTTCAGCAAAGACGAAGCTAAAATCCCCCAACTTTCCCCCCCCAGATTGTTGGATACTGGATACTGATGATTGCGTTATTACTGAGTAGGCTTGAAAGAGAAAAAGGATTGGATTGGAGTTCAGGCCCCTAGAGTTTCAAGGGCTTTTAGGCCACCGCTGTTCTCCACTCCCTTTCAAAAATATGTAAAATTTAAAGGCAACTTTCCACTGGACACATTTCATATTTGCCCATCCTTTAAGGTAAGCAATAAAATATTGAAAAAGTGGTTGGGAAAATACAATAAGACCTTATAATGACAAATGATCTTTTATATTCCTTCCCCCCAACCCCCACTTGTCTTTTAACTAAGACCAAATAATGGTTTTGCAATGGTTTTCAGTCCTGAACCCTATGAAATCCCCCGCACCCTTCACTTGGCTTGTCTCTAGTTTTCTTTACCTTGGCCATTAGTCAAGCATCACCCAGAGCTCCATCCACCCTTGCTCGTCTCTATTGTCTTCTGCCAGGATTCCTGCTGGGTCTGTATCTGCTCCAAACAGTCAGCTTCTCAATCCAAACATCTTCCATCAGCCTGTTGCTCTAAGGACTAGAGACTGGGGGGCTTAGAAAGAGAGTGCAGCTCATGGAATTCCTTCTTTTTTCTCATTCCGCCCGGACAAAAGTTCTAACTGCCCGACAGATGGCTTCCTAAAAGCCCACTGGACTTTTCTCAGTTCTCATCTGTCTCAAACTTTCTCCTGTTTTCTGTCCCTTTCCGTCTTGCAATTGTCTCCCCACCCCTTCAGGGCTCCCCTGATCTCTTTGCTTTCTTCCTACCATCCTGGTAACTTTAAAAATATATATATACATTTATTGATTTCAGAGAGGAAGGGAGAGGGAGAGAGAGATTGAAACATCAATGATGAAAGGGAATCATTGATCAGCTGCCTCCTGCATGCTCCCTCCTACTAGGGATCGAGCCTGCAACCCAGGCTTGTGCCCTTGACCGGAATCGAACCTGGGAGCCTTCAGTCCACAGGCCAATGCTCTATCCACTGAGTCAAACCAGCCAGGGCCTGATAACTTTTTGTCCTGCTTGTCAACTAGGGAACTCGTAAATTTAAATTCTTGAATCTTTCTTATCTCCATTCACCTTCACGACCTCAGTTATTACCCATTTCCAAGGCTCACTCTATTTAGTAGTATCCATCCCCAAAGCTACTTTGCCAGGCTTCCTTGTTCATCCTTGCTCCACATTGCGTCTGTTGCCAGCACCTGAAATTATACGGTTGAAAACAAATCCACCTCTTTCTTCCACTGGTATCTCTCTCCCACTTCCTTCTTACTATTCTCCTGGGACTCCAGGTACCTTAGGGTACTGTTTACTCCTTTCTCTCTGTTATTTGTTTACATTCCATCAGTCACCAAGTTCTGCCACTCCTCCTCCTTCTATTCTTTAGCACAGAAACAATCCTTCCTCTTGATTTCTATGAATTTACCTCCCTAACCTCTAGCCCAGTGGTCCGGCAAACCGAGGCTCGCGAGCCACATGCGGCTCTTTGGCCCCTTGAGTGTGGCTCTTCCACAAAATACCACGTGCGGGCGCGCACGTACAGTGCAATTGAAACGTTGCCCATCCTAAGCTGGCCTTTGCTAAAAACGTCCTCAATCTGATTGAGGTACGTTCGCTGAGGTTGACCCCTTCCAACTCTCCCATCCACACTCGTCTTGTATACTTGTTTCAGATAGACGAGTGTGGATGGGAGAGTTGGAAGGGGTCGACCTCAGCGAACGTACCTCAATCAGATTGAGGACGTTTTTAGCAAAGGCCAGCTTAGGAGTACCCTAATTAAGTTAATAACAATGTACCTACCTATATAGTTTAAGTTTAAAAAATTTGGCTCTCAAAAGAAATTTCAATCGTTGTACTGTTGATATTTGGCTCTGTTGAGTCAACAGTGTTGACTAATGAGTTTGCCGACCACTGCTCTAGCTTCATCATGTTGACAACTTATTGCAGTCTTCTAAACAACTCATGGTATCTTCTCATTGATTGTAGAAACTAAACCCCTTCTACCGTGTAAATTCTCCATCAACTGCCTCAATACATCTTTTCAACTTACCTTTTAGACCGGAGCTGTCCAATATGGTAGCCACTAGCTACATGAGGATCCTGAGCACTTGATTTGGGTCTAGTCCAAATTGTGATGTGCTGGAGTGAAATACACCCTGAATTCAAAGACTTAGTACAATTGAAGTTAAGTGAAAATGTCTCATTAATAATCTTTTTATAGTGATTCCATGTTGAAATAATGTTTGGGATAGATTGGGCTAATTATTCTCACCCATTTCTTTTGACTTCTTTTCAGAGAGACTGCTAGAAAATTTTAAATAGCATGGGTGGTTCACCTTCTATTTCTATTAGACAGTGCTCCTTTAGACAATTGATATGACCGTTGTGGACTGGGCACACTGCATCAGATCAGAGGCATTTTTTAAAAGAAAAGAGTGGTCCAGCCTCAGCCACCCCTCCACAACCCCGCTGGGGAGATAAGACGTTAAAAGTCAATTATTGATACAACCAGAGGGCAGATACTAAATGGCTGAAGATTAGCCCTTCGGGAGCTTAAAGGAGAGATGTTCACAGATGCCTTTTCCGAGAAGTGGAATTTTCAAAGACCCTTGAAAAACAGATAGCGTTTCCTTTTTGCAGCTGTGGAAGGAGAAGAACGGCATTCTGGGTCAGAGGAGGCGGGAAAGCACCGAGCCGGCTTGGGGTAACATGTGTAGACCAACTGGTCTGGGGTGAGGGCCATGCCCTGGCAGGCTCTAGGGCAGTGATGGCGAACCTTTTGAGCTCGGCGTGTCAGCATTTTAAAAAACCCTAACTTAACTCTGGTGCCGTGTCACATATAGAAATTTTTTGATATTTGCAACCATAGTAAAACAAAGACTTATATTTTTGATATTTATTTTATATATTTAAATGCCATTTAACAAAGAAAAATCAACCAAAAAAAATGAGTTCACGTGTCACCTCTGACACGCGTGTCATAGGTTCGCCATCACTGCTCTAGGGTCTACCCATCTCCTGTCCTCTCTGCACCCAGTCACCTCCAGGGGACTTCTTCCTGCTTTTCATCAGTCTCTGCCCCCTTGCCTTCTTCCAGACGGTACCATGCTCAGGGCCTGAAGCTGGAAAACAAAGGCACAGGCATGGTGCCAGCCAGATCTCTGCCCCGCCTCTGACCCAGCTTCCAGGGAACGTGCTCCAAATGTCTGCTCCCGGACAATGGCACTGCCTGGTGTTCTCACCAAGGAAACATTTGTCAACCTTTGAATGAAGAGTCCAACCCACACAAAGAACAGAATGCGCTGTTTATTTAGCTGCCACCAGCCTAGGTTGACCAACTTTTCTGATTTTCCCAGGACCATCCCTGTTTTAGCACGAAAAGTCCCAGACCCTAGGAAACCATGAAGTCACAGGGAAACGGGAATGATTGGCCCACCTTCCTTACTCACATCCTAGGCTCTGACTGTTTTCATTTCTAGTCACTGGCCTCCTGCTAATTTCATTTCTATGACAAAACAACAGTGACCGTGTAATTATACTGAAAAGGACCGTGGTTGCTTTCTCTGGCCACCACAGTGCTGATTGGACAACTTTTTTTTTCTTAGCCTCAGTTTTGAGATGTCCTAGGGGATCACAATTTTTGACATTAAATCCATTCATCTTCCATCTATAAAAATGTCACTGGATACTGTAAAGAGGAAGCGTACATACTCTCAGTAAAGAAGGAATAGTTTAATTCTACAAAGTGGGGGTAGAAGAAGTCCTCCCTAAAAGTAGACTTATCTCTTCATCGGAACCAAAGCTCCCTGTCCCTTCCTTTTGAGACCGCCCCCTGGCCCTGCTGAATCCATGCTCCTCTTGTAAGTCTCACTCTTGTTCTCCAGGGCTGTCAGCTAAGAGGCAGAATCAAAGTGAAGTGAAGCTCGGCCGGTGTGGCTCAGTGGTTGAGCATCGACCTATGAACCAGGAGGTCAGTTTGATTCTGTCCGGGTTGTGGGCTTGGGTCAGCAGGAGGCAGCTGATCATTGATTATCTCTCATCACTGATGTTTCTATCTCTCTCTCCCTCTCCTTTCCTTTTAGCGCAAGTCTTAAAGAATATTAAAATACGCATTCCCACTTAGCAGTAACTTCTTGCACAGCGCTGTGAATTCCAAGTTGCAAAACTTGGGTCTCAAAATACTCATGTGGAAAGTGTTTCTGTCTGGCACCTTCAGACAGGAACAAAAATTAAATTCTTTGAGATGAAACAAGGGAAAGTAAATTCACCGCTGGGGGAGAGGGGAAGGGAGAAGGAAGGAGAGGTGTTTTCTTGCTCATCATGACTTTGATGTCTTTAACTGTCTGGCTTAGGCTCCCAAGATCCAGTCCTTAGAAAGCTCTCTGAGTCATTATGTGTCCTAAAGACCTCCGGGAGGAGTGCCTCGGAGGGTGTATATTACACGCTCTCACCTGTGTTAGTTTTATATCTGTTGGCCCGGAACGATGCCTCTCAGCAAGTAGGCAGCCTGTCCCCCTGTTGTGTCCTAGACAGAAAGGCGGAGTCCGAGTTCAGGCTGAGCAGTCTGGTCCAACTCGCTTCATCAGAGCACGTCAGTGCTGGCGGCCCAGTCCCGGCGAGAAGCCCGGGGGCTCCCTCAGTCTACAGGGGAGTTGGAGCTGCTGGCTCTTGTGTGGCTTGTTCTCTGGTCTCAGCCATCAACCCAGACCGCACTGCTCAGAGCAGCGGTGCCTGTTCTCCGGGAGATTTAGCGGCCACTTGCCCTCTGGTGCGTTCAGTGAACTGTAGAGAGTTTTTATAGCCTGGCGAACCCTGAGTCAGGTCCTGGCCTCATCAGGAAGGCACTCCAGTTCTGCTGGCGTTTTCATTTTGATCTCCCCTGAAATTTAATCCTGAAATAAAAAGATGATGTGCAGTAAAAAAGCACAAACTAATCCATTTAGTTATGTTACTAACATAACTAAATGTATGATTTTGAGCAAAAAAAGTCATCAGTTGCAGGTTTTCCCCTGTGGGATGATAATACTTTGACTTCTCCAAAAGGTCGTGAGGAGCTACACATGCAAGCAACAGTAAGCAAAAGCGCCCTGAGCAAGTCAAGCCACCGAGTAAGGCTTGGCATTTGTTCATACCCTCCTCAGTCTAAAATTCTGCTCCAAGTACAATTTATAGTTGAAAACCTGACTCTTCATTCTCAGGTTATAGAGGTACATCATGTAATAGAGCATTGTCGTTCATGTTACAAGGAAACAAATCAACTGGGGTTTTAAGAAACAGATTGTTTTAAACCAGCTTGATTCAACGGTGGCTTCACATTCGATGCTACCTCCATGGATCAACAGCAGTGAGGCCACTGCGTGGCCTGCTCAAAGATACTATCACGCTGGTCCTGCTGCTTCCCCTTCTGCAGGCCCCGTGTCCACCTCTTTCTGGCATTCTTACAGTTCAGGGATCCTTAGTGCAAGCAGTAGAAGAGGAGAGAGAAATCTTGAAATGACAACATTTTGATTTTAAACTCTCAATCTTTTTATGTAGGTATGTGATAATTTTTAAAATTGTTTTGCTTGTGTCACTAAATGCATCTAAGAATGGGTCTCAGGAAAATCCACTGGGCCCCAATCTCAGCTTCCTGCGAGGCCAGGCAGGTTACACCCAATTTTGAATTTAGTTGGGCATCAGACAATAGTAAGGTAGGGAGAGGGAGGCTGTGAAGTTGAGAAAGCGTTCAAATACAAAAATTTAAAAACCCTGAGCCAGATAGGCAATGCAAAAATACAAGCTGAATTGGGCCGCAGGGCTGCAAATTTTCACCATCTGCTGTAAAGGTCACTCATAGAATTATGCCATCAATTAAAATCATTTATTAAAATTATTTTTAAACCCCCTACGATACAGGCTTAGTAGACATTTAAATATTCTGTACTATTCTAGCATGGTATTCCCTCTAAGGTACTGTTATGTTTATTGTTTTTTTAAACAAATACATAATTCAGTATACATGTGTTTCAAAAAGTTACATATTTCCCATGAGAAACCCTACTTGTTTGCGTGGGAACTTGGGCAAAAGAGTTTATTGGCAATAAGATTGTGCATGATCATCAGACTAGCAGAGTAATCTTTTAAACTGAGTGCCTGGTCTAATCCTCCTGTATGAATTATGTGAATAAAATCTTTGAAGCATTGTTGAGGAGGTAATCTTAGTGAAATCAAACTTGACAGTGCCCCTTTATCTAGTTCCAACGTGATTAGACTCTGCAGCGCACATAGAATCATAAAGAAAACTGGCTGAAACTACGACTCAATGAGTGCGTTAGATAAAGCAACCGGGACAGTAAAGACTGCATTGAATAAAAGTAGCTTCAACAGCCACAGCGTAACATTTCCTTTTTTATTGGGAGGGAGGTTCAGTTCTACTGAATGTTTCATATCATTTTATATTTAAGGTTTGCCAGTAATATCGAAGGGAGTAGACATTCATTTCACAACTGTGTGTCGTAGACCCATAGGTCTGGCTGATTGTGCCCTGCCTGAGCCCAGAAGGGGCCATTTGTGTGGATGACAAAACTGCTGCCATATTGACCCAGCAGTTCTACTTCTGGGTATTTACCCAAAGAAAACAAAAACATTATTTTGAAAGATTATGCACCCTTATGTTCATTGCAGCATTACTAGTGATACCCAAGTCATTGAAGTAACCTAGATGTCCATCAATAGATGAGTGGATAAGGAAGATGGATATAGATACCATTAGATGCATATACATATATTGAGCAATAAAAAAGAATGAAATCTTGCAATTTATGACAACATGGGTGGTCCTAAAGGATATCCTGCTAAGTGAAATAAGTTAGAAATAAAAAGTCAAATACTGTGTGATCTCACTTATATGTGGAATCTAAAGAAATAAAATAAATGAATAAAGAAAACAAAACAGAAATAGACCCAAAGATATAGAGAACAAGCCATTACCAAAGGAGAGGGATTGGGGGATGTGAATAAAAAAAAAGAGTAAATGAAACACTCCTTAGTTTTTCCTCCTAAGTAAACAAATAAAAAACCAGGATGTGGGCCTGTGGAAATACATATGTAAGTGTAAGTGCTAATTTTATAATTTTTCATAATAAGGTCCTAAAGTTACATGTAGGTATTGAGGAAAAAGTGAAGAGTGGGAACATATGAAATTGAGTCATTTTACAAGCTGCTAAAATTATCAACATTGTGAAGGTTGAAGCATGAGGAAACGATGCTATTTTTGTTCTAACTGGCCTGGGAACTTAAACTTTTTAACTTTCTAGTCTTGCATCAATTCCTGGATATACATCAATTCATTGTGCGGCAATTTCTAGACACACACTAGACTTCCAGATAATCCTCTGATTACCCCTGAAGGACTCACATGTCCAGGCCATCTCATCCATTATCCCCACTCATGGGCCATCTGACTCATAGCCATCTTGGACCAATCCTGGGACTAAGAATGCAGGACCGATTATTCTCAAGAACATGACTTTTACTATAAAAACTTTTAACTTTCCCTTTCTTCTTCAGAACACTTCTGGGTTTTTGCTTAGTTGTGTTTATAGTTTGTACACTTCAAGACCCCTGAATGAGTCTTTATAATTTATTCTAGCCAAAGCTCTTAGATTCTTTTTGAGTTGCTTGACAGTATCGAAAGGTGTTTAAATATAAATAAATAGCAATAAATGAGCAATAAATAAGTTACCTAAAGGTTCTCTGAATATTAATAATATTGTAATGTTAAATATTATTCCAATTTCTTAAATGTTTTAATTTTGGAGAGATTATTAAGGGATATATTTCCCCAATAAGGATATATTATTTTCAAATTTACTGATCCTGTCAGTTTTACTTTGGTAACTTTTTCTTTGGTTGAATTGAAGTTATTCTGAATACATTGCCAGGACCCTGGCAGTACTGGGAACAAAGGGTTGGACTCATGAGAGCAGCTCAATATGAAGTTACCAGCTGGTTGGAAGCTATGACCAGCTCTTGAAAGGGGCTACCAATGACTGAGAAAGGTGCTCCAGAAAGACCTCTCTTCAACCACATAGACTGAGACATGCGCTAGAACAGCAGTTGAAGTCACCTCCGGAAAAGGACTGCAACCTTGCAGCGTTCAGGAATGAGACACCTGCTCATCCTGCAGATTCTCCGGAGGGTAAAGGCGCCAGTCATCTCAAGCCTCTCTCTGCTCCACAGACTGTCGGGTCCATGTTGGGGTGAAGAAAGGGGACTAGCTTTGTATTAGATATGAGTTTAAGTTTGAAAATGAACTGGGCTGGGAATTATAGCCAAGATAGAGTCACAGGGTCAAATTTATATTCTCTCCTGAAACTACCAAAAATAAACAAATAAACCAGACAAAATATATGAAACGATGTTTTTCAAGGCCTGCAAATAAACACATGAAAAGACGCTCAACATCGTTAGTCATTAGGTTAGTACAAATTAAAAACAAAATGGGATATCATTTCACTCCTATTAGAAGGACTAAGATTAAAAAGATTGATTATATCGTGTGTTGGCAAGGAGAAACTGCTTTTGATGGGATTGTACGACTACTTTGGCAGTTTCTTAAAACATTAAGAATACCCCTACCATATTTCCCACCATCTCGCTCCTAGGTATGTATCCAAAAGAAAGAAAAGCATGCACCCATACAAAAACTTGTAGGCAACTTTTCATAGCAGTTTTATTTGTCATAACCCAAACTGGAAACAACTCGAATGTCCATCCATGGGTGGATGTACACATTGTGCTGTAACCATATAACTGAATGCAATGCAACAAGGAAAAGAAAGTATTGATACATGCAACAACATGGATACATCTCAAAATATTTATGCTGAGTGAAAGAAGCCAGACACACAAAAATGACTGCATGTTATATAGGGAAGGAGGAAGTGGGATGGGGTGGGAGTGAGGGACTCAGGGCAAGAGGAAACTTTGGGGAGTGATGGATGTGCTCATTACCTTTGATTGCAGTGATAGTTTCATGGATGTTTATGTGTCAGAACTTCCCCAATTACACATTTTAAACATGTGCAGTTCAGTGTATGCCAATTATACCTCAATGAAACTAATAAAGAAATGAAGAACTGGACTATGGCACCAAGGACTGAAATGGGACCAGTCTAATAATCAAAGCTCTTGAAAAATTATAGAATTGAATTGAGAGAAAACTGCATTACTCAGGCAGAAATGAGGTAGGTTAACAAATACAGCGACTTGAGACTTTGCAATATATCAGTTACAAAACCAGCCATTCACTAGTAGTCATCAAATGCTACACAGCCAACCCAAGAGCCTCATTATCCTATAAAATCTTGATACCCCCATGTTAGTTCTGCTAGTGCATTTCTAAGGTCTCTTGGTCAATGCATCATGTGCTCGGACTTCAGAATTAACCTCATTTCTCTTTCCTCTGAGTTCTAGATAATGAAGATGTAGATACAGAAGTTGGGATCAAACAGCTCTGATTTACTGTAACTGAATTGATGAATACAGCTTGGCCCTAAGGTCCTAATCTTCCCTCATGATTCAAACTTAGCCTACCAACATCTGGACAGCTGTGTTTCCTCCCTGCCTCTTTTTCCCACCCCTCCTCACCCCCAAGGCAGGGACAATCATAGGAGATTCACATGAAGAAGCAGCTGCAGAGGAAGAGAGAGACTCTATCTGCTCAGGTACTAAATATGTCACTAGGATAAGCTACTTGAGAAAATGAGTTTATTATCATTGCAAAGCATCAAGCTGATCAAGATTAGAAGGCATATTTTAAAATCACCCAGTATCCTCTGTAAATAAACCAGTGGATAGCATCCAGGCATTATTTTTTTTTTAATTTGCTGCACACATTCCTAGTATCAACACTAACCTCAGTACTTTTTTTTTTCAGTTGATACCTAGTTTATAAAATGGTTTTTAGCTGCAATGTATCGTCTTCTATAGCCAAGTTGTGAAGCACATTTTCCTTCAGTGTATACATGTCAGGAACTCCACATCAGTTGTTTAAGTAGAAAGTAAATATGATAGATATGAAGAAATGCAGAGTTGCTCTTTCATTTTGAAACGCATTGATGCAAAATTGGTGCATCCTTTGCTCATTTAATTTAGGGATATTCAACTGTATGCGCAGAAAGAAAGTGAGAGAGACCTAAAGAGACACTGAGAGAGAATAATAAAGCTCCACCTACTCTTCTACTTAGTGTGTTTATGCCCCAAATTCAGCATGAGAGTCTGTTCTTCATTCCTCAGTTCTCAGATCCCACGCCTCCCTCATCTCACGGCACCAAGTATGACCCTGTGGTTTAAAGGTATACATATAGGAAGGGTGTCCCCAAAAGTGTGCACACACACTTTGAATAATTATAAAGGCAGTGTGTATTAAAATACATTTCATTTTCAGAGTTGAGCTATCAGCTGTTAAAGTGTGTATACGTTTTTGGGGGGGAGGGGGGCACTCTATATTTCGTACATCATGGTCCCTAACTCATCTAGTGTCAACCAAAGAAGTACTGGTCTGTTCCAACACTGGAAGAAAACCCAATCCTGTTTTAATAAGTAAGAGAGAGTTTGTCTCTCATGTGGTGACTGTTGGCCTCCCAACCCCATCATCCTGAGCTTTTCAAGGAGGATGCTTTTCCTGTGCCTTCCCTGCTATCTATTTAACCCAACCCCTGGATAAGACACGGGGCCTTTGTAATATGTGCCCATTCACCGGTGTCATTTAGTAAAATGAGTTTGGGAGGAGCTAATTCTGTTTTCTCTTTGAGCATAATATTTGCCTTTGACTTTGTAGTTGCATTGCCAAGCTTGTTGACATATCTGTGTTATTTTTTCTCCCTAAGGAGTGCAATCTTGAATATCTTTGTATTTTGTTCTCTTCTCCATGTTTAGCAATGATGCTAATTAATTTTATGCCAGAAGGTATCATTTTGTGCTTGTTCTGTAAATAGGTTCACCTGAGGGGGTCATTGCACTTGTTCTGTTCATGATGAGAGCTTCGATGGCTTCCTGCCATTCTTTGACAATGTTTCATAATAAAGAGTGTCCTGGGGACGAGGGTGACAGGATCCTCAGTCTAATGAAAAAGTTTTCAGATATTCTTCACTATCTTTCTTATTTACTTCTGTATTTTAGCTGCTTATATAAAAATCATCCTTCAGATTCATTTGTCCTAACACACACTGGTTGATATTCTAGATTCATGCTGGTGTGTGGTGCTCTCTATTTACACTTATAACTTGAAATTAGATATTTAAATATTATTTTATTATTAAATAAATCATTCTTGGGCAGTCAATCCATTTTCATGATTGGTTATAAAACAGAAATATAATCATCAAAGAGAGAGAAAAGTCAGCACACTTTTCTGTGGCCCATACTTTCCCACTGGATTTCACTGGTGATAAACAAATGAAATCCTCAACATTTTCAACAGTCTTCCAAGAATGTGCCTCTGTGATCAGATAATTGGCTTGGATTAGATAATTTACTAAGGTTATTTTTATGCTATGGCTCTACTATTACTTCCAAAAAATGAGCCAAGCGGTCGCCTCAGGTGTCACAGGACCGTGCAGAACCTGGGACTCGTGTTCTTGCTGTGCGGTCATCTTGTCCATCGGTAATCCATGCTGTTGTCATAGAGAAATTGAAAGCTAGCACTGAAGTGCATTTCTGGCATGAACTAGCGCAGCTATTTCATTTTGAACAGAAGGAAATTGAGACCCGGGTTATTTGAATGTCTTCCCTCAAGGCCATCAGACTAGTTAGTGGTAGAGCTAAGGATAAACACAGACCGGAGGTCATGATTTTTCCACTATTCCTCTCAAAGCAAGTCCCATGACATCACCTGTATGTAATGGAGGAAAGATCTCTGGAATATCCCCAGTCAACTGGATGCTGGACTCCGGGGACGAATGTAACTATCAGGAGAGATCCCTCACTAACGCATCACTGCTTGTGTAATGAAGGTGACAGGTGTCCAGTGGGTCAAGGTTGAAGCAGTTGGCAGGAGCACAGCATCTGCCTCGAACATGCTTCACCGCTGGACAAATATAGGATTTCAGGACTTAGGACAACTTGTTCTATAACCTTGTGATTTCAAACAGAGACGTGAGTGGAAATGTAGGTAGAGAGACAAACAAGACAATGACTAGGCACTTGTCAAAGAGCCTTATCAGGGGGAGAGATCAACCAAAGGACTTATATGTAAGCATATAGGCCTAACCAATGGACACAGACAACAGGGGGTGAGGGCATGAGTGGGGGGAATAGGGGGTAACATGGGGATAAGGACACATATGTAATAACTTAATCAATAAAAAAATTTAAAAAAAGCCTTGTCAACAAGATGAAATGTGTCCCAAGTCTGCACAATTAAAAGATCAAGCACGTGGGGTACGTTACTAGAAATGTCAAGCTTCCTAACATTGCTTTATCCATCTCTAATTCACTGCTTCATTTTTTCCTGAAAGATTGAAAAGGCATCTTCTTGATGGTTAGGAGAGCATAGGTTATGTCTGTACGGTTATAAGGTTAAAAGAGAATGTGATACAAAAGGCAAAGCTCTAAACAAAACTTAGGGGAGATAAGGTAAGGCTAAACTGTTTGATCCTGCGTCCCCGCTGGCTGCCCTATGATTAGTGATTTCAGGGGGTGTGTGTGGGGGGGTGTGGCTGAGAGCTGCAATCATTGCTTTCTTTCTGGTGTTGACGCAGGTGTCAAAAAACAGTTGACAAGCTTCATATGTTGGGCAATTTTTGTGATAACTTAGTTCAGGTTTCTGCTCTTAGGCAAATGCCTACGTGAAAAGCAGACTGTAAGGGCCCACTAGCTGGAATGCTCAGAGATTAATCAGGTTTGCTCCTTGTACTGTACACCCTTCATCCCCGCAGACGGCCAGGATGGGGTGGTGCAGGGTGATACATTCTTTTTTATTCAGACATCCTCCATTCAGACAGGTTCCCTGCTTTATACTGTTAGCTAGAGCTTGAGGTGACACTGAAAACAAGTGTGGAGCTAATATAAAATAATGTTGTTAGGGAAATATATAAGGGGCTAAACAACTTTCCTTAAATTAAATCTTAATAGTGGTACCCTGACTTTATGAGTGCAAAGGGGACCACTATGACCACCCGTGTAGGGGTTTGAATATAAAAATTATGTTTGATCTGTTGTGTCCACAGAGTGAGCTGTAAACATCATTTCAAGAACATTGTGTTTTTATGCTGCTCTTGGAAAAAAGTAAATCTTTTGAGAAAAAACAGAGGATACATACATAAGCAATTTTTTTCCTTTTGAAAACAAATAACATTTTACTTAATAAAAAGGAAATGCTATCCAACTCTGAAGTACAGCTAATTTTATGTCTGTCATTTAATAAAAATTAAACTTTAAAATAAAGGAAATGATGGGTTAATGGGTCTTTGAGCTTGTAAAAAATAAGTGTGAGCCTTATAATGCTTTAAAAATTATCTTTTTAATTTAATTTTATTATTTTTAAAATATATTTTTATTTATTTCAGAGAGGAAGGGAGGGGAAGAGAGATAGAAACATCAATGATGAGAGAGAATCATTGATCGGCTATCTCTTGCACACCCCCCACTGGGGATTGAGCCCACAATCTGGGTATGTTAGATTCCTGACCGGGAAGCGAACCCACAACCCTTCAGTCCACAGGCCGACGTTCTATCCACTGAACCAAACCAGCTAGTGCTATTTTATTTTTAATTACAGTTCACATTTAATATTATTTTGTATTAGTTTCAGGTGTACAGCATAGTGGTTAGACAATCATATACTTTACAAAGTGTTCCCCCTGATAGTCCCAGTACCCACCTGGCACCATACTTAGTTATTACAGTATTATTGACTATATTCCCTGTGCTGTACTTTACACCTCCATGACTATTGTGTAACTACCAATCCCTTCACTTTTTTCACCCAGTCCCTCCCCTCTGGCAACCATCAGTCTGTTCTCTGTATCTATGAATCTGTTTCTGTTTTGTTTGTTCATTTATTTTGTTCATTAGATTCCACATATAAATGAAATCATATGGTATTTGTCTTTCTCTGACTGACTTATTAATGCTTTAAAAATTTTCTTAATGTAATTGCATTGATCATCATCCAGTTCAGAGAGAAATATGGGGATTTTTAAGCACTATACAAGCAGATAAAACCTACACAGCCCACTTCCCAAGTGTTTTCAATAGAAAATCATCAAATTAATGTATAGAAAAAATTCGGATATGAAACTCTACAGTTGACCTAGGGATAATATGCAAGATCCACATTCTTGAACCTCCTTCTTTCAAACACGATTGTTGATTTCATATAAATAAAACTTTATTTTCCTCTTCATTTATACACCAAAAGGAAACAGATATGGTCAACTTTACCTCCACTTAAATTAGTAAGTATGAACACAAGATTTTTTGTTTTAGTTTTCTGTATTCAATAGAAAATTATAAACAATGCAAAGGTCATCCATAAAGCCTGAGGTTATTAAATAAGGGGTATCCTCAAATGAGACATTAAAATAGGGAAAAGTAAAATTCATCACTGTGCCAAGTTCTCACTACAATTCACTAGGATACAAATGAAAGGAATGTCATTGGGTTTGGTTGAAAGAAAAACTGTACCAAGTTTTCCCAGAACACATCTGACCACCACTGTTCCACTTGATTGTTAAGCTCACGCGGATTACAGAGCAAACGAAATCCATATGCTTCAGATTCATTTACACTCAACTCATCAAAGTGTAGTTGCAGGAGCCTCTTGAAGTCTGAGCGGTTTCTAAACCACATTTATCCTTAAGAAATAAACTCAAAGAAAGAATTGGATTGTACTTAACTCGATAATTATTTTTAAACTATCCAAGGAATCTCACTGAACGGGTGCGGCTTAATACATATTAGTATGCAATCTCTTTGACATGGACAAGCAGTACAAAAGGTTGAGCCAAATAAATCTTCACTCTTCCTTCTGCCCATTGCCTTTGGGCTTCCATTGTTTTTCGAGGGAAGCAGAAGGAATTTGGCTGGCAAAGAGAAATCTGTTCTTTCTTCAAGGAACATGATGTATTCAATTACTTTTCTCTCTAATTCTTCATGCAAAGATAACACTTGGTAGCTCTGGAATTAGGTACTTCTCATTCCTGATTGTTTGACTCTTATTTAGTGAATTTTGGTCTGGGTTGGGTTATTGTTGATAATTACTTCAAGGGTTAGCTGCATGAAGACAGAAACTGTGCTCTTCAGCCTTGCATTCCCACGTGGGCACAACACTTGGCACAAAAGACTCTTAGTTTAAAAAATCAACATGGCTGGTCTGGTCCAGGTGCCTGGCACCCGCCCCTTTGTTTCTATTCCTCAACCCAGTACAAGTGGCCCTACAGTCAATTTACTTTAAGTAGAAATGCTTGGGGATAACGGAGATATTAAACCTAATATTGGGTTTTGCTGGAGATTTAAAATATTTTAAGTGTTCAGATCATTAGAGCATCAAAAATTCTTCCAAATGGGATCCAGGAGAGTTACTAAAAACATCCGCTGGACATTTTTACTGTGGCATCAGTAACATTCTCTGCCAGCCTGAGAGAAGTTTCTCCCTCAAAGGCAGTGCTTCTAGGACTAGGGACTTCTCTATCACTTCTTTTTTTTTAAAAAAATAAATGTTTTTATTGATTTTTGGAGAGAGAGAGAAAAGGAGAGGGAGAGAGAGATAGAAATACGGATAAGGGAGAAACATCAACATTGATAGGCTGCCTCCTGCACGCCCCCTGCTGGGGATGAGCCCACAACCCCAGGCATTCCTGGCCCTGACCAGGAATCAAACCTATGACCTCTAGGTGCACAGGTCAACGCTCAACTACTGTGCAACACTGGCTGGGTTCTCTGCCACTTCTTTATCCACCTGATGGTGGCTGGGATTCAGCCCCAACTCAGCCAGCAGTATGTGGACCATTCAGGCAAGGATTTCATCAAATATCTATTTACTGGTTGGTCTGTTTTTCTCCATTAAGCTTATTTCATAGGTGACCCCACAATTACTTTCCAGACCCTTCTAAAGGTGATCCATCATTAAATCCTTTCCTCTCAGCAGGGGTTAAGGTGGTGGTGAGATGTAGAAAAAAAAACAAAGTACTGCCCGGCTAGTGTGGCTCAGTGGTTGAGCATCAACCTATGAACCAGGAGGTCACGGTTCGATTCCTGGTCAGGGCACATGCCCAGGTTGCAGGCTCGATCCCCAGTGTGGGGTGTGCAGAATGCAGTCGATCGATCAATGATTCTCTCTCATCATTGATGTTTCTACCTCTCTCTCCCTCTCTCTTCCCCTCTGAAATCAATAAAAATAAAAAATAAAATGATTAAAAAAAACAACAACAACACACACATGAAGTATTTAAGGTCAGATAGACCTGGGTTCCAAAATGAACTGTGTAACCTTGGGTCAACCTCTCTGAAGTTTAATTTGGTTATTTCAAATGCAATTATACAGCTCACTTGAGAAAACATACATAGTTCCTGACACATAATTGATTCTCATAAATATTAATTTTATCCTCTCTACTCAACAGCCTGAAGAATGTCATATCTACCTGTACCACCACATTTGTTATTTCAGAGTTGTCTGAGCTAGGCTGTCCGTTAGGTAACTTGGACACAGGAGTGAAATAGGGACATGACCACCTTCCCTCGGGATTTCAGGTCTAATAGGAGAGTGACATTAAACAATCACACACATGAACATGTATTTATGAATTACAACATACTATGAGGGAAGAGTGGAATACTGTAAGCCCCGTTACTAACGGACACCCATCTCCTGGTCCTCTGACTTATTTCCAGGCAAATACTGGGATTCATTACCCAATGAATTTTCATGGTCTTCGCTGCAGTCACATGTGAGACTTTCAAATCATATTTGTCTTTTTAAAAATATGTTTATTGATTTTGGAGAGGAAGGGAGAGGGAGAAAGAGATAGAAACATCAGTGATGAGAGATAATCACTGATCAGCTGCCTCCTGCATGTCCCCTACTGGGGATCAAGCATGCAACCTGGGAATGTACCCTGACCAGGAATCGAACTGTGACCTCCTGGATCATAGGTCGACACTCAACCACTGAGCCACACAGGTTGGCCTCAAAACATATTTGAATTTTATGAAGGGGGGAGATATCAATACTTGTGTTTATCAGACATATAAATATAGGAACGTCTATTCAGTTTTCCACAGTGGCCATAGCATTTCACATTCCCAACAGTGGGCAAGACTTCTTTTCAATTCTGTTGACAGTGACTTAGAATTCAGAAACAATGTAATGAGTGATGATCAGGGGCCCAGACCAGCTCACATGGCATAGATTAGCCATAGCATGGCTGAGTCATGATTGTTAATAGTGCTAAACTGAGTCTGGGCCATGTGAAATAGAAAGTAGAAGGCAGAGAACATCTTCCCCCTGGTACAGGCTGGTCTCAGATCACATTTAAAAGCATGACCTGGTACCCGCTCTACCCCTCCCACCAAGCACCCAGAGCCAAGGCATTATTCAAAAGCTATGCACTTGAACTGGCTCAATGTTCTAGAAATTGGGAGGGTGGGAAATTTTGTTTATTTTGAGTTAAAAAATAAAATTATATTTTAAAAGCATAGAAACTAGAGAGAAGCAGAAATCCCAAATTTTCATCATATTGACATGTCATCTACACTAATAAAAGAGAAACATGCAAATTGGTGTCACTCCGCTACACCCACCAGCCAATCAGAGCAACTATGCAAATTAACCCAACAAAGATGGCAGTTAATTTGCATATGCAGGTGCACAGCAAAGACTAAAGGCTTTGGCCGGAGTGAAGACTGAAGACTGAAGACTGAAGACTGAAGAGGCGGAATAGCCAAACCTCGCTGCAGCCAGAGGGGAGAAGCCTAGCCTCGAGGCTTGGCTTCTCCACTGCGGCCAGAACAAAGGCCTGGGTCCCGGGTGGCAGAGGAAAACCGGTGCCGGCAGCCAGGGGAAGGAAGGCCTATTGCGCGAATCTTCGTGCAACAGGCTTCTAGTTCTTATATGTTTCCATATCCTCCTTTTTTGCATAAATAGAATGCATACACTCTGACACCCTGATTTTGTTGTTTTTTATTAAGTTATATGCATTTTTTCCTTTTGCTACTTTGTATATTTAACCATCACCCTTTGTAGTTGTTGTTGTTCTCACCCGAGGATATTTTTCCACTGCTATTTAGAGAGAGTGGAAGGGAGGGGAAGAGACACAGAGAGAAACATCAATGTGAGAGAGACGCATCAATTGGTGGCCTCCTTTACGCACCCCAACCAGGGCCAGGGATGAAGCCTGCAACCAAGATATGTGCCCTTGATCAGAATCAAACCTGGAACCCTTCAGTCAGCAGGCCGATGCTCTATCCACTGAGCCAAAACAGCTAGGGCTAACCATCACATTTAATGACAGCTGGCATTTTGCTGGATAGACACACATCTTGATGTCATTAACCCTTCTACTTGTATTGAAAAATCAGATTGCATCCAAAATGTTTGTTTCTAAAAGTAATACCATGAAAAATTTCCTCTTGATATTTATTTTCCTTACTGAGGATGATCCTTAGAGTTCCCAAAAGGGAGACCTTTAGGTAAAAGTTTTGGAAAATATGTGGGCTAAGTTGTTTTCCAAAAAGACTCTTTATATTCTCAATACAAGTCCTCTGCTGGACATGTGATTTGCAAACATTTTCTTCCCATTGGTAATTTTTGTTTTTCATTTTTAACAGGGTCTTTCACAGAGAAGACATTTTAATTTTGATAAGGTACAACTTGTCAATTTTCCTCTTATCAATTATACATTTATTATCAAGTCTAGAACTCTTTGTCTAGTCTTTACTCCCAAAGACAGTACCCTTTTTTCCTAGAAGTTTTGTAGTTTTATGCCTTACATTAAATTCCATGATCCATATTGACTTAAATTTTGTATAAGGTGTGAAGTTTAGATTATAGTTTTTGTTTTGTTGATTTTTGCCTATGGATGTCCAACTGCTCCTATACCATTTACTAGTATTTCCTTCATTGAGTTGCTTTTGCTCTTTTTTCAAAAATAAATTGAATCCATATTTGTGTGGATCTATTTCTGGGTTTCTGTTCTGTTCCACTGATCTATGTGTCTGTGCCTTGGCCAGTACCACAGTCTTGGTTACTGTAACTATGTAGAAAGCCTAAATTTGGGGCACAGTGATTCCTCCCAATGTATTCTTCTGTCTCAAAATTGTTTGAGTTATTCTAAGGCTTTCCCCTCACTCCTTAAATTTTAGAATAGATTGTCTATGTCTACAAAAGATTTTGCTGAGATTTTGACAGGAATTGTGTTAAATGTATAGGTCAATTTAGAAAGACTTGACATTTTATTATGTCGAGTTTTTCATCTATGAACACAGCATGTCTCTCCAAGTATTAAAATATTTTTTCATTTCTTTAATCAACATTTCGTCATTTTCAATACCTCGATCTAGTACCTGTTTTGTTAGATTTATACCTAAGTATTTCATTTTCTTTAGAATTGTAAACAGTATTGAATTTTTTAGTTTGGTTTCATTTGTTGTCAATATCATATAGAAATTTAATTAATCTGCGTGTTGATTTGTATCATGTGACCCTACTGAACTCACTTTTAGGTTCTAGGGTCTTTTTGTAGAGTCCTAGGTATTTTCTATGTAGACAATCCCATTGTGTGCAAATAGAGACATTGATATGATCACATGACTTTTTCTTTTTAGCCGTTATATAGATTGATTTTTTTAATATTGAACCAACTTTGTACAACCTAGAATTAATTCTACTTAGTCATTGTGTATTATTATTTTGATACATTTTGGGTTAGTAATATTTTGTTGAAAATGTTTACATCTAAGTTTGTGGGAACTATCGGTGTGCAGTGTGTGTGTGTGTGTGTGTGTGTGTGTGTGTGTGTGTGTTGTCTTTGTCTGGTTTTGGAATCAGGGTAATAATGACTTTGTAACAGGAATTGAGAACTATTCCCTGACCTTTATTTAAAAATTGCATAAAATTGGTGTTAATTATTTGAAGGTTTGGTAAAATTTACCAATGAAAACATCTGGGCCTGGATACTTCTTTCTCAAGTTGTCTATTTCCTCTTGTCTGAATCTTGGTAGTTTGCGGGCTACAGAGAAGGAGGGAAGGAAAAAGAATTTAGTAAAGGCAGTATTACCACGGTGGTGGGCAAACTAGGCCTGGACGTGTGCCCAAGCTAAACACTCCCTAACAGAGACCACTTGTTACTTTTCTCATTCATAGAACTTCCAAACTCACACTTTTGAAAGGACCCATTTTGGTTTACCTGTTTGCTTTTTTTCCCCCAATAACTCACCACCACTTTAGCTGCATTACCCACCCAAGTACTCATGCGTAGACACTGGACGGTGATGGAATACCCAAGCATCTGCCACAGGATGAGCTGAGGTGGAGCAAACTAAAGGCCTTAGAAACAAACAAACGCCTTACAAACCAACTCTAAAAACCATGCTCTTTATTTTCAGCTTGAGAATATCGACTGCAAAAAGAAAATTTTAAAAAGGCTGAACTTCAATTCTCAGAGAAACTGATCCAAGTGTTAACGAAACTGTTGTTGATTAGTGTTGATTATCGGGAGGAGCAGGTCCATCCCACTTCCTCCTTTCAGCAGCCTCAGAGCAGCTCGGCCAAGAGTTCCTCAGCACCACGCCCTTGGAAGCGAGGCTGGAGGCTTTCCCAATGTCTCCAGCCTCTATGGCACCCTCCTTCCATAAACAGAGTTTACTCACTCAGCCCTTTGGCTTTTTCATCAGATAGTTGGCGAGGTTGCTAGTTGCTGCTCACAAAGAATTCTGTCTTTTGGAAAAGCAGAATTGTTGACTTAGAATGTGGTCTTTTCATGGTGTGTTTTCATGTTTATCGCTTAACAAATATTCACAGCATGGGTAACCCCCTCGAGAAATGGATCTGAACATTCACGAGGAATCGATTTTGTTAAGTCGGCTGGAAGAACACAAAATCTGAAAATGTCAACCAAATCTCCAGGCCTGGCTACGAGTGGTCATTAGACCATCACATAATCATGGCTTGTCACAAATTCCAGCCAGGAACATCGAAAAGTTGTTCTGAGTCATATTACAACCATCTAACCATGCCCAGTTCTTGGCCAGAATACCTTTAAGAATAGAATCTAACTTTCATAAGTCATCATAATGGAGAGTGTTTTGTTTTTGTTTTTAATATATTTTCATTTATTTTAGAGAAGAAAGGAGAGGGTGAGAAAGATAGAAATATCAAGGATGCGAGAGAATCATTGATCGGCTGCCTCCTGCATGGCTGCCACTGGAGATTGAATCCGTAACCCAGGCATGTGCCCTGATTGGGAATCGAACTGTGACCTCTTGGTTCATAGGTTGACACTCAACCACTGAGCCATGCTTGTCGGGCTGTTTTGTTTTGTTTTTTACTTCTTGAAGAATAAGACCCTGATGAGTATTCTAACACCCAAAAGCTGCATGTTATAGGTATTTGGTCATCATTTAAAAATTACCAGGCTTCTTAAAGCACATATTTTATTCACATTTCTGCTGTGTGTTATTTTTAAGTGATATTTAAGAAATAAGAATACTTAAATAAGAGATCCACTTGTAACATTTTTATTCAGACAATCTCTGTCCTTCCCTGGACAGATTATTTTGGTATTGTTTAAAAAATGAAAGCGAAAATATTGAGGCATATGTTCTTTAATTTTACAAATAAATTTTCTTATCAAATAAACTTATGATGTAAAGTGTTAAAAATATGTAGGGGCAATAACATGAAAATGCTGAATTCATCTCATCTATAACCTTGCAGAGTATGACAATTTGGAGGAGACATTGTGGATGAAAACCCCGTAAATACAGCTGCTTAGGCCTAAAACTGCAAGGAAATGCTCCCCATTTCTTCTTCAGTGAATGCAGGTAGCTTGTTCCAGGTTACCACTCTTCCCTGCATTGGACCTTCCTGAACATTTTTCAAGTCCTCCGTCCACATCACTATGCCTTTCTGTTCCACTCTGAGAAGCTGTGAGATCTGGACTGGAAAAATGCCTCCTGTTTCTCCAGGGGAGAGAGCACCCTTAGAACAGAGGTTTTACCTTCCCTCAAATCAGTGCTCCCCTCACTTCTCTGAGGGTCAGCATGACTGAGGCACTTTTAAAAATACTAATTGCAGCCCTGGCTGCTTTGGCTCAGTGGATAAGGCACTGGCCTGTGGACTGAAGGGTCCTGGGTTCAATTCCAGTCAAGTGCACATGGCCGGGTTGCGGGTGGATCCTCAGTGGGGTGCATGCGGGTGGGGGGCATGTGGGAGGCGGCCGATCGATGATTCTCTCTCATCATTGATGTTTCTATCTCTCCCTCTCCCTTCCTCTCTGACATCGATAAAAATATATTTAAAAAGAAATACCAGTCACAGTCTATGCCTCTGAGGAGGCTAAGTCAACAGGCTCTGGTGGGGCCCAAAGATTTCTCATTTTCATAAGTTACCAGGGCGTTGTTATCATCAAGGCAGTTCAGGAAATGTTGAATGAAAGTAGTCTTTGCACACTGTGTTTCAAGGACCACCTTTAAAGAAGCAGGACCTCCGAAGGGGGCTGTGGAGATTGTACCCTGCCTAGCCAAGTGGCGGGAGCCAGGGCTGAAATGCCGCCAGCCTGGGTGTCTGGGCAGTGCTGACTGGCAGGACTGTATGGGACCTGCGCAAGGAGAGCTGCTTAAATTGGTCCACTCAGTGGAGGAGGCACCTTC
Source organism: Myotis brandtii (assembly GCF_000412655.1). Classification (NCBI taxonomy): domain Eukaryota; kingdom Metazoa; phylum Chordata; class Mammalia; order Chiroptera; family Vespertilionidae; genus Myotis; species Myotis brandtii. The sequence continues at coordinate 9,095,445 of NW_005356870.1, read as the reverse complement.
TTCTAACTGGCACCACAGTTTAGTTCTGTGTCTTGGCTACTGTTGCATTTCACAAGGCAAATGAGACACAGGAAAAGGGCAAAATTGAGTCACCACAAAACTTGACCACCTTTACCCAATTCTCTCCCCCCATTCAGCCTCCCCATTTCTTATAACCACAAATCCAATCTCTTTTTTTTTATGCGTTTGGTTGTTTTTTTTAATTCCAAAGATAAGTGAGATCATTCAGTTTTTGTCTTTCTCTGTCTCCCTTATTTCACTTCACATAAAGCCCTCTAGGTCCATCTGCAGTTAACACTGCTGCATGTTATATTTGTAAGTTGCTAAGAGAGTAGATTCTAAAAGTTTCATAACAAAGAAAAAAGTTTTCGGTAACTCTATGAGGTGACTGATGTTACTTCAACGTATTGCGGTAATCATTTCACAATATATGTATGTCATTATACTATATACCTTAATCTGATAAGGTGTTGTATGTGAATTATCTATACTAATAATAGAGGAATATGCAAATTAGTCAGGACGCCCTCACACAATAACCGAACAGCAGGCTGCGTGGGCGACCAGGCCAACGGGGGGG
>NW_005356870.1:9082765-9094769 GCF_000412655.1 Myotis brandtii | reverse complement strand
TGAGGGGCAACCAGGCCGGCAGGGGGGCAGTTAGGGGCGATCAGGCCAGCAGGTAGAAGCCATTAGGGGTGATCAGGCAGGTAGGCGGGTGAGTGGTTAGGAACCAGTGGTCCTGGATTGTGAGAGGGATATCCAACTGCCAGGGATCGGGCCTAAACCGGCAGTCAGACATCCCCTGAGAGGTCCCGGATTGGAGAGGGTGCAGGCTGCACTGAGGGGACCCCCCCCCCCGCGTGCACAGACTTTGTGCACTGGGCCTCTAGTATCACAATAAAACTGAAAAAACAACAACACTTAGCGAACTTCACTTCATCTTTGCCTGTAAACCTTACATAGTGATTTAAACACTGCTTCCCTTTTCTGAGAATATTTTCTAATTGTAGAATTTCCTTTTGAAACAATATCTGAACTTTTCTCCTGACCCCTGCCTTCCAAAGCCATAAGTTTACCTACTGTGACAGTGAGGGATGGCTTTCCTACTCTCAGACCCCTCCTCTGTACTATCCGTTACCGCTGCTCCTTTCGCTGGTGGTAAGCCGCTCCTCCCACCCCAGAGTTCAGGTGATACTATTCCACATGTCTGGGGAGGAGGACATTTCACTCATGAAAGGGGATGGTCTTTAACGTGGTTCTTCTCAACCTCACATAACAAGAGTCATAAAGACTACATCACGAGATAAAAAAATAATTGACAGCATTTAAAAATAGCTCTCCAAGGGGTAAAAGAACCTTGGTTGTTGGGAAATCTTTGATTGGGACACAAAAAATATAGTTGCTGTCAGCAGATTCTTCCTAGAACTATTATCTTGCTGCCAAGATTGGATCAGGCTATGACTTGTTATTAGTCAATGATCATGATTAAAAAATGACAATGTCTGAAAAGAAAACATTACACATTTTATTTAATAAATATTATTTAGACTGGTAAGTTACACCGGTTTTCTTCCATAATAAAGTGAGGTTTCAGTCTTCTAAAGTAATTCTTTTTCCCCTGGAATTTGCCCCCCAGAAAACTGGGCTATGGGTGGAAGGCTGCTGATTTTCCTGTCATTTAACTGGGCTTGAGTCACATTGCTGACTCTGCTGAACAGTGTCAAGCACTGTGTGACACTGATGTCCAGAAAGAGTGGCTCACTGATGCACTTTCCGTGGCCCTGGGCACAGAAATCAGTGAGTGGGAACAAATTTAAATTTAAAGTGCATCTCCTCTTGGAACCGAACTACCTGACAGAGGACACGTTTCCACCTGTGGTTCACTTCCCAGAGGAAGAGGAAGCCACGTCCAGTCACCATATGTCACCGTCATCAAAGGAAGGGGACAAACTCATGCAAATTGCCAAGTGCTGTTCCAGTCCAGGCATCGTGGTCCTAAAGGCTTGCCTTTCATTGTGTGTAAAGCTACCCAGAGAACAGTGCCCATCGGAAAAAAACACTTTCTCTTTTATTTGCAAGACCCATCTATATCTATATCTAATTTATATCTATATCTATATCTATATCTATATCTATATCTATATCTATATCTATATCTTTCTATGTCTCTATCTCTCTGTCTCTCTATATCTCTATATCTATGTCTATCTCTATCTATATCTATGGGAATATATATTTGGAAAATATTTCATTGCTATTCCACATTGGGGCAGTTTTGGTTAGGGGATGGGGAGCAGCAGAAGGCTGGGGATCCATGTAGAATTTACAGAGTCTGGTTCCTGGTGTTCTCACTCGGGAGATAAAGCACATCTAATCATAAAATCAATCCCCCAGAGAACTGGATTCATAGCAACATAATATTTGAAAACTAGAACTTACATTTTTGGAAACTTTAGAGGGTAATCTGGTGCTTTCGTTGTTTTAAGGAGACAGTGAGGACATAGATGGGAGGGTTTTGGTTAAGAGTGTTGCCTTTAAGGCTAAAGACATATCACCTCAAATCTTTGGGGGGGGGGGGCAGGGGAGGAATGAAATAATGGCAAGTGTCAGGGTTCAGATAACAATTCAAAGTTTATAATAAGCTCAAAAACATCTGGAATCTACCAAGCTGGCCTGGCTGGGTGTCAAGAAAGTCTCTCATGAGATTTTTCGGTTACTTCCTGCTCTGACCAAGAATGTATATAGAAATATCTTTTCCCAGTAAATACCACCCCTTTTGTTTCCAGGTGAAATGGAAAGCATAGGTTAAGATTGAGATGCAGAATGAGAGAACATGCTTCACATGTTATTATTTGATGATTATTTCCATAGCTTCTATTGTAGGACTTAGTAGTCAATAAGAGCTATTTGTTTAAAATGTAATTTTAATAGATCTGTCTCTTCATAAATAGTTGTACATATATAGAAATGTGTATACATATACACACAAATATATACACACATATATAGATATGTATACAATACAGAGATACACACACACATATATATGTTTGTTTATGAAAAATAAGGAAGAGGGGTCCAGAGGTAGGGATATACAAGTGTTATAATCTCTTTGGAGTTCAGGGGGGAGATGGGGTAGCACTATATATGTGGAGACATGACTTTACCTTTTGTGAAAATCTATAGGAAATTATCAGGCAAATTTTAAAGACTGTATTTCCTATATCTAAAAAAAAGCAACAACTGGCTTAATGGAGGAAAAAGTAGATAAGAATAACATTGAGAATGCTTGTGTTTCTCTCTAGGGAACAACCACGTGGTGCCATAATAAACTGCAAATACTAATATTTTCAGTGTACAGGGAAAGCTTGAAACTTGCACCAGAAGTTTCAAAGCCTAGCTTCTGAGCCCTGAGCCTTTGCCAATACACAACATTTATTTCTGGCTCCATGCGTGTTTACAGAGTTTGCTTAGATCAAGTTTTACATAGCCTTTGATTTTTATCCAAAAGTTTTGTTCAACACTCCTCATGAGTTCCCCTTCCAGATAGGTCAGTGGCCTTTCCTTCTGGGCTGAAACGTGTACACCCGCGTGGCTCATTTTCAATACACCTACAAACCGGCGATAGATAGCAAGGGAGAGAACGCACAGGACCCGCGATGGGGCCTCATGTCATGGCAGCCGTGACTCATCAGTAAAGCAGTCCCAGTTCCCAGAGTAAATAATTTCCACTTTATCACTGGATGGGAAGATGAGAGCTGACTTAAAAAAATTAAATTTAAAATTTTTGACATTTATACTTGCCAATATTTTAGCAACATATATGAATGTTTTTCTCTATCCTTCTTTGTTCCTAAAATACTTGGAGAGAGACCCTACAAGTGAAGGAAAACTCTGCAGAGCCATGTGGGAGGATAAGAGATCCCAAAACCTTGGTTATGAAGCCAAATCATATCTAGCGAATAAAGGACAAAGAAAGTTCTTAGGAAACGCAAAAATATATCAAACTTTTATTTTTCAATTGGCTCAATCCAGTGATGAATTTTTTTGTAGGGTGAAGTCTTAATGACCCAATACTCCTTCAACTTAATGAATAGTAGGTTGTGGTTAACAGTTTATCCAATAAAACTATCAAAGAAACTTTAAAACAAGCAGCCATGCTGATTGAGTTTACTATCCAAAGAGTGTGGGGCTTGGAATCATTATTCAAATAATGATATCAATGTAGGTGAGAAACTGATCTGAGGACGTGTCAGCAATCTACCGGAGGTGAGGAGAGCTGCACCAGCTTCCGGCTGACCATTCAATCCTCAGTTCTTATCTTTTCCTGGGGCAAGTGCTATGCTAGGCAGTGGATATGTAAAAATTAAGAATTGAAACTGAGTCACTCATGGTTCGGCGAGAGTCTGAACATATAACAGATTATTGTCACGCACCTTGACAAGTATCACGACAGAGGTGTCAACAGGGAGCTCTGGGAAAACACAGGGGTCAGAAGACAGCACTTGCCTCAGACTAATGGGGAAGGCTCCGTAGATGAGGTGGCCTTTGAATCAGGAGGAAGAGAAGATAATGTTCCTGATGAGGAAGGAGCTGGTCATTCCAGGCAAGGGGAACTGCTTGTGCCAAGACATGGAGTTCTGTAACCACCTGATCTTTTAGACAAGCTTAATGCCACTGAGTGTCGTGAGCTCGAAGGGGAGGACTGTTTTCCTGCATTACCCTCGTCTGTTCATCTATTGAATAAAGTTAGACTGAATGATCTCTAACTTTCAAATTTCTATGTTCTTTTTTTTTGTTTGTTTTTTTGTTTTTGTTTTTATTTTTTTATTTTTATTTTTTATTTTTTTTTCCAGGTGAAATGGAAAGCATAGGTTAAGATTGAGATGCAGAATGAGAGAACATGCTTCACATGTTATTATTTGATGATTATTTCCATAGCTTCTATTGTAGGACTTAGTAGTCAATAAGAGCTATTTGTTTAAAATGTAATTTTAATAGATCTGTCTCTTCATAAATAGTTGTACATATATAGAAATGTGTATACATATACACACAAATATATACACACATATATAGATATATATACAATACAGAGATACACACACACATATATATGTTTGTTTATGAAAAATAAGGAAGAGGGGTCCAGAGGTAGGGATATACAAGTGTTATAATCTCTTTGGAGTTCAGGGGGGAGATGGGGTAGCACTATATATGTGGAGACATGACTTTACCTTTTGTGAAAATCTATAGGAAATTATCAGGCAAATTTTAAAGACTGTATTTCCTATATCTAAAAAAAAGCAACAACTGGCTTAATGGAGGAAAAAGTAGATAAGAATAACATTGAGAATGCTTGTGTTTCTCTCTAGGGAACAACCACGTGGTGCCATAATAAACTGCAAATACTAATATTTTCAGTGTACAGGGAAAGCTTGAAACTTGCACCAGAAGTTTCAAAGCCTAGCTTCTGAGCCCTGAGCCTTTGCCAATACACAACATTTATTTCTGGCTCCATGCGTGTTTACAGAGTTTGCTTAGATCAAGTTTTACATAGCCTTTGATTTTTATCCAAAAGTTTTGTTCAACACTCCTCATGAGTTCCCCTTCCAGATAGGTCAGTGGCCTTTCCTTCTGGGCTGAAACGTGTACACCCGCGTGGCTCATTTTCAATACACCTACAAACCGGCGATAGATAGCAAGGGAGAGAACGCACAGGACCCGCGATGGGGCCTCATGTCATGGCAGCCGTGACTCATCAGTAAAGCAGTCCCAGTTCCCAGAGTAAATAATTTCCACTTTATCACTGGATGGGAAGATGAGAGCTGACTTAAAAAAATTAAATTTAAAATTTTTGACATTTATACTTGCCAATATTTTAGCAACATATATGAATGTTTTTCTCTATCCTTCTTTGTTCCTAAAATACTTGGAGAGAGACCCTACAAGTGAAGGAAAACTCTGCAGAGCCATGTGGGAGGATAAGAGATCCCAAAACCTTGGTTATGAAGCCAAATCATATCTAGCGAATAAAGGACAAAGAAAGTTCTTAGGAAACGCAAAAATATATCAAACTTTTATTTTTCAATTGGCTCAATCCAGTGATGAATTTTTTTGTAGGGTGAAGTCTTAATGACCCAATACTCCTTCAACTTAATGAATAGTAGGTTGTGGTTAACAGTTTATCCAATAAAACTATCAAAGAAACTTGCAGCCATGCAGCCATGCTGATTGAGTTTACTATCCAAAGAGTGTGGGGCTTGGAATCATTATTCAAATAATGATATCAAAGAAACTGATCTTTGCCTGAGGCGATCCGGCAAATGGCTCTGCGCAGGGCTTGGGCGGGGCGGGCTCAACAGGGCGGGCGGAGGGAGCCGTTATGGTGCCCTCAGTCCTGTTCCCAGAGGCTCTGCTTCTCAGAACCCCCGGAACCGCTGCAAACCTCGGAGGGAAAGCTGCCTTCCAACTGATGCCAGACACTCCCGCTTCTCCCGTTTGGGTCCGAGTCCCCAGCGATTCGCCCGTATCTGGAGCTCAGAGTCTGAGACTCCCCCCTGACCGAAAACGACAACCGCGCTCTCAGCCACCAGCCCGCTTTGCGCGCGCACCTCCGCACCTGAGTATTTTCCACACTGCGCCTCCTCTGAGCCTCGGTGTGCTGTTATTTTTCCTTCTAGTTGAAGAGTCTCTCCTCAGCCAGCCTTCCTGCGGTTCTGGGTGATGTCCGTTCCGTCTTTTAGTTGTATTTTTGAAGTGGTTGTTTGCGGCAGCAGTCTGCGGTGTTTACCTATGCCGCCATCTTGGTCTCTCAAATTTCTATGTTCTTATGAAAGGGAAAAAAAATCTGTTCTTAGTTGGAAGAAAATAACTCTTTGGGGTGAACAAGGGTGTGGGATTGTTTCCATAAAAGTGAAGATTTGCAGCTGCCTCATACAAGCTACATTAACAGTAAAAATATAAAAAATAAGAAGAGACCTTTTTTTCTATTCATAGTATGCTTTGACATGTGGCTATGGTGCTATTTGGGGGGGGGGAGATGATAATTTTTCCTCCAATAACAAATTCGCTTCTTTTCATTTTGTTTTATTTGACTCCCTCAGCAAATGAAAAGTGTTCCTTCTGATCTCATTCTTAGACATGAAGTGTATATTTCAAAATCAGGCAATTACTTCTAAGAAATAATTTCATGCCCTTTACAGATAGACATATAGGCAGGAAACTTAGTTTCCAAGTTCAGGGTGGGACTGCTTTATAAAAAGATTCTTTGCAGCCGTAACCAGTTTGGCTCAGTGGATAGAGCATCGGCCTGCAGACTGAAAGGTCCCAGGTTCGATTCCGGTCAAGGGCATGTACCTTGGTTGCGGGCACATCCCCAGTGGGGGGTGTGCAGGAGGAAGCTGATCGATATTTCTATCTCATCGATGTTTCTAACTCTCTATCCCTCTCCTTTCCTCTCTGTAAAAAATCAATAAAAATATATATAAAAAAAGATTCTTTGCAAACTTCAGAAACCAAACTGAACCTCAAGTTACTGAATGAAAGAAATGACCTATAAATCTGATATGCTGCTAATGAATGAAAGAGAAATAAAGAGAAAACTATTTTCCACATAATCTCAGTTAAAATGTAGAAGTTGAAAAAATTATGTGGTTTATAAAAGACAAAAACATTTGGGATTTTTATAAAACACATCATTGAACTTTAACTATGAGCAATCATATTCATGGGAAAAATAAATCCATTCATTATTTAAATAGTTTAACTTTAACTCAAAAACATCAAGACTGTAGCTAAACTTTACATTTAAACTCCAAGACAATTACTTTTCCAAATTATATTTCTTTATAGTTTCAAAAGTAGCTAAAGAAAAAATAGAACAGAACAGTTATCTGTTCTTTTAAAACTTACATTTTAGTTAATTTCTTTTATTTTAATCTCCAAAGTCCTAGAGAAAATTTGAGACATTTTGCTTCTTTGAGATCAATAATTGAAGTCTACCGATTGCTCTGACATGAATATCTTTACTCCAACACCCTTGTACTCTACCTTTCTTTTTCTTTGAAGTTTCCCTTGCACTCCATCTTTAATGGAAAAAACAGGCTTTTAGATAGAAAATCTTTGATTTTCCCTGTTCTCATGTCTTTCATAGCAGCCTTTTCAATACCTTTATCCACCCAAAGTTTAGTCACCCTTTAAGATGGAATTCAAACCATCGCTCATGTAAAACACCCACTTAACCATTTGTCCTTGAGTAATTTTTTCTGCTCAGAAAATCTTCACTATCCCTCTATCAGTAAGTGATTGCATGCTAGCTCTTTCCTTATTATTCTGAACTCTTGTGTTGTTGTCTCTCAGTATGAGCAGGTGTTTATGCCTAGTTTCCTCAACAAGGTCATTGCTCCTTGAGGACAGAGACCTTTTCTTCTTGGAGCCTCTATGGAGTTTAGTTCCGTAAATATTTGGGGATTTGAATAATTGGCCAATTCAACAAACATTTACCAGGCAGCTACCCTGTGAAATGAACTAAGATAGACCCCGAGTCTTTTCCAGGTTTGTTATGAAGGCTGGGCGTAAACCCAAAGTCAGTTACATGTAAAATTTTTCAGCCCTTACTGATGAGTTGATTATTTCTATAAGTTAATAATTTGAACATTTTTATTTGGCCAAAAGAAGAAGAAGGAAGAGGAGACATTGAAATATATGTTGGGCTTAAAAAAAAACAACCAAAAACCTAAATGTCTATATTTTCCATCTCTTTAACAGCATGCCCACTTATGTCATTGATTTATGGCTAATGGTGTGATGACAAAAGGGACATGTGTTATTGCTCTGGACTCAGGACTCAGGTACCGCCCACAGCTCTCTTGAACCAGACACGAGCCTCTGTCTGCAAGAGCCCAATGACCTATGTGATGTCACTATGACATTTTTCCTCATTAACGTGATGACCTTATCAATAACCTAGCAGAAAGGACAGAACATGGGAGTTTGAGTTAGATAACCTAGGTTGAAACTAGCTTAGCTTTGGCCCACAGACTCGGGAGTGCCCGGGTGAAGTTTGAAACTGGTCCCTGTACATGGAGAGGCAGGAAAGAAGGAAGAAAGAGGCAGACCCCTCCAGGTTGGCAGATGGCAGGTTTAATAAACAAGGGAACTTGCATGTTAGGCTGGCCTTGGGTGGCCATGAGATGAGTGGATCTTAAGAGTTTATATGTAGGCCTTAACTGAGTTCAGGCACATAGCCAGTCCAGATGGCCTCAACAACACACTGCTCTCCCAAGGTTGCATCCTTGAAATAGTTCCTCGTGGACGGAATGTCCATCTCAAGGACAGGTGAGGGGAAAGGAGCCTGCATTTGCCCAGATCCAGCTTGAGGGTTCCTGGAGGTCATGTCCCCTCAAGCACCTCCTCCAACACTTACTTAAGTTACTCAGCTGTAGTTCTCCTTGGAAAGCTGGGTATAATGATCATGAGAATTATATGAATGTTTGTCTGCACAGTATAGGTGTAAAATAATAAAGAACAGGAGTGTAGGTGAAAAGGTATTTGCAAACTATAGAGTGCTGTTAGTGATGATTACAGATGCCATGGTGGCCCAACAAGCCTCCACTATTCATCCAACAAATATTAGTCAGATCATGGGCCAGTAACCACATATTTTCCCATTGTATATATTAGGATTTTGAAACTCAAGTAATCACGACAGTCAAATGATGACATTACCACATAATTTTGTTCCTTTTTGATGGGTGTGGGTTTATTTTTAAGCTGTATGGAGGCTCTTTTATTTCCTCATTTTTAAGTAAGGTTGCAAGGATTTAATCATGGATTTAGGTTCCTTATAATAGATTTCAAACATCAGCACAAAGTGTATTGAAAAAAAAATGCACATTATAAAATAGAGAAAATTTGCTATTTTTTTAAAATAAGGGTTTATAATACCTATAAATTATGCTATAAAAGATTAAGGTATCAGGCCAGCCAATTCAAACCTCATAATAAAAAACAGAAATATATTTAACTGGTAATGAAAGGCTAGAAAAAAATCCTGTGCCTAAACATTATTCCCAAGTTGGTAAATTTATTTCTAATGGGGGTGAAAATCAGCAATTCTGAAACTACTTTACATGTGGAGTAGGATTGAATGAATAAGTAAATAAATTGTAGGTAGTGGGAACCAGATTTCTCACTGACAAATAGAAAGTTAAAAAGAAGTAATAGGGGAAACCAGAATGAACCCTGTGGTTCTGAATTAGAGTCAGAGCCGTCAGTATGAACTCCTGTTTACTTTGGCATATATGTAAATAGATACTAGTAGAACTAGAAATAATTTTAGATATATGTATATACATTAATTGGTATATATACAGAAGGGGGCAAGAGTAGGCTTACAGTTGCTTGTATGGAAAAATAATATAATAATTAATAAATGATAATACAAGAATAAATTCTGTGTTTCATGTATTCACAACTGTAAATCCTGTGTGTGTGTGTGTGTGTGTGTGTGTGTGTGTGTGTGTGTTTGTGTGTGTGTGTGCACACGTGCGCGCTAGGACAGGGATATGAATGGGGTGGAGGGGTTTGGGTGGTGTTGGTAGTTACTCAAAAACACAAACCAATCATTGTTCTATTACCAGGACAAAAGTGAGTGGATACTGAGTAGCAAAATGACATATGTCTGCTATAACTTTCTTGCTCACTACATAGAAATTGATAGAAACTAACATTTAAATTAATACAATTAATGGGTTTCCTTTAAAAAAAAAAGAAATGATGCTGTCCTGTTTAAATTTCACTGTTAGTATTTACTAAAAAACACAATAGGAAGAAGAAAAAAGGTGCCAGCTTTGAGATGCTCTTAGAATACAAAAGTACTGGTTCTTTTTCTTTGTATCAGTTTAACTAGTTTCTTAAACTTCCTTCAAACAGGGCAGCATTATACACCACCAACTAAAACCCAAAATTTCGGAACAGGTCATAACTGTTCAACATTGTAGCCATTAGCCACATACCACTATTCAAATACAAATTAAAGTGAAGTTAAAATTTCAGAAACTAATTACCATTCATCACATTTCAAGTGCTCAGTGCACATGAGTGGCTAACAGGCTGGACAGTGCATGTTATGTCCACTGGGTAGGACCTTCCATTGTGCTAAAATGGTTTAAACTATAAATTTTTTTCTAAAGTTTTGTCATAGAGATTTCTGAAGACATCTCATATAAGACAACTTAAAAGCAAATTCTGAGGAGGGTACAAAGAAAAACTCATGGTTCTTTACCTTTCTCTTCTTTTTTAAAAAAAATAGTATTTGTTATATATAAAGTTTTATTTCAGAACAATATATCTATCTATATCTATATATCTATCTATCTATATCTATCTTCTATCTATCAAGTGCTCAGTGCACATGAGTGGCTAACAGGCTGGACAGTGCATGTTATGTCCACTGGGTAGGACCTTCCATTGTGCTAAAATGGTTTAAACTATAAATTTTTTTCTAAAGTTTTGTCATAGAGATTTCTGAAGACATCTCATATAAGACAACTTAAAAGCAAATTCTGAGGAGGGTACAAAGAAAAACTCATGATTCTTTACCTTTCTCTTCTTTTTAAAAAAGTAGAATTTGTTATATATAAAGTTTTATTTCAGGACTATATATATATATAGTAATATATATATTGTTTTATTTCAGAGAGGAAGGGAAAGGAAGAAAGAGATAGAAACATCAATGATGGGAGAGAATCATTGATCGGCTGCCTCCTGCACACCCCCTACTGGGGATGGAGCCTGAAACACAGGCATGTGCCCTGACTGGGAATTGAACAGTGACCTCCTGGTTCATAGGTCGACACTCAACCACTGAGCCACACCGGCTGGGATTGACCTTTCTCTTCTTAATATCTGGATGACTCCGAGTTTCATGAGGTTGGCCGGATGCCCTTCAGTGGCAAGTGTCAAATGTCCCATCCCAGTGTGACATTCGAGTCCTTCGTGGCTAGACCCCAGACTCTCTCTCCAGCAATTAGCCAGTATTCAGTCAGCTCGCTCTCCTGCTGGAGTGGAGTGGTCCCTGGTAACATCATCTTGGTCCCTGGCCTGGCACTGCTCGCTGCAGCCGGCCCCCTTGTGCGTGTCTGGTTGGAACCAAAGTAATTTGCTCCTGGTCACTGCTGCCGGGACCACAGTGGCCCTTCCCACTGCCGCCATGGCCAGTGCAACTACCACACTGAGTCTCTTGAGAGAGAACTGCCATATGACATTGTGTAAGTTCAAGGTGTGCGACATGTTAATTTGTTCCACTTACATATTGCAATACGATGACCACCATAGCTTTAGCTAACACCTCGATCGTGTGACATAATTATCACTTCTTTTTTGTGGTGAGAACAACTAAGATCTAGTCTCTCAGCAACTCTGAAGTTAGTTTATCATACAGTAGTATTGACCACAGTACATTGAATCTTTTTGGAAATTGGCAGAAACACAAAAATTGGGCCTAGAGCAGTGGTCGGCAAACTGCAAATCACGAGCCACATGCGGCTCTTTGACCCCTTGAGTGTGGCTCTTCCACAAAATACCGACTTCTGCGCATGGGCCACGAAGTTTCAATCGTGTACGTGCG
>NW_005356870.1:9079063-9082643 GCF_000412655.1 Myotis brandtii | reverse complement strand
GCATGGGCCACGAAGTTTCAATCGCACTGTACGTGCGCGCCCGCACGTGGTATTTTGTGGAAGAGCCACACTCAAGGGGCCAAAGAGCCGCATGTGGCTCGCGAGCCGCAGTTTGCCGACCACTGGCCTAGAGCACACATCTTGGTCCCCTTTGCTCGGCTTGTCTTCTCAGGGGATGGACAGCAGGCGGGATCTCTGAATTATGGCCTTTTCATTCCCCAGGATGGGCTTATGGTTGCCTTCCCAGTTAGAAAGAAGAGCCAAGCAAACACAGGCTTTGCCGGACAGTCCCCCTCACTGTGCAAATACCACGGAGGCACATTTCTACTGTCAGCCCTGTGCCTGCATGGCCCCTATCCCCGTGGCCCAAGCTACCAGCCCCAGGTGCTCCTGAATTGGCTTTTCCTCAGGGTTCCAACCTCTCTGGCCCGAACAAATCTGAGTCCTTAGCGCCAAGGCCTGCAGCACCCTGCATAACACGGTTACCCTCAAAGACATCAGATCGCGTGCCTTTCCTTTTAGAGAACTCACTGTGTAGTGTTGCTTCTTTGGGAAAACGGTTCAAGCATGTAAGTGTTCTTATAAAACCACTGCTTGAAACATTTATTTTTATTTTAAAATATAGGAGATAGAAATCATTCATATTTCCCTTAATGGATTAACTAAAATCACTAAAAAGGTTTTGTATAGGAGCTTTACCGAAGTGTGATTGACACACGTCGCTTCCATGTTTCAAGTGGACAGTTTGAGAGGTTTTGGCAGACATGAAACCTTCCCCACAATCAAGATGATGAGTCACCACCAAAAGCCCTCATGTGTGCTTTGTAATCCTTTACTCTGTTCCTCTCTACTCCTCCCCCAAATAACCCCCACTCCCGCCCAATCCCCAGGCGACCCCTGCTCTGCTTCCTATCATTACCAATGAGTTTATATTTTCTAGAATTTTACATAAATAATATTATACAGTATGCACTGTTTTGTGTGAGGAGGGAGGAGGGTCTGACTTCTTTCATTCAACATAAGTATTTCTACATTCACCCATGTTGCATAAGTTAATGCATCTTTTACATTGCTGAGTAATAAAACAAAAATTAAAAAAAATTGCTGAGTAATAATCAATTATATGGATACAGCACAATTTGTATATCCCTTTATCTAGTAAAGGGAATTTTGGAGGTTTCCAGTTTTGGGCTATTACAAATAGGTCAGGATTCATGTATGCACATATGTTTTTGTTTCTATTGGATAAATACTTAAGAGTAGAATGGCTGAGTGACACCGAAACTATGTTTAACTATTTAAGGAATTGCCGAGCTATTCTTCCAAAGTGCTTGTACCATCTTACATTCCCATCAGCAGTAAATGAGAGTTACAATTGCTCAGCAACTTTGCTAACACGTGATATGGTTAATTGTTTTAATTTTGTCCATTCCTAATTTTCATTACCCGTTTGATCATATGCTCATGTGCTTATGTGCCATTCATACATCTTCTTTTGTGAAGCGCCTGTTTAAATTTTTGCCCACTTTTAATTTGTAAATTTTTTTCCAGCTTTATTGAAATAAATAATTTAAGGAGTTCAATGGATGATCTGATACACATATATTTCTAAATGTTTACTGCAGTAAGGCTAGTTACTCATCCTTCACCTCACATGGCTACTATTTTGTTGATGTTATGTTGAGAACATTAAAGCTCTACTCTCACAGCAACTTTTGCCTGTACAGTACAGTATTGCTAACCATCGGCACCCTGTTCTACATTAGACCCCAGAACTTATTCATTATACAACCGGAAGTTTGTACCCTTTAACCACCTTCGCCACATTTCTTCCACCCCTTAGATCCTGACAACTACCTCTCTATTTCTATGAGTACAATGTTTTTGGTCCCAAATATACTAGTAAGTGAGACCATATAGTATTTGTCTTTCTCTCTCTGACTTATTTCGCGATGCACTCAAGTTCCACCCATGCTGTCACAAATGGGAGAATGTCCTCTTTTATGGCTGAATATTTTACTCTGTATATATACATCTTCTTCATCCATTTACCTATCAATGGACATTTAGATTGTTTCCAAGTCTTGTTTGCCCATTAAAAAAATTGTGTGGTTTGTTTTCATATGACCGAGTTTCGAGAGTACTTAATATTCAAGTCCTGGATACAAGTTTTTTTTTATCAGATATGTGATTTTTAAATATTCTCTTCCTGTCAACAGCTTGTCTTTTCACTCTCTTAGTATTTCTTTCAAAGAGCAGAAGTTTCTTGATTTTGATAAGCCTAATTTATACGTTTTTAATGGATTGTGCCTTTGGTGTTATAGATAAGAAAACTGAGCTGAAGGTCACAAAGATTTTCTCCTATGTTTTTTCCTAGAAGCTTTATAGTTTAGGTTTTACGTTTAGATCTGGGATCCATTTTGAGTTGAATGGTGTGAAGTATGGATCATAGTTTATGATTTGCACATGGATACCTGATTTTTCTAGCCCCGTTTACTAGAGGCTATCCCTTCTCCACAGAGCTGCTTCTGTACTTCTGTTGAAAATCTATTGACCGTATGTGTGTGTCTATTTCTGGATTCTGTATTTTGTTTAGTTTTACTCTATTTTTCTATTCATAAGCCAATCCAAGATTGTCTTGATTACTGCAGTTTAACAATTTTGAAGTTAGACACTGTAAGTCCTCCAAACTGGTTCTTATTTTTCAAAATTGTTTCAGCTATTCTAGGTTCTTTGCATTTCCGGATAGATTATTGTCAATTATACAAAAATCTGCTAGAATTTTTACTGGGATTGTACTAAATATAAAAATAGTAAGTTCTCCAATACATGCAGACAGTATAACTTTCCATTCACATAGGTCTTCTTTAAATTTCTCTTAGTAATATTTGTATTTTGCAGTGTATAGGGGTTGCACATTTTTTGTTAGATTTATCCTTACTTCACATCTTTAGTTGCTAGTATATAGAAATAAAATTGATTTTTTGTACTAATCATTTATCCTGTATTCTTACAAGATTACTTGCTGGCTCTGATAGCTTTTTTTATTTTTATTTTTTGTAACTTCTATAGGATTTTCTGTATATAGAATCATATTAGTTGCAAATAAAGACAGGTTTACTTCTTCCTTTTCAATTTGGACATCTCTGAATTCTTGTCCTTGCCTTATAGCACTGCTAGAACCTCTGGTACAATGCTGAGAAACAGTGGTAAGAGTGAACATCCTTGACTTGCTTCATATTAGGGGGAAAGTTTTCAGTTTTTCATTGAGTATGATGTTAGCTATAGTGTGTGTAATGCCCTTTATTAGATGGAGTAAGTCCCTTCTATTCTTAGTTTGCTGAGAGTTATTGTTTTGTTTTTAAATCAAGAATAGATGTTGGATTTTGTCAAGTTATTTTTTTGCAGCAATTGAGATGATAACAGACTTTTTCAGTCTGATAATATGGTAAATTATATTGATTTCTTGATTTTTCAATTGTTAAAGCAACTTGCACACCTAGGATAGACCTACCTTCTTTCCTTCCTTCCTTCCTTCCTTCCTTCCTTCCTTCCTTCCTTCCTTCCTTCCTTCCTTCCT
>NW_005356870.1:9072035-9077194 GCF_000412655.1 Myotis brandtii | reverse complement strand
GGGGGGGGCCCCCCCCCCCCCACCAGTGCACAAATTTTTGTGCACCGGGCCTCTAGTATATATATAAAAAGCCAGCTACCGTAACAACCATATATATATACAGCCAACCTCATGGCCCCTCCCCCCTGCCGGCCTGCCCCTGATCAGACTCTCCCACCCTGATCAAGAGCGGGCCACCGGCCAAACTACCCCTCTCTTCCCCCGGCCAGGCCTGCCAGCCAGCCACGATAGGCCCACAGCCCCTCCCCCTGGCCAGCCCATCCCTGATCACACCCCCCACTCCAGTAGGGGGTGGGGCCAACCCACCAATCTCCTGCAGCCTCGCCCAGTCCCACCCCAGTTCAGCCCCCTCCACTCCATCAGGGTCAGGGCCAGCTGGCCAACCACCCATGGCCCCTACCCCAGGTCACTGGCCCAGATCAGCACCCCCTACCCCATTCAGTAGTGGGGCCGGCCAGCCCACCGCCCACAGCCCCTCCTCATGGCAGGCTCTGCCCCCAATCAGCCCCCCAACCTCAATCAAGGCGGAGCCCACCGGCCAATTGCCCACGGCCCCTTCCCCCAGCCGGCCTGGCCCTGATCGGGCCGATCGGGGTGGGCCTGCTGGCCAACCTCCCACCATCTCCTCCTCCTGACAGGCCAGCCCTGATCTGCCCCGATTGGGGCTGGGCCAGCCGGACCCCACCCATGCATGAATTCATTCACTGGGCCTCTAGTCTATATCATAAAAGGCCTGTGGTTGTGACACCGTAACAGCGTCATGACCAAATGAGCAGCGGCTCTCACGGCAGGTAGGGTGGTGTGCGAGCTACTAGCAGTGATGGGTGGGGCGGACAGCTGAGGCAAGCAGAAGCAAGCTACTTGTGCACCATTTTGTGCGCACTGGGCCTCTAGTTTAATATATTTTTATTGATTTTATAGACTAACGGAGAGGGAGAGAGTGATAGAAACATCAATGATGAAAGAGAATCATTGATTGGCTGCCTCCTGCACACCCCCTACTGGGGATCAAGCCCGCAACCTGGGCATGTGCCCTTGACCAGAATCGAACCCGGGACCCTTAAGTCCACAGGCAGACGCTCTATCCATTGAGCCAAACCAGTTAGGGCATGGAATAGATTTTTCAAAACAAAAATTCATCAAGTTAATTTTGAGTTTAATCTACTTTTCTGCTTAGTTATTTTAGCACAGTCTATCAACTCATGAATGGTTGTTTTTCTAACTATAATTGTTTTCAATAAATCTTAAAGATTGTTCATTTTTATGGGTGAAATAATCTTAAAATAGATAAAATTCATAATGATAATTGGTTTGCCAAGGTTGAATAAAACATGTTCTTTTCAGTCTTTATAGAAATAAGAAAATATCTGAATTGTCTACTTTTCATGAGCTGCTAAGTATTTCCAAATACACAATTTTCCAGCCTAGGGCAAAGTATTTTGTGTGGTTTTACCTGTTTACACAACTCTCTTTTCCCCCTTCTATTTGGGTGGGGTGTGCATAAAAGTACTCAACAAGAATACTATTAGCTTCCGCTCCCAGAGAAATGTACAGGAAATGCTCATGATCAAATTTCAGTTGGAACTTGGGGCAGGAAGTGACTCTTCTCATCAAAGGGGAATTAAAAGATTCCCTCGGGATTGCACTATTGAGAAAGTTGCCAAAGTGAGAAGACAGATAATGAGTTCTTCAGTTGGAGAGACAGAGCCAATCAGCCATCTGCCGTTTCATTAACCAGTAAGTCAGGCAAAGCCGACTGGAGGAAATCCAAGTCTTTGGAAGAAATGGCATCAAGACTTAATCCTCAAGGATGTTAAGCAAGTGCATAAGCAAAGACTAGAAGTTTCTGCCATAAAGTGGCTAATCGTGTAGGATCAGGGGATAAGAAGACCAGGGTCTGAGGATTGCCCATGCAATTTCTGACCCTGTCTCCTCTTATTTTCTCTGGAGACCCTACCAGTTTTCTTTGTGTGTGTGTGATTGTGTAGTGAGTTACATAAAGCAACTGGCACATTACTGGTGTATGGTTGTGAAAGGAGATGCATTCATAACCCTAAGAGACTTCTAAGGACAGATTCTGTTCAATGGAAAGGTGCTCTGAGTTGCCAAAAAGTTCACGGGTTGATTTGCGATGAAAATCGGAGCTGGGGAGTGTTGACCTGCCCTGCTCATTACGGAAACAGAATCTGGGGTTCCCAAGGCGATTTTGCTGAAAAGGAGCAGAACAGTGCATGTGAATAGAGTCAGGGACAAGAAGAAAGGCCGGGTGAAAGGCCAGCAGGGATGACAGCTGCTTTGAGTGAAAATTTTATAGACCTTTCCCGGGTATTGCACAAGTACACAGAATTAGAACTTCCTTCATCTCTCTGTAATTGAACTAAAATTTGAGTCCCCTTTTAAGTGGCAGTGACAAAAGTAATCTTCCGATTCAAGGTTAGCTCAGGTACTCAGAGTTTGAAATGGTAGATTGTGGCTGTCTCCTTAGTCATTTCCTCTTCTCCCTCAAGTCTTTCCTCCTTTCTGCCCAGGAGAGGACATGCATTCCCAAATGAAAAGAATTTATCATCCAGATCAGGGGAAGAGGTGGCCTGGTCCTCAATTACTCTGTGTCTGTCCCTGGCAGCCACTGAACTGCCACCCATCCCATTGGCCTCCGCGTGCGCGTCCTGCTGCGTGTGCTGAAATGCCCACTGTCCTCCTGACAACCTTCCTGACCATCTGTTCCGTGCAGGCTACCCTGGGTCCTGCTCACTGAGGCACAGATCCCAGCGTCCTCCACATCCAATGGCCCGGGTGCCGTCCCCACCCCCTCTCAGAGCCACAGGAACTTTCTGCTGCTGTCCCCATATCACCCTGGGCTGCCCTTAGGCCAGATGTCTGGGAATCTCTCTCAGATTTTGCTGGTGCCAGATGTATACAGAGTTCCTCTAAGAGAATCCAGTCTTCCCAGGCTGCGTTCTGAGAAGCAAGGCCCAGTCCTCTCCTTGGGTCCCCTAAGCCCACCTGGGATTTCCAACTGCCTCCCCCACGTAGGCCAGGAGAAGAGCCAGGGGCCAGAAACACAAACACCCTCTTGCTTTCTTCTCCCCTTTGAAGCTCTTTGGCTGGGTAACCATGCTAAGTCTTTTATCCTCTTCTTGTGTGGCTGAAAATAGGCTCTTTGTTTTTCTCCTCCCCAGATATTGTTTAAGGGTAAACGTTATGTCTTCTTCCTTGAGGCTTTGGCTCTTGAGAATTAAAGCTAAGTGTGTGGAATTCAGAAAACTTTTTTCTTCAGGTGTTGTGCCTCTCACACCAATTTTCTGCTACTCAAAGGCTTTTTGTTGTTGTTGTTGTTCTAGCTTATATCTGAGCTCCTCTTAAGACTACATGAAAGATGTTATGGCTACTTCAAGTCGTGGGAGGAAAGAAGATGGTAAAAAGAAATGTAAAGAAAGGGAACTTCAATTACTATTTCAAGTATTATTCACTACACTAATATGTGTTTTTAGATGGGTCATACTGTGTTGGGTTATGTGACATAAACAATCCTAAAAGTTATTTTTAAAACTCTCAGTATTGCCTGGCTGGCATGGTTCAGTGGCTGAGCGTCAACCTATGAACCAATAGGTCACAGTTCAATTCCTGGTGAGGGCACAAGCTCGGGTTGTAGGCCCAGTCCTCAGTGTGGGGCAAGCAGGAGGCAGCCGCTCGATGATTCTCTCTCATCATTGATGTTTCTCTCTCTCCATCTCCCTCACTCTCTGAAATCAATAAAAAAATACATATGGCATGGTTCAGTGGCTGAGCGTCAACCTATGAACCAATAGGTCACAGTTCAATTCCTGGTGAGGGCACAAGCTCGGGTTGTAGGCCCAGTCCTCAGTGTGGGGCAAGCAGGAGGCAGCCGCTCGATGATTCTCTCTCATCATTGATGTTTCTCTCTCTCCATCTCCCTCCCTCTCTGAAATCAATAAAAAAATACATTAAAAAAGAGAGAAAAAATCCTCAGTATTGTCTACATAGTCTCAAATACTTAGCTTGAGTTATTTTAAATAGAACTAGAAAAAACAGCTGAGTGGTAAGTCTAAGATGACATGGAAGAGAGGCAACAGAGCAGTAGAGCCTGTTCTGAGTTTTCTTCTCATCTAAAAATCTGCAGAACTTGGACTTTTGTGGGGCATGGACTGTGGATTCAAGCTAATTTTACCTCAGAGAGGGAGTACACCCCAGCTGACAGACATCTGGGTTAAAAAAGAAATGGCCAATAAATATTAGCTAATTATAGTAGTAGTAGAAATAGAAAGCTTGGTGGTGGTAGGAATGTTCTTGAAGAAGCAGATATCCGAGTGCCAACTGGCTGGGGAAAGAACAACATGAGACAAGTCCAGCCCAGTATGGGTTTGCAACAACGCTTGTTTAGAGCCCTAGATGAGAGCAACTGAGACTGATATCCTAAACCACCTTGAATCTCCTATAAATCATTACCTACATCATAAAATGAGGCTCCAGAAAACTTCAAAACAGTAATCGATCAATGTCTGGTTGCTGACCTTGCAAGCAGGTGATGTCTCCAGGCATCTGTTTACTTGAGTTGCTATAACTGAGGACTTTTGGGTTGTCTGAAAGAGGATAGGATAAGACTATTGTCAGGATTCTACAGAGAAACCAAACCAACACCGTGACTAATTCAAAGAGAGAGAGAGAGAGAGAGAGAGAGAGAGAGAGAGAGAGAGAGATCGCCAGGGGCCGTCACATCCAAAACAACCAAACAAATGACCAAACAGACTGAGTGGGCCAACAAGGCCAGCAGTGGGGTTAGTGAGGGACGACCAAACAACTGAGCAGCAGTCTGCGTGGGGAGACCAGGTTGGCAGGGGGGGGGGCAGTTAGGGGCAACTAGGCCAGCAGGGAGTGGCAGTTGGGGAGATCAAGCTGGCATGGGGGGCAGTTAGGGGTTATCAGGCAGGCAGGTGGGTGAGCAGTTAGGAGCCAGTGGTCCCGGATTGTGAGAGGGAGGTCTGACTGCTGGTTTAGGCCCACTCCCCAGGATCAGGCCTAAACCGGCAGTCGGACATCCCCCGAGGGGTCCTGGATGGGAGAGGGTGTAGGCTGGGCTGAGGGGACATTCCCCCCCCCCCCCCCCCCCCACCGTTTTTTTTTTCTGCCCCCCTTTTTTT
>NW_005356870.1:9061394-9071860 GCF_000412655.1 Myotis brandtii | reverse complement strand
CAGGTAGGAGGGGCAGGCGGCGTTGGACTGTGGGTTTCAGCCCGATCCCTGCAGGCCACCCAGAGGGACCTCACCCGTGCACAAATTCATGCACCAGGCCTCTAGTGTGTGTGTGTGTGTGTGTGTGTGTGTGTGTGTGTGTGTGTGATTACAAGATATATATTTCTATAATATTTTTGCCCTATATATTCTATTATCATGTATCCTATTAGGATATCCTATATATGTTCTATATATCTGTCCTATATATCTACATATCCATTTACTCTTTTTTATGAAAATATATTTTTATTAATTTTTAGAGAGTGAGGAAGGGAGAGGGAGAGAAAAACATCTATGTGAGAGGGAAACATCAATTGGCTGCCTCCTGCACGCCCCCTACTGGGGAATCTAGCCCGAAACCCCGGCCTGTGCCCTGATGGGGAATCCGACCAACAACCTCGTGGTGCACAGGATGATACCCAACCCACTGAGCCACAATGGCCAGGGCACTGTCTGCTCTTTTGATTAAGATCTAGGCTGAGGATTTTAAGGAGTTGGCTTCTGCAGTTGTAGGGCTGGCAAATCTAAAACCTGCAGGGCAGGCTGGCTGGCTGTAAGTTCCAGCAGGAGCTGATGCTGCAGTCTTGAGTCCAAAGATCGTCTGGAGGCAGATTCCTTCCTTCAGGGACCTCCGTCTTTCCTCTTAAGGCCTTCCATTGCTTGACAGGGCCCACCCACCTCATGGAGGGCAATCTGCTTTACTCAAAGTCTATTGATTTAAATGTTAATCAGATCTAAAAAATAATAATAATACTTCACAGCGACATCTAGACTAGTGCGATACCCAACACCTGGGCAGCTTAGCCTAGTCAAGCTGACACATGAAGTTAACTACCAAAATAAGGGGTTTTGCTTTTGTTTTCTTTAGAGACGAGGAGAGTGGGAAGCATGACTGACAAACGGATTGCTCCGTGTCTGGTTAATCAGACAGGTTTGAGCCCCAGTGGAAAGATGGGTGAGCCCCAAACGCTAGGAGCTCCGTGAGAAGTTCTGTGGGCCCAGGGCTCCCGCAGAGCTGGTCTGTGGAAGGCTCAGAAATAGGTGAGCCAGACGTGGGCAGACAGACATCCTCCCGCTGCTGTAGGAGACCCAGCACGGCTCCGGCCCTTCGAAATGGTCAGCCTGGATGAGCCAGGAAACCACTCTAACATCCAGTCAGGAGAAATGCTGTGTTTTCACTTCTGCCTATTTTGAGCTAGAAAAGAAAAGAAATGGAGGAGGAGCTGGGGCCAGCAGAAGGGTATGTGAGGGCTTCCATGGGACAGGCCCTGGACTAATGGCTTTGAATTCACTACTTTTGCATTTAAGTCTATCAAGTGTGTATTCAATTGTGAGGGAAAAGAAAAAAAACAACAACCCAAAATGCTAGAACTAGATTGTTGAAGATCATGACTGGGACTTGGGAACAGAAAAGTCTTCAGGGATTGGGAATTATCATTGAAAACACTCCAGAGACCTGAAGGCTCGGGGAGGTTCCCAGAGCCACGGCAGAGATAGGCTCAGAGCAGCTTCTCTGCTGAAAGCACAAAGGGGTCAGGTGTTCAATTTTCACTCGATGAATATTTCAATACAGTCAATGAGCACTGCCACAGTCTCCTGCTCAATCCCAAGCAAACTTCCTCTCTTAACGTTAAAACAAGCTGCTTTTGTTTCATGAGAATGCCACTGCAAGTGACCTGAGCAAAACAGAATTGAGATAAAAAAAATTACTTTCAAAAATCTCTGTCTCTACGTATTTGCCCTATTTTTTTTGGCGTTTATTGCATGCATTATGTATCCGGCAAAGAGACAAATAATATCCCTTTGTACCAAACTTAGGGATTTTGTTATATTTTTAAATTTTCTCGCAATGGGAGCTCTATTGTCTAGTCTACTGTGAATCTATTGTCCTACTTTGGTTTTCAGGGATCCTGGGCATACAAAGGTGGGTCACGAAATAGAAGGTCTTTGTTTAGTCAGCCTCTACCCTCCCTCCTCTCTTTGTTCTCTACTTCCAAACGTTTAGAGTTTAGATAATGCTATCAAAAGCTGCACCAGGATACCACCAGTTAAAATAGAATGCAATCAGTTTTTCCCAGTTTTCAGAAAAAGTTAACAGAATTATCTCTATTTAGCTTTTTTTTTCCTCCTAGAAATTTTCTTAAAATCGTTTGTGTTAGCCGTTCCCAACGAATGAACAAATGAACAAATGAAAACGAATGAACAAATTGCTACAAAAATATTAGCATAAAATTCAGGGGCAGCTTATATAATGGATCTTCCATCAACACCTTATTGTGGTTGAGATATATTCTATGTATGACTGCAAAAATAGTCACATAAAGAATTATATTTGGTAATTCTATATCTTGGTAGAATATTGTTTCATAGTCTGCAAAGACCATGGAATCTAAAGATCTTTCTGACTACCAAGTGCTCTTTAACCGGGCAACCTAAAGAAGAAAGAGTTGAGATACTGGTCTGCTAGAGAAGCCACCCACCTCTGTTGGCATCCCTGTCACTTAAGGCTGCCCTGGCCACACTGCCTTCTGCTTCAAAGGTGGGGGTAGGAGGTCTGTTCCTAAAAAGGCGAAGTCAAGAAAGACCCCATGATTTTGATATAGACAGAAATAGTAGACAAAATGGTACTAATGGCATAACTTTGATATAGCATAAGCAGTAGCACAATTTTTAAAAATATTTTTATTGCTTTCAGAGAGGAAGGGAGAGGGAGAAAGAGATGGAAACACCAATGATGAGAGAGAATCACTGATTGGCTGCCTCCTGGGGTTGAGGGAGCGACCGGGCATGTGTTCTGACTGGGAATCAAATCGTGACTTCCTGGTCTGGTATTTGTGTAGCACAAATAGTACTATAGTTTCCAAGGCTTTCTGAGGAATGGCCCAGAAATTTAGTCATCATTTGTGAAACCTGAGCACTAAACAACCTGCTGGCAACATAATTTTTAGACTAAAATTCCTTCATAAATGTGTGATTATCCATGAAGATACCTTGCAAAATGGTAGAATGACCAGAAACAAAACACTGAAAATAAACTTGATTTGTTCTGCCTGCAAATAATGGGATTGCTATTATGGACTGTGTTCAAGCTCTCTGAGTGGGTCTTTGCAGTGACAAGCCAGTCAAGAGTGACTGCCAAATGCCAACGCAAACACAGGTGGTTCTCGACAAGTTAGATCCAGATCAGATCCTTGTTCGCTCCCCATTTTGAACAAATCTTGTTCACTGCTTTTGTTTACAAAAACCGATTCTCTGCCAAAGAAAAGAAGGAAGAATTTTCTTGCAGAGCCAGCATTCAAAATTACTCATTATCTCCACAAGAAACCCTAATGTAACCCAAGTACAACTCTTAACTTCTGTTTACTAGAAATCTCAAATTGTCCTGGCTACGAGATCCATGATCTTGTTCATTTTGCCAATATTCAGCATCCATGTATAAATAAAAAAGAGGAGGGGGATTAAGGTAATGTTTTATCAATTATATGCATTCTATTTTCTCATTCTATTACCCAAATGCCGAAGATACATTTTACTAAAAGTTAAAGATCAATTAATTTTTGTAGATCATTGGCTTTAAAGCACCACAGTACATTCCTCCAAACCGACTGAACTTCACAGAAAAGTCTTTGGGATTACAAAAAATTTGTTTTTTTCTTGTAAAAACAGCACTGCCAAGACCCTGACAACTCAAGAGGAAGTGCCCTCCTCTTATCTTTTTCCAGCTATTGTTATACATCTGGAATACTTGTTTTTATGGTTTCCTCCTGGAAAGTAAGCCTGATTTTATCCTTGAAAAAGGATTACTTTTCAGAAATATTATTTTTGAATTGAAATTTTAGAAAGTACACACTTTAAGGTCTCTCAACTAGTCAATATACAATTAATGTTTTGCTTTAAAAAATAAAATTTATCCTCCACAAATGTGCCTGCTTTGTTTGATGCATGACACTATGTCATGATTATAGATTATGGCTTGTTTTTATTTAAAAGACCTTTTAAAATACACATTCTTTATAATTGTTAAAATATGCAACACAAATATTTGTAAAAAATTTAAAAATCTTAAAGAAAGTGACAATTTCCACAAACGCACCACCCAGATGAAGGTGTTATATCAGTATATTTCTTTCTTCTATTTTCTGTCTCTTTACATTCACATATATACAGAGGTGCACACACTCATTTTGAACACAATTTAGATGGTATTGTATATAGTTATGTATCTGGCTTTTTGGCTTAAAAATTTGTGTGAGAACCACTGAACTATCACCTAAAATGATTAAAATGGCAAATTTTATGTTATGTTTATTTTACTGCAATTACATTTTTTTAAAATATATTTTTATTGATTTCAGAGAGGAAGGGAGAGGGAGAGAGAGCTAGAAACATCAATGATGAGAGAGAATCACTGGGTTGCCTCCTCCTGCATGCCCCCTACTGGGGATCAAGCCTGCAACCTGGGCATGTGCATTTGACCGGAATCAAACCTGGGACCTTTTAGTCCACAGGCCGACGCTCTACCCACTGAGCCAAATCGGCTAGGGCCACAATTAAATAAAATAAAACAACTTTTAAAGAAATGAGCACATAGGTGGTGGTTGGCTAGTGGTGGGCCATGCCAGTAACCAGTTTTGCTTCTTCAGTGGCAGCTTGCTGGAGGCTCCATACCGTATCCCTGTCTGCTGCAGGAACCTGGGCGTATTTGGATCTGCAGGGGTCAAAAGGTCACTGTAGCTAATCTGTTTCACTAAACTCAGACCAGATGGAGAGCCTTTTCTTGCTTAGACTCACTCAGAGCTGGTAGCCCTATGGCTAGCTTAGTAATAGGTTAAAGCACAAAGTGTTGGAGTGCAAAGAAAGAAACTTGCCTTTCAAGTTTGAGACGCCACTTCAACAAGTCCCAGACTACCGCGGATCACTGTCAACTTCACCGCAATGGCAGGACCCTGAATTTTCCCACAATGCATCTCCCACTCTATGATGTGTGTGCCTTAGTTGGGCATCTCGGGCACCTGCTACGTTCTGCTAATCAGATCTAATCGGCACGATGTTGTCAGTGTAGTGGCCCAGCCTGGGACTGTGGTCTGATCAAGGACCCAGTGGACAAGCTGTGACAGCGATGCATAAAATTACACTTCCAGATGAAAATAAACTGCCTGTGATGATCTCTGCTTGTTGGAATGAACAGACAAGAGTTATTTTGGAAGAATGCCATCTGGAGGGAATGTCAAAGCAAATTTTGAAATGAACCTCAAAGGATTTGATAGATGGGAATGGTGTGAGCAAAGACAGAGAGATGAGCAAATGCAGGCTATAGAAAGTGATTGGTTGACTAATTGATACATTTAACAAGTATTTATTGAGCACCGAGGAAGTGCCAGTCACTTACTTTGCCGTGTTTGTGAAAGAGTGTGGTAGGAGGTGGCCGGTCCGTAAAGGACAGAATAAGGAAATGGTACTTCATTCCGAAGGCAACTGGAAACCACAGAAGGTTTTCAGGCTGGACAGTGATATGAGTAGAGTTGCTCCTTATGGAGATTACTCTGGCCGCGGAGGCTAACATTCCAGCAGGGAGGAAGCACTGAGGATCTGAGCTCGAGTGATGACCGTGAGGAAGGAAGAGGAAGGGCCAGGTGAACAAATATGGAGGAGTCAGAGACAAACGCCAAGGTTTTGAGACTGAGTGACTAAGATCCACAAAAAATGAGGAAGCCAAGAGGAGCATTCAGTATTAGGCAGAAGGTAACAACCATAATAGCGGGTATGATTAGACGGAAGCACTCTGAGGGCAGGGGCTGGGATTGCTTTGGTTCACACATTTATGCCCAGCGCTTGGCACAAGGTGAATACTCAATAACTATTTGTCACAACACATGTCAAACGCTCGATCTGACCGAATTTTCACATCCACCCAAAAACGACGGTGTAATTATCTCCCATCTGCTATCAATTCTATTTTTTAACTACCTCAGGCATATACAAAAATATAGGGAACAATATAATGAACACTCATATTAGAAATACCTACTTTTCAGCTCGAGAAACTAAGCAATCCAGGTGTTGTCATTATCTCCACTTTACAGGTGAGAAACCTGAGGCGGAGAGTGGTTTAGGTCACGTGCTCAAGGTCACACAGCTAACACATGCAAGAGCTGCGATGTGAATGTAGGCCTGTCTTCCTGCAGAGCCCATGTTCTCAACTGTGTGTGTGCGCGCACCCATGTACGTGTGCGTGTGCGTGTGTGTGTGTGTGTGTGTGTGTGTGTGACATCGATGGGACATCCAGGTGGAGGTACTCAGCAGGTAGACAAAAATAAACTATGTGAGACAGAGAGAGAATTCAGGACTAGAAATACCAATGTGGGAATTACGTGCATAAAATGATGGTTGAAGGGATGGCAGCCAAAAGGCAATAAACATAATAAGTAGTCTGAGGACAGAGACTTGGGCTTGAGTGACATGCTTTCTCAAAGGGTGAACAAAATATAAGAGACTGTTTGAAAACCGTGCGTGTTCCCAGAGTAAGTGCTCTGTTTATGCCGGCCTAGAGCTTCCCTCTCGGTTCCTAGAATAAGGGCAGAGCTGCCTTCTGCCCAGGGAGTTCCTGCTCGGTATATCTGGCATAGGACTAGGCCAAAGACAACATCAATATTTAGCATCACCGAGCTTACAAAAGTCCTGAAGGTGAGGATGCTCTTTTTTCTCCAGGCGGAATCCCAAATGCAGCGCTCACCGTATCATCCTGGGCATCGAATATGCTGCCAGCCGAGACGGGGCTTGTTCAGAGATCGTGCCCTCCACCACACGGAACAGGGGCCCCTGAGGTTTATTAGTGCTGACCAGGGTTTTATTGAGTTTGTAATCATTAGCAATACTACCCATTGAGGAAGCTTTTTTTGGCCAGGCCAGAAGTTTTAGTTGCCTTGGGAGAGATGTAAGTATTCTAAGTCTTGCAAGTGTTTTGACAAGTATCCAAATCTCCTCAGGCCATGAAGATCACAGGATTTTGGGAAAGTTCCCAGTAAGTATCAAGTTTTTATTTAAAAATTCCTATAGCGATTTATATACAACTCAAATATGTGTGTGATAAACAATTTCCTAAGAAGATGTTTTCTAAAAGAAGTCTGGCAACATAAATAAAGTAGATGAGGACTTGGCAGGTGACATGTGTACTCAGAGCTTTTTGATGACATTATGAACCCCTTAAAAAGGTCAGAAACACAGAAGTAGAGACTAGATTATTTTGACTCTCTTGGTTACCCCTTCTCTATAAAGTCAGGATAGGCTGGGTGAGGTACAAAACTTAACCTTGAAATCTCAGTGACTTTCATGCAACAAACACCACAAAGGGTATTCTTTTCACTCTAAGGATTCTGCTATAACTCTTTCGAGTCGCTCCCTTCCCAGGAACGACTCAGGGAAACAGTTTATTTCTCTCTTCATTCATTTTGACCTAATGCTGAATAGTTTGGGGCCACAGTCATGTCATGTATTGAGAGTGGATTTATCATCACTATTCTCTTTATAACCTCAGTAGATGTCCTCCACATAGCAAGGCCAGGGAGAAGAAAGCTGAAGGGCCACACACAGATTTTGCAGAACTCCGGCCCCAAAGTAACACATCAATTGTTCCGAACTGGTCACTTGGCACCACCCAAGAGTAACAGGATTGAAGAGTGTTGTCTCCTGTGTGCCTGTGAAGGACAACATTCAATGCTGACATGTAGAGTCATAGCTACTATTTTCACAAACGCAAAAATGACTGAAACCTCACGCTGATGGAAGAAGGGGGCACTTATGATATTCCTTGGCGTGGGGAATCCTTTGATGAATATGCAGTAATGGGTCTTACCCCTAGTGGGTAATGTTTCGCTTGATGGTGAAATAGTTTTGTTGAAATATACTTATTTTCCACCCAAGATTCACAAATGCTAAAGAAAAATGGCCATTTTCCAACCCACTGGGCAAAGGCTGGTGTAGTGTCAACCTGGGTGTGTATCCATCTGCCAATTATGTGGTGTTAGAGGCAAAGTTTTCTCTCCTTCTCGCTTCTTGGTTCTGAGAGATTTCTGCTGTGTGAAGACTCAGGATGCAACATCCATTCAAATGACTTGTGGTTCACACCAGACATACCACATATCAAACTTCAGGAACTAATGATCTCCAGTCCATCAATTATTTTCTGAATAGTTAATACAGAAAATGGAGGCAGTAGATTAATCTCCCCGGGGCTTCTTTTGGGATTTCCACATACTCTGCTGCCCTCTTAGTTAGTTCACATCTCGTTTCCTTGGTGTTGTCCTTATCATGGGCATTGAACATAGTATCCTTCTCTTTTGGGTCTTCCTTCAATCACCCAGCATCTGCCATTGTATCTTGGGCACGACCATTAGTCACTTAATGTCAATGTTTCTTAAACAAATGAATGGCTAGATTCACTTTTTGCCCAGCGTAGGACCAACATAGTCAGACAAGTCAGTGTATCCTAGGTCCTCTCACTTCACTGCTCTCCAACTCTTGCTATTTTGTTTAATCTCTCCTGACGCACTGGGTAGTGGTTTGGAGCAGCAGTGAAACTTGGGGATGTGAGGCAGAAAGTGCAGAATGACTGTCAGAGGTCCTCACAGTTTGGGATTTAATAACCTGGATGGTGACTGGGGCTGAGGGACAAGTCTGACTGTTAGCTCAAAATAAAATGTTTACGGATAGAAACTTCTTTCCCTCTTGTTATTGTATTTCTAGTTTGCTATACCTTAATTTATCCTAATCATTTGAATGGAATATTTCCCCATTTTAAGCTAATATTGATTTTATCACTATGATTTACAAAAGCTGTATTTTGAACTAATCAGGAAATTTTTTTCTTTGCATTAAGCTATTTAAATTTTCTGGATTTACATCTTGTCACCTACCAATTCATATTTGGGATGCTTAAAACACACACACACAAATATATGCTAATATGCAACAGGTCAGAAGTATTTGTATGCAAAATTTACTCACCCAGTAAACTCTTGATTAGTCATGAGTAGAGGGATTGAGAGCCCTGAAAGCACATAATTCCAAGATCAGTAAACCACTCAAATGCTCCCCCCACCCCAACAGATAGAGGGTTCCTAGTACTGTTGGAATTTTGAGACAGAAGCTACCTTTGAGCTCATCCTCATTATAAATGCAAAGACTGAAGTCAGTGTTGACTTGGTACCAAAGCCCTGCCCACTCTATTCCAGGTGTTCTTTAGTAAGGGAGAAATTATAGCCCCGGGTCAGTTTTGTCAGATGCAAATAGCAATTGATCATGCTTCTCTGAATTGCCTCCCAGAGCAGTAGGAGGATGACACGATTAAAAAAATATGTGAAGGAGATCTGTAAATTTAAAAATAAATGATTAAAGAGACATGTATTTGGAAGGCTGCAATGTACCTACTAGGCATGGGACAGGGGTTTAAAAAGTCTCTACAGTCAAAGAATTTACAATCCAGTTGGAAAGAGAGGTGAGAGCTAGGATAAAATTGGGTATTATCCTAAGGACTATATACAGTTTTATGAAATTTTAGTGATGGTGGAGCAGTGTACACGCAAGGTTGCAGGAAAAGTGGTGTGTGTGGTGGTGGTGGTGGGCGGGGGGAAGAGGGGAAGGTCATGCATTCTCTTTGGCTCTTCCCAATGGATTAATCCCAACAATGGCAACAACTACTGTTTAACATAAATGAAAAAAATGATAACTTACACCCTAGCAGGTTTGGCTCAGTGGATAGAGTGTCCGCCTGCGGAGTGAAGTGTCCCAGGTTCCATTCCGGTCAAGGGCACATGCCAGGGTTGCAGGCTCCATCCCCAGTGTGGGGCGTGCAGGAGGCAGCCGATCAATGATTCTCTCTCATCATGGATGTTTCTATCTTTCTGGCCTTCTCCCTTCCTCTCTGAAATCAATAAAAATATACTTTAAGAAAAACGACAACCTATCACGGATGGTTTGTTTCTGTTCAGTGAAGATGGCAGACGAGCAGCCAACACTGTGCCAGGGAATAGCGTCTCTTCCAACAGTGTTGTCGCAAGTTGACGAGAGATGCTCGACTGGCTAGGTCACCTCCTGGGGCTCCCACACTGTTGCTGTTATTTCCACGCTCACTTCCAGTGCTGTGCGGGCTGCTGGCTGCTGATCGATACAGAGTCCGCCAGGCCGGCTGGACCCGGAGCGCACGGGCAGCCTTTTGGGGCTCTACCCTGAAGTCCCACTATCCTGGGACGCCCTGGAAGGAAGCCCATGGGCCTGTGGAGCAGCTATTCCCCATCTCTCCTCCCAGAGGCCACACCCAACACAAGGCCCCCATTGTGTCTGGGGGAACAGTAGCCCCGCAGTATGACGCTGGCTGCCCCCCTTCCAAGGGAGCGAGTGGCAACCTTGGAAGCCGGAGGCGAGGAAGG
>NW_005356870.1:9057866-9060880 GCF_000412655.1 Myotis brandtii | reverse complement strand
CGCTTGTCTGTGGAGCAGTGAGGCTGCTGATCTGCTGATAAACGCTCCGTTCGGAAATCTCACTGTTTTGCTGCTGTCTTTTTTATTTTTAAATTTCCTGTTGGCTGCTCTGAGCAGTCGAAAGAGACACGAGCCTCCTAATGGCAGGTGCAGGACATCTGCTTAGTGCAGGTGGATGGAAGGCACTCGGAAGCTTGTGGAATCGCAGGGTTCAAACGCCCCCCCCCCCAACTCGCCCTCCTCCGTGGCATCATCAGGCCCTCGGCCGCAGCGGGCCTTACACAGGGCGGATGATCAATATTCACTGCAGGTTCGATGTTATCGATCCTTTCCTCTTCTTACCCTTTCCAGCCTGTCTCCTTCCCTGGGGAGAAGAGCGCAGCTTGGGGATTCGTCCACTGGTGTGTTTTGAACACCAGCTTTTGTACCCTGGTCATTCCAGCTAAATAACTGCTGTGCCGAACCTTCCTACTCACAGTGTACTAGTAACATAATTTAGAGTGGAAGCTGATCCGCTCTCATGAAAACTCTCAACTAGTGAAAGAATTTATTTGAAAAGCCTATTGGCTGTCTCTCGTTACTCCCACCGCAGCTGCTTTCATTTCCAGCATGATCTCTTGTTCAAGATCTAGGTTCTGGACAGTTAAGTCGAAGCTGGGTCTGAGTGTTCAGGACTTGGGTAGCCCCAGGGATCCCACGCATCTCGTGGCGGCAAGGGAGCCATTACTTACTGGAGTTTGTAAACCGAGGAAGACGAGCTCCCTTTTAAATTCTGGAATGGCTCCTAAGTACCCCTTTGTGAAAGCGGCTTTATGATGATCTCGTGTCAGTGGGAGAATCAATCTTTTGGTTTGCTAAAGAATGTCCGTTGCAACAGTAAATTTCAGTTGTATTTATCTTGCACGTTGGAGTTAAATTGTTGCTTCACAGTCAGGAAGTTGTAAACATAGAAGAGAGTGCCATAAAACCACAAGGTAGGCGGCTCAGAGCTTTCAGAGTTTAAGTGCTGCTAAATAATTTATCCCAGGATGATGAAATTAACTCATGGATTCTCTCTGCCCTTGCCAAGGGCATCCTTTCTTTGTCGTTTTCCGATAGAATATGAATTTGGGGAGTAAAGGCCTTCTCTTGTCCGTTTTCAAAATCACCCAGTACAAAGCCAGTGTGTAAACCTGAGTGGCAAAGCAATAGTCTTCCTTATTCTTAAAACTGGTTTTCATAAACACCTTCTAAGCAGTGTAGAAATCCCCTTCAATCAGGAAATGCAAAGAAATGGTAGGAAACGGAAAACTGTCCGAAAGGTCATTGAATTGAAGGTCATTAAGTTTTAGGATGATGCAGGTGGAAAAAAAAAACCCAAAACTATAGAGGGTGGGCGGATCCGATGCATTTACCCATTCATTTCATTCCACAAGTGATTTGTGAACCTTTCCTGTGCCGGGCTCTGTGTTAGGTCCAAGAGCATGAAGCATCACGGAGTTCCCAGGCTGGAAGAGGAAGCAGTTGTAAATCTGGACAAACCTATGTACGAGGGACAGTGGGCAGGGAGGGGAGAACGGAGGGAAGATGAGCTCTACCATAAAGGGCTGAGGGGGTGCTTTGTAGAAGAGCTGAGACTTAACATGCAAGGAGTCATGGAGGACCAGGAGCAGTGGAGACAGCTGTCATTATTGTGTGAATATGAGGCATTGTAAGCAATCAATTACAACCTCAAAGAAGCTGAGAACCCTGACAGGGATAAAGGCAGAAACGATGATGTGACTCCTCGAGGCTAAACAGCATCTCTTTGCATTTTACATTTTTAAGTGCAAAATGAATTTCCACGGTCTAAATGAAAAAGAGAACAAGACAACTTGCAGAGTGTTTACTGCAAAATATGTAATTATTGATGGTCATATATTCATCTTTATCACGTGCTTCTATTATACTCTGGGGTGCTGAACAGGTAGCTTGCCTTAAACGTCATGATTTCATGTCTTGGGTGGCTTACAAGGAGCGTACACAGAGTTGTTTATCTGACAACTCTGGGCTTGAAGTGATATTGACCATGTGGGTAGCAGGGGTTTATTTTAAGAGGAAAAGAAATGCATGTACAATGTACAGTTGCTTTCCTGCTATAGTGAAAGTCATTCATTTGCTCTTTGTAAATTCTGTGATCTCCATCACAACCTCTTGTGTCTGCTTCAGTGTCGGGAGTTCAGCTTAAAGAGACAGATGCATGTGAATAATCTGGAGTGCTTTGTGATAGTTCTTCTTGGGTGTGTGTGTTTAACTGAAGGCTCTAACAGAGCATATGCTAAGCAGAGTATTTTTCTCCCAGAATGGTTCCTTTATAGCAGTGATTTTCAACCTTTTTTTAAATCTCATGGCAAATTTAAACTAATTATAAAATACTACTCAGCTTAAAGAGACAGATGCATGTGAATAATCTGGAGTGCTTTGTGATAGTTCTTCTTGGGTGTGTGTGTTTAACTGAAGGCTCTAACAGAGCATATGCTAAGCAGAGTATTTTTCTCCCAGAATGGTTCCTTTATAGCAGTGATTTTCAACCTTTTTTTAAATCTCATGGCACATTTAAACTAATTATAAAATACTAGAGGCCCAGTACACCAATTTGTACTGGCCGGCCCGCCCCGATCTGCTGATCCGGGCCTGTCGGGAGGAGGAGACAACGGGCCTGGGTGGCCTGCCAGCCCACCTGGATAGGGACAGATCAGGGCTGGGCCAGCTCGGGGGAGGGGCCATGGGCAATTGGCCAGTAGGCCCTGCCCCCGATTGGGGTGGGGGGGCCAGTTGGGGGTGGGGTCGGCTGTGGGGAGGATGCCGATCAGGGTGGGGCAGGCCCATTGCGGGTAGAGCCAGCTGGGAGGAGGGGCTGCAGGAAGTTGGCCTGCCCCGCCCCCGATTGGGCCGTTCGCTGGCTGCAGTGGGCATCATAGCGACTGGTCGTTCTGGTTGTTCTGGTCTCTGGCTTTTTATATATATACTAGAGGCCCGGTGCACAAAAATTTGTG
>NW_005356870.1:9019848-9056949 GCF_000412655.1 Myotis brandtii | reverse complement strand
AGCAAGCCTCATGTGTTCGCTTCAGTGCATGGCTGCCGGCCGCCATCTTGGCTGACAGTTAATTTGCATAAGGATATGCTGATTAGCCAATGGGAAGGGTAGCGGTCGTACGCTAATTACCATGTTTCTCTTTTATTAGTGTAGATAGGTAGATATTTTGTATTATATATAAAAATATTTTTGCTCATCTGACAAATAATAGATATAATTTTGATCCATTCACACCCGACAGCTATTGTTGTGTTGACTGTTGTCATAATATTCTTTGAC
The DNA here is from genome assembly GCF_000412655.1 of Myotis brandtii. NCBI lineage: Eukaryota > Metazoa > Chordata > Mammalia > Chiroptera > Vespertilionidae > Myotis > Myotis brandtii. The sequence continues at coordinate 9,056,679 of NW_005356870.1, read as the reverse complement.
AATCTAAGGGAAAATTGCTGATCTATAGAATAAATGTTCCGGAGACAAACCAGTTGGCAGTTAGGTTGAAGTGAGGACACCAAACATTGCCTAGACTCAACGCCATGAACTTTTGGGTTTCTACTTCACTGTCTGACTCTCTTTACCACTGGGAGAACTTGCTGATAAGAAAATCCTCTGCTGGGACAATTTGGGTTCAAGTACTACTGAGTTGTTGAAAGTTTTGGGGTTCCTGGAAGTAGCCTGCCATGTTTGTAGATTTGGCTTGGTGCTGGGTACAATGCTAGTGGGTCCTAGCATCCTGTTAAGCAATCTCTACTTTTTGTGCTTTGGTCTTTCTGGAAGACATTTTTTCCCAAAGGTGTAAATCTAAGTTGTAAAATGGAATGTGATGACCTATCAAAGCAGATTTTGAAAATATCTTCCCTTCCTTTCCACCCAACCCCCCTAGTCCGAGCCACTATGCTCATAGCCTCCTAATTGGTGCCCTAGTTTCTTCTTTGCTCTTCTCTAACCCCTTCTCCATGGAGGGAGCCTGGGTGATGCTTTCTGGACCCAAGTATATTACATTACTTTCCTGCTCAAATTCTTGGGTGGCTTCCCTGTGTATCAGGATGTAAAGTGAGAATCCCCAGAGTGGCCCGTAAGGCCTTGGATGGATGGACCTCTTTTTACTTCCCCGCCCTCAACCTGTGTGTCTTCTCATTATTCACTACCCGCTGATCACCACTGGCCTCGTGGGTTTCTCGAATGTGTCAGGTCTTTCCGGCCTCAGGACTTTTGCACTGCCCTTTCATCATGGGGATACTCTGGCCTCACTCTTCACCTGGCTAACTCTCTCACCTTTGAGATTAGATATAATTTCCTCTGAGAGGCTCTTGCCCAGTTCCGCGTCTAAGTCAGATCTGCCTGTTATAGTCTCTCGCAGAACCTAGTATTTCACTTCCTGCCCCTGGTTACATGTTTTATATTTATTTGAGTGATGATTTGTTTCATGTCAAGTTCCCCTGCTAATGCAGGAGCCCTATGAGGGTGAGGATCGTATGTTGTTCACCCCTCAACCCAACCTGGTTGCTGGCAGCAAGTACGCACACACCAAGTAAATTAACATTCGAATAATAGAAGGAATGAAAAAGTCTTGATTTCAGCACTTAGGTTTTTAGAGTTTGCTGTAGTAATCCAGGCCTCTTGTACCCATGACTAATTACCGTACTGTGAATCTTCTAATAAAACTAGTGCTAAGTATTAGAGAATCTCAATATATTATGTACAATATATAACACACATATATAGTGATATGTATTTTGTGATGATATATAGTTTGAATGAGGTAGAATTCAAATAACATTCACCATTTCAGTAATTTAAAGTGTACAATTCAGTGCTTTTCAGTCCATTTCCCATGTTGTACAACTATCACCACTGTCTAATTTAGAGCATTTTCACCACTCCCCAAAGAAACCCAAGACCTATTTGTAGACCATCCTCATTGCATACTCCAGTTCGTGACAAGCACTAGTCTACCTTCAGTCTCTGTTAGATTAGCCTAGTCTGGACATTTTATATAAATAAAATAATACAATATGTGGCCTTTTGTGACTTCTTTCATTTTGTATGAACTTGTCTAGGTTTACCCAAGTTGTAGCATGAACTGGTATTTCATTCCTTTATATTGCAGAATCATATTCCATTCTGCGGATATACAACCTTCTGTTCATTCATCACCTGATGGGCACTGAAGTTGTTTGCAGTTTTTTATTGTTATGAACAGTGCTGTTATGAACACTCACATACTTGTTTTTTTGTGTGAACATAAGTTTTCAATTCCCTTGGGCATATCCGTAGAAGTGGAATTACTGGGTCATATAATAGCTCTATGTTTAATTTTTTAGGAAATTGTGATTACATCATGTATATATAGGGTGTCCCCCAAAATATATACACACACTTTGAATAATTATAAAGGCAGAATTTGTTAAAATACATTTCATTTTCAAAATTGAGCTATCAGCTGTTAAAGTGTGTATATATTTTTTGGGACAACCTGTATCATACAACTATATAAATCCTTCCTCTTCATATGCATCCAACAATATAGAATGATTTATATAGAATACAGGACGTAGGTACTTTGGAAACACTTGTTTAAAGGCCACAAATACATAGGTTTACATCAAAAGGGAATATAGATTTCTATTGTTATATAGTTAAATAGTTTTTGAGGAAACGCAAAAAGCATGAAGTTATATCACTCCAAATTCACTTCAATTTGTAATAACATGCCCTTTTTACAGTCATAGTGTGTTTTTCTTTTATAGAACTTTTGCCCACCATTGCTTTGCATATATGTCATCCACCTATTCACTGTTTTAACACTTACATATTATTCATTTGACTATAGTTTGCTTAACCTGTCTCTACGGTAGGGATTTGGGTTTTGTGCCCTTATGAACGTCCCTGGTACAATTTTCTTAATGTACAGTATATTGCTCAGAGTAGAATGACTGACAGTAGGAACAGTCTTATAAGGGTTCTTATTACGTGATATTTTTCAGTACTTTAAAGCCTCTCATATGGTCCAAGGTTTAGTCCCAGAGAGCAGAGGAGAAGGTCTTGGCTCGATACAGAGAAATTCTTTCCCACAATTATACATGTTTGTATAAGAGAGATGAGTTTGTCTCTTGAAGGACTAGAGGTGTCTAAGCAGAGTCCGGATAACTCATCAGAGAAGACATGGAGGCATCCAGAGGGAGAATGGACCAGAACTATGTTTGACTTTCTTCTGAGCCAAGTGCCCAGCTACCCTGAGATTCATACTTCTGGTACAGGGAACTCACTGTGTCCCTTGGCAGTCCATAATGACCATGGACAGCTCTCATGATTAAGAAGTTTTCCTTATATTTGGTCAAAATCTATCTCACTTTACTAATTCAGTTTGATGTCATCTACCATTTAATGAACTTGACCTCCATCACCTCCTCTAAATCGGTAGTTTTTAGTAGTTGGACTTAGCTCGGTCCCTTGGGATATTGCCCAATACATTAACCCTCCTTCCAGAAAATGGCCCTTCAAGTATTTAATTTGATGCTGCCATCTCCCTAACCTTTTCATCCTACCTAAATCGTTAGCTCAGTACCACCTGTTCTGGCAACCACCCAGTGCCTTGGTTTTAAGTCCCTTTACCTTTCTGCTTGCTTTACTCAGTGAGTTACGAAAGCATTTGATGACTTTAGGTTTGGTTGCACTGGGGGAGAGTAATGTTTGGTAACTACTTTCCAATTCTATATATCATCGAGTCCCAGCTCAGGAAGAGAACCCCTAAGTTGTCTCCACACATTGTGTGTGAGGTCAGGTCTGCCCTACTATTTCCTTGAATGATAGTATCTTACACTTGTCTTCGTTGAATATTATCTCATTGGGTTTTGCTTATTGCTTAATCCCGTACCCTGTTTTTAGATCCTGATACACATCTGCTATTCCTCTCAGTTTGGGACCATTCACTAATGAACTTGCCCTGGATTCCCTCATCTGTGATTTTATCCAGGAAGAAACTAGACAGGCAGATGTGACTTCTTAGTGACTAAAGCCGCTTGCCCCCGTCTCCCAGGATCTTGATCCTGATAACAGATTTACTAATTCTTTCAGTTTGATGTCATCTACCACTTAGTGAACTTGACCTCCATCACCTCTTCAACAAGCTCATTCAAAGAAACAGAGTAGTCTGCGATGATGACTGAGTGGATGTTCCTGCCAATCGGTGGCTTCTTTTTCTAGGTTCTTACAAAATTCCATTAAAGAACCCATTTTAGAAACTTGCCTAGAATTAATGTCAAACTCACCAACTTATACAAAATGCCATGTCGTCTATTTGAAAATAGGGATCTCATCTGCAGGTTCTCTCTGTGATGGAGAGAGCTCAATAGAGTCATGAGAAGAGGAGCTTTCTCGGTGTCATTCACCACCATGATGCCACCATACTGTTTTCTCTTCTTTTAACCGTTAATTTTTAGATTATAAAAGTATGTTACTTTTGATTCTATTTAGAATCAACATCGAAACTAACCACTGTTAATAGTTTACTATATTTTATTCTCTCATTATTTTCATTGTATGAATACTCAAACTTCTTATTTGTTGATTTAGATACTTAGGATCACCCCATTCAATTTTGGAGTATGCTACTTTTAACCTACTATAATGTAATCTTTGAAAACATGCTTTTAGAAGAATATGTGATTTTTTAAAAATCCTATGGAAATGTCATTATCAAATTAACCATTTCCACAGAAGGCTATTATAACAATGTTATGATGAACATCTTGTTTATTAATTATTAATCTGCATATGTGATTACTCCCTTAGGATAGATCCTGTAATGGAATAACTGGGTCACAGAGATGAACAATTTTATGATTGATCTTTGTTGCCAAATGATTTTTTTTTAAGTTTTACCAATTTTCAGAGACATGGTATAGTGTCTTTCTCACTGTGCCATTGCTTTATTATTTAAAAAAAATATTTGCTTTATTATTTAAAAAAAATATTTGCTTATTTCATTGTATTTTTTTATTACTAGTGAGGTTGATGTGTTTTCAAAAATAGTTTTTTGACCATCTTGTTTTTCTGAATTATCTCTTTATATCTTTTTCCATTTTAATAAATGGTCATTTGTGTGCCTCAATGGATGAAAGTAGCATGGTAGCATTTGTGCCACCATCCAAGCTTTCAAAAGTGATCCAATGAAGGGATTCTACACCTAGAGACATTGGTGAAGAAAGAGAAAGGCATACATCTGTAACCTCCTGTATGTGTCCACTTTATTTACCTACTAGTAAGTGTCAGCGTTTCCCATTGAACAACTGATTTGGTTTGGTCATCAGTTCTGTCACATCTCCACAGGCAAGACTGTGTCCGGACTGCTTGTTTGCACAGCACAGATGGGCATATATTTTCTCATCCCGATTTTTTATTCGTTTTTCCATTCTGGACAGGACAAGCTGTGAAGTATGCATGAAATTAAACCTCTTGACAAAACACTCAGGATTCCGTGACTTTGTCCCAAGTGGTGGTTTAGTTTTGCATTCTTATATTACACGCAGCGGGAGTCCAAAAGCTCATTTTGTCCCCTATTTCTTAGGCCAGGAACAGTTAAAACTATTTTTTTCCTAGTGCCCTTTCCCCTGGTGGACAGCTAGTTGAAGCCTTTGGGAGTAGAAGTACTTCCCAGGACATAAGCCCAACCCTTCCTCCCACAGCCACTTAAACTGGTTTAAAAATAACCCCCACTTAAAATTTCGTGGCAGGCTATGGCAACTTTATAAAAATTGTATGTTTACTTTTCTCCTCTTTTTCATTTATTCAAAACGTTGTTTATCAGAGATTCCCGGAGAAATAAATTTATTGCCAAGCTATTATAGAAAGTTGCATTCCTTAGGGCCCACAGCAAAGCACAAGGTATTGGGAATGCTGCAGGTGCAGCTACTTGCACACTGGGGGGAACTGTTCAGTCAGTCTGGTAGTGAAGGTGTAAGAAAGGAATCCTGTCTTCTCGAGCTACGTGTGTAGGTTCAAAGACACCATTCATGCGGTTATTCATTCACTTGTACTTTCAACAGATGTTCCTTGAGTGCTTCCGATATGCCAGGCACTGTGTAGGCCCTGGAGAGCCAATGGTGAACAACAACGACAGGGTTTCTGGTTTCATGGAACGTACATGGTAGAAAAGAATTAAATAACAAACAAATAATACTACAGTTGTTTAGAACACTATATATATATTTTTCACTGTAAGCCACGACCTTAGAAAATCCCCCATTTTTAGAAGGTGTCCTTGCCAGATCCTGCTACCCTTCCCCTGTCAACCTTGCCCTTGCCTCCTACCTTATGCAGAGAGAAAGCCGAAGTCCGAACATTGTCCTGGAAGACCCTACAGGTCGTTGTGGCTCCCTGTGGCACCTCAGCTCCTGTTCTATGCCCCTCACAGACTCTCATCAGGCTTCCTACCTCCTTCTAGACCCTTGAACTTGTCGAAGAAGACCTGGCCCAGGACCTTTACCTGAAACACTCCACTCCCAGAGTTCCTCGTGGCTGACTCTCTTCTCTATGAAAAGACCCAGTCATTGTGTTAGAGAGGACTTTCCTGGGCATGTTAATGCCCCTCCACCTCCAACTGCTTTTCCTGCTTTCATTTCCTTCCTAGCACCTTCTGGCATGTGTGTGTGTGTGTGTGTGTGTGTGTGTGTGTGTGTGTGTGTTTGTAAACTTGTGTATTTGGTGCCTGTTCCCCTGCCCAGCGATCCCCAGGCAGAGCACGTGTGAGCAGTGACATTGTCTTGTCCGCAGCTGTACCTCCAGCATCCAGAACACTCTGGGCCTGGCCCCGAGTAGAGATGCACAGTGAATATTCCTTGAGCCGAATGAACCAAGAACATGGTTTAGTTAAGTGACTGTGTGTCCAAGCTTCAGTATCTTCAACCTTGGTTCTTCTTCTTCTTTTTCCTCTTATGTTTAACATAATTATGCTAATACCTGCATTTTATTCATTCAAAAGCACTTTACAAGAAAATATAAGTATGGCTTTCAATAGGAATGTTATACTTGGACTTGATCCGAGCTCACAATTTAAGTTTTTGCTTTAAAGTTAAAAACCTTGTCACCAAAACTTGAGTCTGAAGGATTCTCCCCAAACCTCTTACAACTGACAGCATGCAGAGATATTCCTCACAGTCACCCGAGTCCTGCTACACAGTTCACCCTCCCACTGGCAGGACACTGGTGTCTTGAAGAGTCTTAAATTTCCAAATAAAGAATTTTAGGAAGAGCTCTGTATTCATATGTAGCAACCACACAAGGAACTTCTGACCTACAGCAAAGATAAACTAACTCTCTCCGAACTTCTCAGATTCTGCACCAATTGGGAAACCTCTACCCAGTATGAAGACTAATTAGATTTTTAAAACAAACACACTTTAAAAACCCCTCGAATCTAGTTAATCTGGATTAATGGTGCAGCTTTTATTTTTACCTGCTGGCTGTGTTCACATCAGCTTTTCAAGACTGTTTGTTCAACTGCAGCCGTGTACATTTTTCCCAGCTACAGAAAAAAAGTAAAAGTCTCAGCTCCGTTTTAGTTACATGGCATTTAGATTCCACATTTGCAGATGAAATCCCTTTTTTTTCCATCTCTGTTTCTTGTACTTGCAACATCTTCCACAGTTGAATATTTCTAACCTTCTTGTCTGAAAACTCAAATTCACTAATAAAGTGTCCCCGGTTCATCGTATCTGACCTACCTAAAAGCCCTCACATGCTTTGCTTTTGCCATGGTCATGTTCATCTTCATTCACTGGACAGATATCTCAGCACATGCACGTGCTGGGCATTAGGATACAAAGGTGAAATGTAGTGTCTGTCCTTAAAGATCCTACAGATAAAGCTTGTTCTGTGGCTCTGAAGTCACTGTACAAGTCCATTATTTCAGGAAGCCAACAAGCCAAGGACTCTGTATCCTATCTCCTTCTTTTAATGTAAATTCTAATATAAGTGGGGGCCTAGCATTCTTCATGGTGCTGCAGGGAATATTAGAAAGAAAAGAACTGCTGCCACCCTTGAGAATATACAGGGTGGGGCAAAAGTAGGTTTACAATGGTTCCGATGGAAAATAACACAATCATTAATAAATAATAATACAAGAATAAACTCTGTTTGAGTACTGGAAACCTACTTTTGCCCCGCCCTGTAATAATACAAGAATAAACTCTGTTTGAGTACTGGAAACTATAAACCTACTTTTGCCCCGCCCTGAATGTCCTTGGAAACAATTAGAGTGGTACAATAAAAGTAGCGTGGAATAGGCAGTGTAGGGTAAATGGGAAATAGATCGTAATGATAGAGGTGTCACAACAATTCAAAGGATAGAGAGTGATCCCTGTGGACAGGGTGGTGAGGAAAGGTGGGCTTGAGGAGGCGGGTCCTGGAATGACGCTGGAGGGAACGTGTGGTGCTGGGTGAGTGCAGTCCTCAGTGTTCTTGGTAACTCAGGGCTCATGGCCACGGAGCAGGGTTCAGCCTTTCTTACTGGGTCTCAGGAGAGGCCTCCCATCCTCGTGTCTGCTTTATGCTCATTTCCCAGAACAGGACTGCTGGGCTCCGGAGGGCTGTCCTGCAAGAGGAGAAGGAGAAAAATGTGGTGCCAATTACAAAGTCTGTCCTTGGGGACTTGGAGCCCGGGGGTGAGGCATGGGAATGTGTAAATGAGCTGGAACCTGGCCTTGCCCTGAGTGGACGGGCTGTACCCCTCCGTCCTCGGGCACCGACCGAGACTTGCCAGAGGCTGGTAGGACGGATGTGTAGGCGACTTGGTTCTCTGTGCCCAAGGCTGCCTCCTCTCTCTGGACCAGCAGTCAGTTCCATTTGGCACGACCTGGCCTCAGACAAATGTTTTCTTATAGTTCCCAAAGGAGCTGTATAAGTAGACGATGTAGACTTTGTCGTTAGTGCCTTTGTCAAAAATATGTCAACTGCAGAAGCATTTTAGAACTGTAGAAATATTCACATCATCACAATAAAGTTAGCCTTTGACTTTCTATATTGCTTCATAGCGAGGTCTAAGTCTTCCATACGATTTTATTATTTTTTTAAATGACTATTGTTTTTAAACCGGCTATTCTTTACTAGGACACTCTATACATCTGTTCTCTAGGTTATCTAGGTTATGGTGGGCCCAGCATCTGCTCTTCATTTGCTATCCTCTTAGCATCTTTCGTCCTCTTTTTCTTTTATTTGTGCTCGTTGGAGATGGTATTTTTGGTTGAGGTTATTTTAAGGTGGTGTTGAAATAAATCCCGGGACTGTCCGCTTGTTCAAGAGTGCATGTTCTTTGAAGCCTACACATCCAGGGTCAACCTACCAAAATAAATGACATGGGCCCTGTGCAGAACTCTCAAGTGCCCGGCTCTTTATTTATGACTGTTGGCTGCTGGCATGATGTTTATAGAGTCTTCCGAGCACCAATGGGCTCCCTTTCTCTTCTCTGCCTTTTCCAAGAATCCCTAGCACTCCCGTTTCTGAAGTAGCTACGGCACTGTGTCACTAGCTATTTTAGCTTTATTATCCTTCTCGGGGAATTTTTTAACTTCAGTTAAATGTCAGTCAGAGCTCCTGTTTTGACAATTGTACAGGTAGATGGAACTCAACAACCTGCCCATTTGTAGGCATTCATGCCTAACTGAGATCATCCAGATATTTTCTTCACCTTGACCTAAGCTGGATAAAAATATCCTTGTCTGTTTAGGAAATGGGACTGATTTTTATCTTCTTTTTGAAGCCAGTTTTGCAAAGCTTACTTTTTCACAGAGTATGGCCTTCTTTAGTGGAATCATTTGGAGATTTGGAGATGGCTCAGAAACTTATAGAAGTTTGTGCATCAAATGCCTATTTTCTGTGTGAAGAAAGGACTTAAATTTTCCAGTAAATTGGGAAACATGTAGATTCTTCACTTTAGAAGCAGACACACTAAATACCCTTCTCACATGCATACAATCCCAGAATCTTTATCCATTTTCCACATGTTCTTGTGCAGCCAACGTAACCAAATAGTCTGGGCGAGCCCCTCCTTCCTTTCCACCTTCCCTGTAAAAATTAGATCAAGATTACTAGGATGTACTTTTCTACCAATATCTACCCCTGGTCTGTCCAAGCCCCTTGGATTATGAGTCTGTTTCACACTTTGTTTTAGTCTCTCTGAATCTCAGTCCTCCTCCTTCTGTTATCCAGGCTGAAACTGGCTCTGTCCAGAGAAAAGATGGTGCTTGAGGAGATGAGGTTGAAGATGTGGGTTCTCTAGGCTAAGTAGATGCTGATAGAGAAAGAAACAGAATGGAGGATTATCTTCCATGCATGCATTCTGGTAGATCGGGTTGGGGGGGAGGGGGACGTGTGCTGGGGTTGGACGGCCATCATCTGTTCTCCCTCTGAGGGGTTGTACCTGCTCTGCTCTTGGTCCTGCGTTTTCACTGTGGCGTGCACCTCAGTTCACCCATTCATCATGTCAGGCGGGGACTGGGGGGGGGGCATATGCTGGGGTTGGACGGCCATCATTTGTTCTCCCTCTGAAAGGTTGTACCTGCTCTGCTCTTGGTCCTGCGTTTTCGCTGTGGCGTGCACCTCAGTTCACCCATTCATCATGTCATTCCTGTGACCACACCAACTGGTTTAAGGATAAGCATGTGACCCAGTGAAATGCATTGGGTCTTTGCTTGGTCATGGGGGAAGCAGCAGGGGCTACATCTACCCGCTGGCCATGGATGTGGTGGGAGAGGAGGCTGGGTTGCTGGAACCATGGTGAGCAGAGAGCTGGGAGCCAGCGAAGAGGGGACCTGAGAGATGAGGGTGAGGAGCTGGCTGAGATGAACCTCTGGCCAGTCTGAAGCCAGCCTTACCACTGATCTTTATGGGTATGTATTCCAATAAAACCCCTTTGACTTAGAGTACATGAGGTTGAGATTTCTCTCTCTTGCTCCTAGAAGAATCCTAACAGGTAGCAGTGGAGTCAGGTAATCTGTAGGCACGGTTACTAGTTAGGAGCCTTTCGATAAATAGTGTGGGTGCCTGGCACAGGATAGACAACAAATTAATAATGTTAATGAATAAATTAATTAAAAGGCTTGAATTGATGGATGGCAGCTATTTAATTTTCATAGGGTTCTGTCATAGGTACCTTGTGTTTAAAAAAATAATTTAGCTGCAAAGCAGGATACATTTGAAAAGAGTGAGTTTTTAAGGCAGCTTGGAAATAGGATACTTTTCCTGCAGTCTCACTGTGTGTAGCCCACGGACATTGGTTTCTGTGTTATATCAAAGATTCTTTATGGATTTTAGGAAGGGCAGAATCTTGTATTTCTTTTGGTTGCATGTCATATATTTTATTGGAGTACACTTTGTGATTTTCACCCTTCCCTCAATATCTGACCTCGGAATAAGCGGTCCTGGGAAAATACTTTCATTGGTTTTATAGTTTTAAACAGATTAAATCTGCCTTTTGGGAGGATTGGTGTTCCTTCCAAATAGCAGGAGTAGAAAATTCCTGAAGCTTCATGACTACATCCTTTTATTTGTTTAAGCAGTTTTATGCAAGTAGGAAAAAAAGTATTTAATTATTTTAATTTTTAGAAAGCAACTTTATTATGTAACATTTTACATTGTGGTTTTACTTTTCCAGTTTTATTGAGATATGTAAGTTTAATATCTGTACAACATAATGATTTGATATGTTGCAAAATAATTACCACAATAAGTTCAGCTAACCTCTATCACTTCACACAGTAAAATTTTCCCTCTTGACATGAGAACTTTTAATGTCTACTCTCTTAGCAACTTTCAGTCCAGAACTGAAAGCACTTCTTTTTAAATTGGAAAATCTAATGGTTCTTTTTTCTGCTAGTGTAAGAGATTATAACAGTTCTAATATTCTGAAGAATTGTTTATTGTTTCACTGTTCCTTCTATGTCAAGGTATTTTGCTACACTCACTGGGTAGCCCATCATCGTTGAATCCCCTGTGTTTTCACTACTCTAACGGGAAATGAAGTCACAGACATGAGGTGTTGGTTTGGTGGCAGCAAGAATTAAATCTCTGAAGTCTTTGCTGTGGATTTCCCAGTGGTGACTGTTCATTGGTCACTCCTGAGATGGATGTGTTTTCTCTGACACATGCAGTTCCTCCTGGGTGGAATCATTCATTGTCCAGGAGCTGTGGATTCAAACTTAAAACATCTTAGCAACACAGGGCACCTACCATAATAAAACCATTCCGAATCTCTAACAAGGTGGCCGTTTCTATAAGCAATACACGGCTGGTGAGACGTGAAACTCGATTAACAAAGTGGTTCTCCCTGCGCTGCAGGTCATTCATTGCACCCTCTGGCCTGACCCTCACCAGTGCACATTTCAAGGCAGGCCAGCTAGTCCAGGGATGACCTGGGCCCAGGCTCTCCAAGCCGACCTCCGTTCCCTGGGGGGCTGCCCCTCCAGATCAGATGAGTGAACAGGTAGGGGCTTCAGATGCCCCACCGAGCTGCTGTATAACCAATTATCAACGCTTTAGCCAGAGCTTTTCCTTGTCCACCATATTCCTCTGTAATTGAAAGTTTAGGGGAAATGGAGGGTAGGCTTTTGAGCCATGATGCCTTTCTTACTCTACAGTGTCAGGCCTGGACACTAGAGGTCAAGTTTGGGAGAAGTCTAGGGAAGCAGATACAAGAGTCAGACGCCCCTGGTTTGAAATCTGGCTCCGCCACTGTCTGTCTGGGAGATGTTGGGCAGTTGCTTTACTCTTCGTGCCCTTCTGTTCCATCATTTGTAAAATGGGATAACCAAGTCTACCTTCCAGCGCGGGTTAGAAATAGTATGTGGACACCACTCAGTATAATAGCGGACACTCAGTAGTTGTGTATTTAAAGGTAGTGGGTATTGTTCTAATGACTACTCACCCGTTTTCCACCCTTCTGCTCAAGGGAGACCTTAGTGTATACTACGCAGTGGTCGGCAAACTGCGGCTCGCGAGCCACATGCGGCTCTTTGGCCACTTGAGTGTGGCTCTTCCACATAATACCACGTGCAGGCGCACACGTACAGTGCGATTGAAACTTCGTGGCCCATGCGCAGAAGTCGGTATTTTGTGGAAGAGGCACACTCAAGGGGCCAAAGAGCCGCATGTGGCTCGCGAGCCGCAGTTTGCCGACCACTGGATAGGAATCTGCCACAATTGTGCTTCCTTCTTCACCATCAGCATTTCTGGAAAGTGAGTCCTGGGTTGGCCTGAGTGATTCTCAGCACTTAGCTGGTGGGGGTGAGGGAGTGGGCACTGCTCAAAGCCAGAACAGCCTCCGCCTCCAAGGCCGTGGGTACCCAAGCCCAGCTGTGCAGCCCTCCCCTCTGTCTCCTCATCACTGTGCTGACGTCACCCACACTGTGACGGACCCACGTTTATTATTGTGAATTCTAAACTGCCGCGTTCACGCACATTGTTTGTGCTGTATACATGTTGTGGCTCATGCTGTATTCTGCTTACAGTGGAACATTTTAGGAAAAATGACCTCTGCCTGTACTGTTAGCTTCGCATCATTGTAACGGTCTCAGGTTTGGTTTCTGCACAGGTCCTCCTTGTCACATAGCCACCTTCTGGCCAGTGGTGCGGGAATCTGATGAGTGGGCACTGAGAAGCCAGACTGGTCTGTATGCCATGGAGCATGAATAGCATCATTAGACTGAAAAAGAAAAAAGAAAAAAAAAAGAAAAGAAAGAAAGAAAAAAGGGGGGTGGCTAGGTAGATAGATTTGAAAATATTATGGTTTCAGAAATCAGGTTGGTGTTCTGATGTATACATACATTTTACATAATTCTTTATCTTAAAGACTTTTAGGAGTATGAAGGTTAAATATGACTTTTAAAAATATGCAATCGATGTCCTTTGTTAAAAAAAGGCAACCAAAATACTTTCTTTCGAGCACCGCAGCGAGATAGTTCATTAGCGGTGTGCTAGGGCGGGCTCATCTTTCCCCTTTGGGCCTCGAACCCGGGCTATCAGTGCGGCCTGGGAGCCACGTCCAGAGACTTTGCCAGCATCTGCTCTTGCAGAGGCTGGTGCTTCCTTTCCTGGGGAAATCACAAGAGTTTGTTGGCCAACCACGTTACTGAGTGGCTGGATTTGCGGAGGGTTTAGCATTGAGTCATCACTGCATCTTCACAGCGGCTGTTTTGTGTGCTTCTAGCTTCTCTACATGGTGCCACTGAGTTAGAACTGGGGCCGGCTGGAGGGGAGAAAGCCGATAAGTACCCGGCAGGGCCTCATGGACGTCAAAACCCAGAGACAGCAACTCAGCTGCCAGCGCCCAGCAGTTTGGTTTCCAAATCAGAACCAGAACCAGGAGGCTCGGGCCTCCTGACTCACAGACAAGTTCTTGACTCTTCGTGTTGGTGGAGTCAGAAAATGTCAGGATACCAAATTTAGTATGACACACTATTTATCTAGCTGCTTTTCTTAGATTAGAACATAAATTTCTCCCAGGTTTTGGCCGCTGGAGACATTTTGATTTTTCCCTGTTCAACAACCTCTGGCCCTCTCCCCGCAAAAGGCAATGACCTCCAGCCTCATTTATATGGTGCTGAGCGTCCTCGGCCCCCGGGAAGCGGGTGGCCAATGCCATCGGTCCCTCTCCAGACAAGGAAACCCTGCCCTGCACCTTGGGCTTCCTGTCCTGCAGGAGAAGCTGTAACTTTTCCAGATGGTCCCAGGTGATTCTAGAGCCCACGATGTCCAGCAGTCCAGTGTCCGGTCTGCAGGGGACAGAGTAAAGGCCTATCCCGTGAAGGCTGCGATGAGTCGGTGCCGCGATGGGCATGGCTCAGAGGCTCAGAGGCTCCATGATTCACGGGGGCCTCCTGATTCCAGGCGGCGAGCAAGGAGCAGCTGGGCCTGTGTCCCGCAGTGGGTGTCCCGTTTCAGGCCTGGCGTGGCCGTGTGGGGCCTGGTGTGCACACTAAAGCTTTTCAGCCCTGGCCTAGAAAAGCCAACAGAATCGTTCTCCCCTCCCCACCCCCGATCTAACCGCAGCCGAGCAGGGATGGGAATGAAAAGGCTGTGAAACTGGGGCACAGTGTTTGCCACGGAGTCTGGACGATTCTTGACGAGAGACAACTTGATCAGTTCACCCTTTTGTTCCCCACAGAACCTAACACGGTGCCGCTCATCGGCGTTTGTTGAATGGAATTGGAGGCTTGGGGTCCTCCCTGGTCTCAGCCCTGAGAATCCTGACCGTTTCCCTAGCCAGCACTGGGGCTCTGGTACCCCTTTCCCAGGCTTTCTGTCTTTGGGTTTGTCTCAGAGCATATTCTGATAGTGGTTTGTGCATGTAGTTTTGCAGAATAGTTTTGTTTGAAAGCACTCTATTTGCAAATACTCCTTTCATGTGTAAAATTGCTTAAAATAATTGTTCACTGGTCATCCTAAACATGTTGATTTTGAAGGGCTAACATGACCTCAGAGGCACTCACCAGTGCCCACTGCCTCGGTGAACTTGGGCTGTGGGGTTAGACAGATGTTAGTCCCAGGCTATGCAAGGACCTAACTCCTGGGGTTATTGCTGGGATTCCCTGAGGTCAGATGTGCAAAGTGGTAGCGTAGTGCATGGCGTAGAGGCAGTACTCTACAGCTATTCGTGATTGCTTCTATTATTATTTTGGTAACTTTTACATAAGCCAAATGACAGCCAGGATTGGCCCTCTCCAGGAGATAGTGGTAAAGTTATTTCAACACCTCATTCCATTCCCTTTGGAAGTCCAGATCTCGCCCCAGAATTTCTGCCACCTCCTCTGGAGGTTTGCATCTTCACAGTCACCTCAGGCAGATCTTCTGCTTCCAATGGCTTTGTTCAGGTTAGGGATTGTCTCAGCACACACGTGTGCAGCTCTGTTATGACACAGCTATGAGAAATCAGAACCCGCCCCTCGCTTACTGGACAGCCGTCTCCAGCTCATCAAGGCATTAGGGTGTTAAGCCCAGTCTGCTGAGGATCTGGGGCAAAGGAGAGGCTCATGAAGCAAAAAGACTGGGATTAGACTCTTCCTCCCCACCCCTGGGATCATCACCTCCTCCAACAACCCCTAAAATGAGGTAGAAATAGTTTCTAAAACACACCAAAAGATTAACAGTGCTTGTGTTTGAATTATGGGACTAGGGGTGATTTTCTTTCCTTCCTTCTATATTTCTGAATCTTACAACATTACTTAAATAAGTATATGTTTCCACATTTTTTAAAAGACCAGTTGTTTAAGCTGGGGGAGAAAGCTTCTTAGGACTGTGGAGACTTTGGCATCGGCAGGATAAACTCTTGCCCAGTGGTCCTCATCTTCTCTTTCTCGTCCTTTAAAACCCATTTCTCACAAATTCCTTCTAATGGGAGTTATTTTTTCCCCTGTGTGTATCTCGACTTGAGATCCCCCTCGTTGGCAACATTACTAAGCTCCTTTCTTGAAAACGTCTTGACATGCCAGTTGCTTCTGGAAAGCTCCTTGTATGCTTTGGCCGTTGGCTGCTTTGGGATGGAGTCTGAGTGGCCAGTGTGCCCCCCTCTGGCTTCTGTCCTGTCCCACCCTCACTCGAACAAGGACGAGGGCCTCTACTCTCTCAGCTCCCGGGAGCTCACTCCTCCAGCCGCTGTGTTATGGCTTCTTATGCTGATGGTCCCGGGTCCACTCCCAAGGTGACCAGCGTCTTTCCTGTTACTGGACTCCATGGGCATATTACAGTTCTTGTCTTGTTTGATCTCTCATCGGCGTTTGACATACTAGTAAACACTCCTTCTCACCCTGCTGGCGTGGCTCAGTGGTTGAGCATCGACCCATGAACCAGGAGGTCGCGGTTTGATTCCAGGTCAGAGCACATGTCCGGGTTGCAGGCTCAATCCCCAGTGTGGGACAGGAGGCAGCTGGTCAGTGATTCTCTCTCATTATTAATGTTTCTATCTCTTTCTCCCTCTCCCTTCCTCTCTGAAATCCATAAAAAATATATTTAAAAAACCCACAAAACAGACAAACAAAAACACTCCTTCTCTCTGAGACCTCTGCCCCTGCACACCCTCCCTTGGCGTCACGATCTCCTGATTTCTCTCCTAACGGGCCATTCCTTCCTAGTTTGCTTTTCTCATCCCTTTGCTTTCGTCCATCCTTTAAACGTTGGATTTCTTCAGATCTCCTCTCTCTCCCTCGACATGCTCTCTCTAGGTAACTTCTTTTGGTCTCATGGTTTCAGGTGCCATTTGTATGCCAATGACTACAAACTCCACTGCATTTCAGCAAATCTGGGACATCAGTGATTGTAAGATGCACCAAGATTTATGTTCCATAAAGAAGGACAAAAGCACTGCCAAGGAAATGACACCACGACTTCTTACCACATTAATCATAAGATGCATTGCATTTTCAGGAATGTCAGAATGTGGGAAATGTACACCCAAGAACTGGTGACCTATTGTAATGTTTTGCACCGATGAGCTGCCGTTTGCAGAGCAGGAACACCTAGGGGTTCCTAGGAAAGTGTAAAGGAATTGCAGTAACTTTTTCTGGAGAAGCTGGTAGCTCCTGAGGGTCATCTCTCTCCCAGGATGCAAGAGGCGTTATTATCATAGAGCTCATTGTAACTGTCGATGAGATAGCATTAAATTCCCTGAACAACGAGGCAGAGTAATTGAGCCAGTGGGTCTTCAAGATGGTGGCAAAGTTCTCAAGATTTATTTCATTTTATCTCAAGTTGACTGGCTCTAGAATCGCAGTCAAGAATGTTCTGGCTACCTTAGTGAAAGCCACATGGTGGGACTGAGCAGGGTCCTGACCTTCACAGAATTTCTCAGACAACTGAATTTTAGTTCTGTTTTAATTTTATTTTACTTATTTAAAAAAATCTTTATTGTTGAAAATATTACATATGTCCCCTTTTCCCCTCATTGACCCCTTCTAGCCCACCTCACCCCCGGCTCCAAGCCTTCACCACCCCACCCTATTATCTGTGTCCATGGATTTTGCATATATGCATTCAAGTTCTTAGGTTGATCTCTCCCCACCCACCATGAATTTTAATTCTTATTACCTTTAAACGGCATGACATGCCAGTTGTTTCTTTTGTTGTGACACAGTACTGGGAAATCATGCTGTTGGTGTTTCCCTAATTGTGTTTTATCTCTTTTTTCCTTCTTCTACTTCAAAATACTTTGGACAGCTGTGGGATGGGTAAGAACTTTTGCCAGATTTTGAAATGTAACTCTCCTGCAGCGGCCTCCACAGGTAACAGGAAGACATTAAGTATTCTAATCTACCACCATCTGTGATCCTTGTTCAGTTCAACTGAGGTTTTCTACAAATAATCTAAGTGGTGTAGCTTCCTTCACTTCCATAGGGAGAATAATTCATACTAGATCTCCTTGTCTCAAAATATTACCATATGTTCAGTATGATTATCTCAATAAAGTTTTGTTTCGCTTCTATATATTGTTAACTGGCACATCACCCTGGACAGCTGCTTAATTTAGTTAGGCCCATTTTAGCATGCAAATTAGTTTTTTCCCATAGAAATGTTCCAAAAATAATATATCCCCTTGCTCCTCTCTTCCCACAACTCTCTTTCATAATATCTTTGTTGGAGTTAGTTTAAAATAGAATGTTTAATGACAAAAGTTTGAATAAAGTAATCCAATCATGTGGGAATTGAAAAATATTCTCCTTAAAAACTCTTGGGTCAAAGAAGAAATAAAAATTCCAGTTATAGTCTATCTGGGAAGCAAGAATGCTAATACTGCAAGCAAAACTCATAACATGCAGCCAAAAATTTACTTTGGAGAAAAACTATTGGACTTGAAATTTTGTTACTAAACAAGAAGAATAAAACTTAATGAGCTGACTATTAAACCTGAGCTTTTGGAAATGAACAAAGGAACAAAAACCACATATATATCCGAAGAAAGCAAGTTAAAACATTTACTAAGAAGTACAAGCATAATTAACAATTCAAAAGAGAAAAATTATTAAATTAATAAGTCCAAGATCTGTTACTTTGAAGAAAAACCTTTGTGCTTGGCGGGCAAGGCTCAGTGGTGGAGCATGGACCTATGAACGAGGAGGTCACGATTCCATTCCCGGTCAGGGCACATGCCTGGGTTGCGGGCTCAATCTCCAGTGTGGGGCATGCAGGAAGCAACTGATCAATGATTATCTCTCATCGTTGATGTTTCTATTTCTCTCTCCCTCTCCCTTCCTCTCTGAAGTCAATAAAAAAATATATTTTAAAATAAATAAAAAAGAAAAACTTTTGCATATCTAACCACAGGGAAGAAAGAACATAATTTACAATATTAGGAGTGAGAGAAGAGATAAAGAGAGAGAGAGATTTATCCACAGATAAGAATTAAAACATTGTAAGAATTGAAAATCAGCAATTAGGAGATAATTTGTAAGTAAAATAGATGTCAAATAAGATTTAGTAAGAAATGGAAATATTGAAAGATTTATAACCACTTAAGACATTGAAATAATTATTAAAGAGTTATTTCTGAATAAAAAAGTGTTTCAAGTAATAAATTATTTGTATATTGAAATCTTTCTAATCAATTGATATAATCATGGCCATGATGAATTCATCTAATAAAAGTAGCACAAATAGCCAGTCTCTCTTAAAAGCATAGATGAAAAAAATAAAACCCAAAACAAAACAAACAACAAAAATACTGCAAACAAAACAAAATAATTAGCACAGATAAAATGTAAGCAATATTAAAACATTAATACACCAGTTCCAAGTTGGTCGTACACCAACAATCTGACTCCTTTAATAACTAAGAAATTTATTACTATGGATAACACAGGATTAATGCTAGAAAGCAAATAATTGATCCAAGTATTATTAAAATGGCACACTGTTTATTTCTGATTTTCAAAATTAAAACTCAGTAAACTAAGAATGGATCACTTCCACAGTGTGATAAAAAATACCAAACTCAATGGTGAGATATTGGGAGTACTCCTATTAAAAACAGGACTGCACAGGAAAAGATGCTCAACATCATTAATCATCAGAGAAATGCCAATCAAAATTACAGTGAGATACCATCTTACCCCTAGCAGAATGGCTGTAATAAAGAGATTTCAACAAGCATTGTGTGGAAAAATTAGAGCCCTCATACTGGGTAGGAATATAAAATGAAACAGCCCCTCTGGAAAACAGTCTGAGAGTTCCTGTAGAGGTTAAACAAAGAGTTACCATCTGATCCAGCAATTCCATTCTTAGGTGTGTGTGTGTGTGTGTGTGTATCTCCAAGAGAAATGAAAACATATGCCCTCACCAACACTTGTATAAGAACGTGCATAGAAGCAATATTCATGACAGCCAGAAAGTGGAAACAATCCAAAGGACTATCAACTGACAAATGGATAAATAAAGTGTGGTATCTATATAGATAAAATCCCAGCAACCCAACGGCAAAACGACCAAAGCGACCAGTCGACCAGTCGCTATGACGCACTGACCACCGGGAGCAGACGTTCAACGCAGGAGCTGCCCGCTGGTGGTCAGTGCACTCCCACAGTGGGAGAGCCGCTCAGATGACAAGGATGGGCAGAGCTCCCACAGCGGGCTGATCCTCACAGGCTACGCCCCCACCAATGCACAAATCCATGTACCGGGCCTCTAGTATCCACGTAATGGATTGTTACTTGGCAATAAAACAAAATGAATATGATGCTAAGTTAGAGAAACCAGTCACAAAGTATAACATATTCCATTTATATGAAATGTCCAGAATAAGCAAATGCATAAAGACAGAAAGTAGATTGATGGTCGCCTAGTGCTGAGGTGATTTGGAGGGAATGCTAATGGGTACAGGGTGGTTTTTTTTTTCTTGGGGTGGGGGTGATGAAGATGTTTTAAAATTGATTGTGGTAATGTTTGCACAATGATGATATGTACAATGCTGTGAATATACTTAACACCATTGAACAGTCTACTTTCAATGAGTGAATTGTATGAAATGTGAATTATATCTCAATAAAGCTGTTATTAAAAAACCGAAAAAAACAACACAAGAGTGGCTGCTGTCACCACTGTCATTGTTATTTTGAATGGTCTAGTTCATGTCATTACACAAGGGGGAAAAGAGGTATACATTCTGGAAAGGAAGAGACAAATTATTATAGAAAATATTCCTCTCTACTCAAGTAACTTTATTGAAGATCCAAGTGACTTTATTGAAAAAAGCGTTAGAACCAATAAAAGAGCTTGGTAAAGAATCAGTTATAAAACATAAAATTAGGCCAGAGGTTATTATCCTTACTGTATGAACTGTTCTGATGAATATGTAAGGAGTGATGGCCACCTAGTAGGAAAGTAAACCAATGCTATGAAGACCATTGACGAAAGAGACAGAGGGATGGAGACCCATTGAAAGAATGTGGAGCATATCAGTAACAACAGAGGTACTTCTTCAAACCGGAAGCTGATAGGTTCTTAAATGAACATCTTTAAGAAATAACCATTCACCAAGTCTCAAGAAGTATGCAACCACCCTGGAGTAAATGGTCTGACTAAAGAAAATACTTGAAGTACCTAATGCTTTATTTACCTCATTAGATCCCTGGAAATTGGGAAGATATGGGATGGGACCTGGAAGACTGGTTTGGTTCTAAGGGCTCAGAGGAGACTGAACGATGGGTGTCTTGAGTGCTGTTTGCCCTTGGAGTTGTCCTTGCAGTGTTCTTTAGGTTGGATACCCACCTAGGTCTTCCCTGGAGCAGTTGGGAAGCCTTGGGCTCTCCAATCACATCAGGACCACAGCTTCTCCATTGAGCTAAAGAACGGGGCAAATACGATCCACTAGGGGCCCTAAGCTGCCTCATGGAGGACAAGTAACCATCCTGACTTGAGTGATGAGGGTTGAGCCATTGTCCGTCTTCAGTTTTTCACTTGCCCTGGAGAGATTGTCTTGTCATTTCCATTACATTTCGTATTGGAATGATCCCAGTGCACACATCCTTGAAATTGCTCTGCATGTAAGAAATATCTTCTTGATAAAAAATCGTTTCCAAGAAATCTCTCCTAACAGTTCAAATGAGCTCAGTGGTGAGAATTCCATTTGTTAGAGAGATTTTACTATAAGTGAATGTGAGCATCTTAATTTGAGAGGTTTTCCTTGGAAAATGCAGAACACTTCTCCGATACTTTTTGCTCCCAGATATATATTTCTATTTCCTGCTCATTTATGTGGCAGCAAACAGCCTTGAGACAATTTCTACAACCATGAAACACATAGGAAAGTATATTTTCTTTTTAATAGGAAATAATTCATACATAGTTATTGTGTGAATGCTGAACTTTGATACACACACTACCTGCCTTAAATTAGAATTATATAATTACAGTGAAATGAAAACACTGGCCTATTTAAGATATAGAAAGGGTAATCTTAAAGAAGAGGTTTTATAAATCTTTTGTCATACATTAAAGGTTATATTTAAGTAATTGGGGAAATTTTATCTTTTGATATACAGATTCATATTCTGAGATCTAATTAATTTAAGGGGAAATTTTTGTTTTTTTCTTATTGGGAAAATTCTCAAATTGCATTTTGGATTAAGAACAAGATTACCTACTTGTTTTTCACTTTCCTGACTAGCTCTGGTGCTGTAACTATAACTGTGTCAAATGGTTTTCCTAGGTCGAAAATGTCCGCTTGCTAGATCGAATATCTTCCAAAAAAGCAGCCCTAGGAACTTTGTATTTGACGGCCACTCATGTCATATTCGTGGAAAATGCACCCGACACAAGAAAGGAAACATGGGTATGCATTCCTTATTTCCGTTGTTTGAAGTAAAGAGCTCGATCCTCCATTCTTTTGTTTGTCCCAGGGTGAGGTGGGCGGGCTCTTGGTGTGTGGGTATTCAGGGGTCTGTTTGGGGAATGTGACCTTCACCTTTTCCTGTAGAGTCCAATCTACTTCATCTACATCAGCAGTTCTCAACCTGTGGGTCGCGACCCCTTTGGCGGTCGAACAACCCTTTCACAGGGGTCGCCTAAGAACATCCTGCATATCAGATATTTACATTACGATTCATAACAGTAGCAACATTACAGTTAGGAAGTAGCAATGAAAATAATTTTATGGTTGGGTCACAACATGAGGAACTGTATTTAAAGGGCCAGAAGGTTGAGAACCACTGATCTACATATTCATTTTAAACACTAATTGTTTGACTAGAAAGAGCCAGAGATGCAAGTGGTTCATGTCACAGCTTTTGAGTAGAGATTCTGTAATGTCAGTATCCCAGATATAGATTTTATTCTGTTGTCTCCACTTTTCTGATAATTAAAAAGGAAGGAAGGAAGGAAGGAAGGAAGGAAGGGAGGGAGGGAGGGAAAAGCAAAGCTAGGGAAGCGTCCTATCATCAGGCATTTCTGCTATGCAATCATGAGACTGGATATTCTTTATTTTGTATAGACCGCTCATCATGACATCGTGACCAGGGCCAGAACTGCTGAATTGTAGATTGGCCTTTTCTCTAGTCCATAGACATTGCTCCATTTGCAGCTGAAGGTGGCAGGCACTACTTACTGGAGAGGAATTGAAAGGATGAAATGCTTGCCATGGAGGACTGAGCAGAGACCCTCCTGAGACAACGGACATGCCCTTCAGCATGATTTCCCTTAAAAGAAATCTCTGCAGCCAGCCTGACCCCCAACAACTTAGCAAACAAGTGCAAGTTGCTATTGAGCTTGAGCATTCCATGTGGAATCCGGGAGCACGGTGGCCCCTCCCAGCGGAGTCATCTCTGACTTTTGTTGATTGCAAGATTTATTTTACTAACTTCTCATGACCTTCTTTCATTTGAGCTATTAACCGCAATCAGCAGTTGACTACCAAAATGTTCCCTTGCCCGGACTTGTGCAAAAGAGTATGCTGAGTCATTGGCTCCAAATCATGAGCCTGGGTATCCGAAAGCTTGACACAGAAAAAACAAAACGGGAAATCTAGACAGTTGGTTCTTTCCCAAAACATCTCAGTTCTTGTTATCTGAGTGCAGGTGTTGAGCTAGCTGAAGGTCGGGGAGTGTTGGCAGTCTGTCTGTGTGGCTCCGAGATCTGTGTCACTCCTCGCCCTGTTAACAGTTGTTTGTGCTTAGCTTATCCACGTTCACTTTCAATTGCAGATTCTTCACAGCCAGATTTCCACCATCGAAAAACAGGCAACAACTGCTACTGGATGCCATCTGCTCATTCGTTGCAAGAACTTCCAGCTCTTACAACTCATCATCCCCCAGGAGAGAGACTGCCATGACGTGTACATCTCTCTGATACGCCTCACGAGGCCAGGTAGGCCAGGGGAGCTCGGCATGGCACGTGGCCCCACCCTTCAGAAATTCACAGATCACACCCGGCCAGTGCATATGGCGCTCGAGCATGTACAGTGTTTTAGGCATCAGATGCTCTCCCAGGCCTCCGAAGAGGCCAAGAAATCGGAATCATAGCTTTCCTTCTCTCTGAGGAGCTCTCCCTGAGTTGCCTCCTATAGGAACCAGTCATTATTCTTAGCATTCACTTTATCTCTGGGGGTTATAAGCGTGTTTGTTTTCCCTTCAGGGTCAAATCATCTTAAAATTATGCCCTTCTGATACTGTGAGAATCACGTGACCTGAATGGAGGTCTAAGCCCAAACTGACTAATTGTTTCTTATGGAAAACATTGCTGTCACACAATTCCAATGCAGTCTTCCCCACCTTGGGGCTTTTAAGGCTTGGTTTCTGTTCCTTTTTGATAGTAACATGTGTCCCAAGGTTGGTATAACTAGACCGTGTTGGCATCATTGAATATTCAAAGTGTGGATCTGTTGAATCTCCTAAACAGAAGCTCTTTAAGTGTCCTTGGAAGACAGTTTGGTTGATTTGAGAATTATTGTGATATATCCCTCATCTTGGGTCTTCCGATTTGTAGCCCATTACCCACTTCTACAGAAGTGTGTCTTGTCTCCCTGTGTGGCCTCTGTGAGCTGTGGGTTCTTATTGCTTAAAAGAAATACATGTCGCCCGGCCGGCGTGGCTCAGTGATTGAGCATCAACCTATGAACCAGGAGGTCGCGGTTCAATTCCCAGTCAGGGCACATGCCCGGGTTGCAGGCTTGGTTCCCAGTGTGGAGCGTGCAGGAGGCAGCCGATCCATGAATCTCTCTCATCACTGATGTTTCTCTCTCTCTCTCCCTCTTCCTTCCTCTCTGAAATCAATAAAATGAAATACATGCCTGAGTTTCTGAGGAGAATACAGTGAAAAGAGGTCCTTGATGTAAAGGTCATATTCATGATAGTGCTACCCAGAAGTCATGAGCAAGGAAATAGGATATGGGCGTGTAGTTACTTTGCTGAATGCCTTGTGATTCAGGACCAGCAGTTTGATGATGCTCCTCAAGGCAGTGGGTCGGGTCCTCAGTTTCTTAGGCTCTGACCATATCATCGGTAGACAGCTAAGAGCTAAAGTTAGGTCATGAAAACGGTGCCAGGGGCTGTCAGAACCTGACGATTCTGTGTGCTCCTCTTGGAAGGCAGCTGGTTGGAGCGTTTTCCTCTTGCTGTGTTGAAAAGAACTGCAGAGTTAGCCAGGAAAGCGGTTGAACTTTTGGGAGGCGGCACTATAATTGGAACAGAGGTCTGGGAAGAGGGACATGAGGTTGCATGCAGCCGAGAATGCGAGGACAATTGTGGGCCAGCAGTGTCTGTGTCACTGATTAATGGGTGTGCTGGATAACAAATGTGCTCCGACCGGATTAATGGGTTTAGGAATAGCCTGGAGACCTGGGAAAGGGCTAAGCAGCTGGAAGATCCCAGGCCGGTGAGGGCTCCGGCCCTAGGATGGCCAGCCCAGGACCCACAGTGTGAGGGTCCCCCACAGGGGCAAAGTCACAGTGTTCCCCTGGTTCTAAAAATGCACACTTTTTCTTAAAAGTGAACTTTTGAGAGTTAGTTATTAGACAGCCACAGATCAAAAAAGGAAACCTTAGTAATTCATTGAATTAAAGCCGTTATCTTAAAAGGTTTTAAAAAGCCACCAGCATTTTGAAACATTGGAATGAGCAGTGACAGTTTACATAAACCACTGTACTTTACTACGTGTGGGAAGATGAAGTAGGACCCAAGCAGTTTCACAGTTGAATGTTCAAGGCAGTGCTAAAAGTAGGACAGATTACAGCCTATAGCCTCGGAAGTAGGGTTTTGAATCTGGGTGGAGGTGGGGAATGGGGGTGGGGGGGTCCCAGCTGGGGCCAGGGGTGGCTTATCAGAACCATCCAAGGATCTTTCACAAAATACCTTCCCCCTCCTCCAGGTACATCAGAAAAAACGTGTGTGTGTGTGTATGTGTGTGTGTGTGTGTAGTATACGTTGAGCTCTAGTGGTACAATATAGCTCTGTGCTTAGTCGCCAACACAAATCACATACTTTCATTTTCCTTTATGGACATAGCTAACCACAAGGTCCTGTAGAGGACTTTTTTTTAACAAAAGAAGAAATGTTGGGGAGTCCATTGAAGTCAAGGCCTGTGAAGGAGATATTTCTAAAGCTCTTGAGATTTTCTTTTCCCTGAATTAGGATTTCTAGGGAAAGGGTAAGCCAAATGACTAGCACATTTGGTGACATTTTATTGGTTTGCCTTTTTAATGAATTAAGATTGGTCAGAATTTGCCCTGGCTGGTGTTGTTCAGTGGCTAGAGGGTTGGCCTTCAAATGGAAAGGTCATGGGTTCGATTCCAGTCAAGGGTACATACCTGGGTTGCAGGTTCCCCGCCACCTAGTTGGGGCTCACGGTGGGGGGGGGGTGGGCGGCAGAGGGACAGGGCAACCAATTGATGTGAAGTTGAGGATTAACAACAACAGCAAAAAAGATTGGTAAGAATTTGGTCATGGACTATAAAGATCGCAGTAAAAAAATAATGTAGCCAAATTCAGTGAGTTCCTTAATTCTTAGTAAAGAAATAACTTAGGTTAAAATAATGGTGTGGCCCAAGTGAGAAAATAAGTTAGATTCAAAGTACTAATCAGCTTATACACTTTTCTGATTAAAAGAAGACCCTATTTCTCAGAGGACTTCCATTTTCCCCATGTTCTTTATTTTCTCCTTCCTCTAATTTACTGCCTACTGTTTATTTTTGTAACAGTTATCTTTCCCTCTGTAGTGTTTGTGGGCCCTTTAGCATTTAAAACATCTCTTTTATTTCCCCATTTTTACTAAACTATTTTTTCATTTTATCTTAGTCCCCAATTCTTAAAATTTCATAATGCTCGGCTGGTGTGGCTCAGTGGTTGAGCGTCAACCTATGAACCAGCAGGTCACGGTTCAATTCCCAGTCAGGGCACATGCCCAGGTGGCTCAATCGCCTGTAGGGGGCCTGCAGGAGGCAGCCGGTCAATGGTTCTCTCTCATCATTGATGTTTCTCTCTCTTCCTCTCTGAAATCAATAAAAATATATATTCAAAAATAAAATATCATAGTTGACATAGTGTCATTTGCTGAACATAGTTTTTTACAGTCTTTGTCTAGTCCTTGCAGCGTCAGCAGATTTTACAGTGGCCATTTCCTTTCTATTGATTATACTGACCTCTGAGTCCACAGCTCTTTTCCCCTAAGTGTGAGCTTCCACAATCCTGATGTTTCATTTGAACACTTGTTTGTTGAAAATACACGGGAAAAGTCTCATTTTCATTTTAAGTGCAAAATCCAATAATAGCTGTGTTATCTTCTCACCCCTCTTTAAATGGTTTTCAGGTTCATTTATTTTAAGTTGCCCAATTTAAGCAGACCATTTGGAGCAATTTAGCTTTCAGTTGTTACTTTCGAATCCAAAATGCCCACATTTCTGTGTCTCTCTGGTGACTTTTCCCTTCCCTCACCCACCCTTCCCATTCAGCTGCTGCTGATTCATGTTTGTTTTTCCTTTCAACTAAAAAAAAAAAAATGTGTAAGGGAAACAATCAATACTATTATTATATCGTTCAGTTTTTACATTGGTTGTTACATGTTTCCTTTTGATTTGTAAAGTACTTTTTTTTTTTTAATACTAATGTGATGGTAAGCCACATATACTGTCCAGACCAGGGAGATGTTTTCATTCTTCTTTTTTTAAAAAAATATATTTTATTGATTTTTTTACAGAGAGGAAGGGAGAGGGATAGAGAGTTAGAAACATCAATGAGAGAGAAACATGGATCAGCTGCCTCCTGCACACCCCCTACTGGGGATATGCCCGCAACCATGGTACATGCCCTTGACCGGAATCGAACCTGGGACCCTTCAGTCCACAGGCCGATGCTCTATCCACTGAGTCAAACCAGTCAGGGCTGTAAAGTACTTTTTATTTTCATATTAAATTACTTCCCCTCCTAGGTAGTCTATAATAAGAGGAAATTGTCCCCATATTTTTTCCCTAAATATTCTGTTTTCATAACCTTTATCCTGATTCATGGGAAACAAGCGAGGTTATTTTTCTTTCTTCCCCAAGTGCTTTGTTTTACCCACAGCTCTCCTACTGGGTGGAATGCACGCCCGTCCCTTTTTATGGGGGGGAAGCAGCAGAGGTTGGGTGCCCAGGAAGGACCTTTTGCGGGCTTGGTGGTTCCAAGCCGAAGGAGTTTCCGCTGATGGCGTGCATCTTCTCTGGGAGGCAGGAAGTGGGATGGTCTGAGAGTGATGGAGCTGCTGAGAGCCACGGGCCCTGAAGCCACGGCGGTGACACATGCTGAGTTAATGATGGGCGACAGGGCTAAAATAGAGCCATGTCCGTGAAACACGCATCTGCATCCCTGGGCTCGGGTTGAGCGTATGCTGTCCGCTTAGTCCCGAGACACTGATTTGGCTTTTCTGGGAACATAGGCAAAGTGCTGTTCACTCCGAATTTAATGTGGTATTTTCAGAAATTATCATTTTGCTTTCTGAATAGATAGAAACACCTTCAAGCCTGTCTTTGTTGAGCAGTTACATGATTTACGTAGGTCAATAAATACTAGAATAATTTACACTTAACTTCTTTTGAAAGGAAGTTTTAATGAGAGGCGCACATTCCGTTTACCTCCCCAGTCCGAGGCGTGTGGAGTGTTTGCTTCTCGTGGGAGAAGCTCCTGTGTCCCCTCGTGATGTCCCCTAGCGATGGGGCCCTGGGGTGAGGCCTTCCGTGCACCTCCTGTGCAGCCTGCCGCCACCGACAGCTAAAGACGTTCCATGTGGGCTGTGGTGGCCCAGACTCGGGGATGTGAAAAGCCAGCAGGGTATTGAACACGTCTGTTCTAAGAGGGGTGACCCATCAGGGATTTGCTCTTCCTCCAGGGGACAGGTACATGTTTTCTCAGTTCAGATTCTGTAAAGACGAGAGATTTCTCTAGCCCTCCCCTTGTTTTTAACTTACTTCCCTGCCACTCACTGGACAATCTGTGAGGTATTTATTGCAGGAGCTGGAGGGGAGGGGAAGAGAATATTGCAAATGGGAACTCTTCAGTGACATTTGTCACTGCGTCAATGGCACCCTTTCATTTCTCCGAGCACACTTCTCCTGGGCTGGCCTCCGGGTGGGTAGTTTGCCCACATTAGCAAGACTGTGCTCTGACCGACAGAAATGTAGGTTTCTCTGCCCTTATATAGGACTTGACTTAAAGTGGGATAGATGGGTGGTGGATCACCCTTTTTTCTTGAACTGAAAGCAAAAACCTCATAACTCCAGCAGAAACCCATTCTCCTGTCTCCCAGTTGGAGAGCGATCTTCTTAATGACCGTCACAAATTATTCTTGCTTTCATTTATGCACAGTGTCCTCGCCTCTTGCCAGTGATGACAAGCGTGAGCCCATGCACAGAATACTCAATAATTGTTGATAATAATTCTTCTACCCGTAAACCTATTTGTAAATATTTAACGAGGGAACTTAACGTCCACGATTACTCCTCACTCCTTAGCTCTTCTTTCGCTCAGGGAACTGGCTTTCTCAAGGGACTTTTTTTGGCATCTTCAGCCGATTGCACTTGCGGTTAGTGGGATGCTGTCAGAGCCTGACTCATGAAAATGGTACTTAGCGATGGGAAGGATGTGTCAGGGTCAAGCTGGCTGTTCCCAGAACAGAACCTCACTTTTCTATGCCGTCGGCTCAATCAGCTAAGATTGTAAGCAATGCTGTGTACTGACGGCAGCTGCTTCGTGTTGGTGTGCAGGTGCCTGGGTGTGTGCATTTTCTTATTCACTGACATCACCGGTATTCTAAATTCTGACGTTTAGAAATACGACATCAAGAGAGACGGATGCAGAACGTAGCTTATCTCACTGGTACCCCACAGTCTTTGAACTTCGCTCTTACAAGACAGGGTGCGCGCCTAATGGGAAAGTATGGTAGTTCAATAAGACCCTTATCTTTCTTCCTCCTCATAAATGAGCTACCTCGGTCGTGATTGCACTGGAAGCTGAGTTTTGATCGCAGGCTGCCTGTGTGTCACGGAGACCATGTGCAGGGCCTCCGGACGCACACGTTCAGGAGCACTGCCCTGTCCACACCGCGTACTTCAACAGATTAAGGAATCAAGGTGGGACCTAAGCAAACGGTGAGGGGCAAGACATCTATTGGAGAAAAACGGGATGATTAAGGATATGGAACAAGAAAAGACAAGACACAAAGGTGATCGATCAGGGCAGAAGAGAGGTCCAATTCAAGTTCAGACTCCCCAGTTGCTAGCTGTGTGACCCTGGGAACATTCTTCAACCTCCCTTTGCTCAGATTTCTCCTCTGTAAGATGAGGCCCACATGGTGCCTGCTAGGTGGGTTCATACATTTGACTAGAACAAATTTGGGATGAACCAAGGGTTTGGTGAGTTATCAGCCATGAATCACTGTCACTGGAAGTGCTTAGATCTGACCTGTCCAGTTGGTAGCCACTGGCCGAATGCAGCTGCCAGAGTTTGACACGTGGCTGGAGTGAGCTAAGATGTGCTGGTAAGGCCCTAGCCGGTTTGGCTTAGTGGATAAAGGTCAGCCTGCAGACTGAAGTATCTCGGGTTCGATTCTAGTTAAGGGCACATGCCCAGGTTGTGGGCTCAATCCCCACTAGGGGGCGTGCCGGAGGCAGCCGATCACTGATTCTCTCTGATCATTGTTGTTTTTCTCTCTCCCTCTCCCTTCCTCTCTGAAATAAATTTAAAAAAAATAGATGTGCTGGCAAGTGTGAAATATACACAGAATTTCAAAGACAGTACAACCCAAAATATATAAGCTATCAATGAATAAGTTTTACAATATGTACATGTTGAAATGGCAATATTTTAGGTATATTGGGTTAAATACATTATATTAGTAAAATGAATGTCATTGTTTCTTTTCAGCTGTTTAACATAGCTACAAGGACACTGGCCAGGACGTACACGGCTTGTTTAGATTTCTGTTGGACAGCACTGGCCTCGATGCTGCCTGCAGAGAAAAGCAGAGCCCCCCAAACCAAATCCTAGCTATTACTGGGGGAGAGGGGAATGGGTCTGGCCTCATAGGCATAAAAGGCAAAGATATCCTGGCCGAACTGGAAGAAGAACTTCATTACATATTCCTCAACTTGCCCCTCTTGACCAGGGTGCCATGCACTCTGAACTGATATTTTTTTAGGGATCCTATAAATATTGTCTGAGCAGTACAGTCATGACATTTATGTGGTCGTAAAAAGTTCACATGTTTTCAGTGCAAACATATAAATATATCCTACAGCTTTTCCAACTGTTTTCTTTTTTAATACTGTCGAGCATCAAAATGTGGCGGCAGCCTGGGCACCGGCCCATCTCCCAGAGGCCCTCCCAAATCCAAGCTCAGTAGACATAACCTTGACCTCTAATGAATGCAATTCTTAATTAATATTTATGCTTTACATTTTGTGTGGTCCGGAAAATACATTTGCTTTCAAAAGCAACTAAAAAAAGAAAGAAAGTGCAGGCAAGCCAGTGTGGCTCAGTGGTTGAGCATCGAACTATGAACCAGGAGATCACAGTTTCAATTCCCGGTCAGGGCACATGCCTGGGTTGCGGGCTTGATCCTCAGTGGGGGGCGTGCAGGAGGCAGCCAATCAATGATTCTCTCTGATCATTGATGTTTGTATCTCTCCCTTTCCCTTCCTCTCTTGCCGGAAGCCGGTCCATCCTTGCTGCTTTACACAGTCGCTGCAGGAAAGAAACATCTGCACAGCATATGTTTCAAGGGACCTGGCGTATATGGCATACTGTTCTTAATATGTTTGCTCCCCTTAGCGCTATGTGTTTTAACCAAGGTCACCTCTCTGAGAAAGGTTGTTTCCCCAGGTAGGGATTTTTCCCTGAAGTTAGGGAGGGGATAAAACCCCTTAACTAAGTGCCAGGCGGGTAGTTAATCATTTTAACTACAAACAATCACGCTTAAGCTACATAATCTTTACTCCCTGGAATGGAGATAAGAAACGCCCTAACCTTTGCAATAGAAATTGACAGGATTAAAATCAACTGGTATAAATACAGATGTAACAAGACAATAAACACCAGAACTTGGCTGGAGATCCTGGCTAGAGATCCTGGCTAGGCTGCTGATCAACTGAACGCTGTCTCCGTGTCATTCCTTCTTCGCCGACTCCGTCCACACCTTGGGGAACCCCTGGACCTGCTGGGGTTGGACCCCAACACTCTCTGAAATCAATAAAAATATATTTTAAAAAAAGAAAGCACCAAATGGAGAAGACCTTGCTTCTAAAATGAAAGCATCTCTTGCAGAGTTGAGTCTGGTTGTCCCAGGTCTCCCTGTCCCTGCTGGGAGGAGGTGGGTGGCCCTGCCCACAGGACAGGGCGCTGCTGGGTTCCCACGGGCGAGGGCTGGGCTGGCCGCTTCGTGTGCTCCCGCCGGACAGAGATGCTTTGAAGAGCTTTGGTTCTGGCAGTGACTGAGCTTGATTAGGCTTTATTCTCCCTTCCCTTGCAGTTAAATACGAGGAGTTATACTGCTTTTCATTCAACCCCAAGCTGGATAAAGAAGAAAGAGAGCAAGGCTGGCTGCTGCTGGACCTCAGTGAAGAGTACCAGCGCATGGGCCTCCCTGACGACCACTGGCAGCTCAGCGATGTGAACAGAGACTACAGAGTAAGTGGAGGGAGGCCTTTAGTGAAAGCCAGTCCTCGATGCAGATGCCGTCGTGATTGCACACAGCTTAGTGCGGTGCCTGCTCGCCCTCCTTTCGTTTTTGTCGCTCTTTATCGATGCTAATGTGTGGCTTTCTATGTCTGTCTTGGTGATTGCTGGGTATATGTCCTACCGGTTCCTAGAATCAGATAGTCTGCACGAGGGAGCCATGGGGACCATCCCCTCCGCACCCTTCCTCTAACGGTTGAGGGAATGGGAACCCCGACAGGCCCAAGGTGGACCTCCTGGCCGAGCACATGGTGGGAGCGCCGGCGGGACCTCTTCTCCCACCAGGTCTTTTTATAGCGCAGCAAGTGCTGAGTGGGGCGGCCACAGAGACGCTGATGGCAGTTTGGCACCAGCTCTGCTCTGTACTCACTGAACTCTTGATTGGTACACAAGGTCACCAAGAGGCTTCCCTGGAGAAATGTGGAGAAATGTGTCTCCACTCGCAGAAAGGAGAATGGAGAGGAAGGAAAGCAGGCGTGGCAGACTGATCCCATGTTCTTCCTAATGGTGGCCTCACAGATCGGCACTGGTTTCTCCATTCATTTTTGCTTTTTATTATTATTTTATTTTATTTTTTCCATCACCATTTATTCCCTCCATGCTCTCTTCCACCTCTTCCCCCACCCTTGCAATCACCACAGTTCCTATTCATTTAAAAAA
Source organism: Myotis brandtii (assembly GCF_000412655.1). Lineage (NCBI taxonomy): Eukaryota > Metazoa > Chordata > Mammalia > Chiroptera > Vespertilionidae > Myotis > Myotis brandtii. Next base: position 9,023,284 of record NW_005356870.1, on the reverse strand, counting down.
TGACAATCTTCCAGATATCATTCCGGATGTCCTTCCAGATGAAGCTGCAGCAGTGGGGGGCTGAGGCAGAGGCAGTTAGGGGTGATCAGGCAGTCAGGCGAGCTATTAGGGGCAATCAGGCAGGCAGGCAGGTGAGCTATTGGGGGCAATCAGGCAGGCAGGCAGAGTGGTTAGGGGCGATCAGGCAGGCAGGCAAGTAGTTAGGGGCGATCAGGCAGGCAGGCAAGCAGTTAGGGACTCAGGCAGGCGGGGCAATCAGGCAGTCAGGTGAGCTATTAGGGGCAATCAGGCAGGCAGGCAGAGTGGTTAGGGGTGATCTGGCCGGCAGGCAGAGGGGTTAGGGGCGATCAGGCAGGCAGGCGAGCAGTTAGGGACATCAGGCAGGCAGGCAGAGGTGGTTAGGGGCGATCAGGCAAGCAGGCAGAGTGGTTAGGGGAGATCAGGCAGACAAGCAGGTGAGCGGTTGGGAGCCAGTGGTACCAAATTGTGAGAGGGTGCAGGCCAGGCTGAGGGAGCCCCACCCCCATTGCATGATTTTGTGCACCAGGCCTCTAGTTTTAAGTAATAAAAGTAATGTAAGAACATTGCAGAGAATTTACAAAAAAAAAAAGAGGAAAGAGAAAACACACCCACCACCCCATTGCCCTAACACTCTTCTGTTAAGATTTAACATTTTCCTTCAGATATTTTTCTCATCTGTATAGTTTAATAACTTTTTTATGTAAGTAATGTATTTCATTGTTTAAAATTGGAAAATGCAGCGGAAAGGAACCATTCAAATACCTATAACAAACATGGAATCATACTACGTGTGTTCTGCCTTTCTTCACATGGCATAATGTATTTTTTCTGCCAGTAAATATATTTTATATTGTTTAAAACATTATATACTACTAGAGGCTTGGTGCATGAAAAATCATGCACTTGGGGGGGGTCCCTCAGCCCGGCCTGTGCCCTCTCGCAGTCTGGGACCCCTCAGGGGATGTCCACCTGCCAGCTTAGGCCCGCTCCCTGGGGAAACGGGCCTAAACTGGCAATCAGACATCCCTTTGGCAGCCTGGGAGCCTTCAGGGGGTGTCCGACTGATGGCTTAGGCCCGTTCCCCAAGGCGCCTAAGGCATCAGTCAGACATCCTTAGTGCTGCCGAGGAAGCAGGAGAGGCTCCCGCCAACGCCGCTGCACTCACAGCCATCAGCCCTGCGTGTGGCTGAACAGAGCTCCCCCTGTGGGAGCACACTGACCACTAGGGGGCAGCTACTGCATTGAGCGTCTGTCCCTTGGTGGTCAGTGCGCATCATAGTGACTCGTCGTTCTGCCATTAGGGTCAATTTGCATATTATCCTTTTATTATATAGGATAACATAGTGAGAATATTCTGGTAACTATACCTTTGCCACATTGAAAATCCTTTTTTAAAGAAAGCTTCCTATTGGTGGAATTTCACAAGTTTTTGGACATTGTCAACAGAATTGCAGAAAAGTTGTGCCAGTTTCTATAAATTTCCAGGAGTTGTGTATGAGAATGCTTGATTCTTGGTACCCTCACCAGTAAAGAGTTTATTTCTTAAAAATCTTTGGACAACTTGATGGTGAGACAGGTGATTTCTCATTTTAATTTGATATGCTTGCTTTGTATGTACTGACTGACCATATTTATATCTTATCTCCTGTTAATTGAGAACATTTCTGGTTACATATTTTGAATTTTGATTATTTTCTTTATCCTATTATAAGGATTTTCTGTATTGCTACACAGGATGTGTATCAGTCAGTTAAATGATCATATAACATTTTATCAAATGAATGTACCATAATATACTTCAGTATTCCCATTATTAGATACTTAGATTACTCATTTTTAAAACCATGTGAATTTATTAACTAATCATACTGTTAAATTTGAACAAATGCCCGTCTGGTTGGTGTGAAATGGGTCTCAGTATGATTTTATTTCCACCCCCTTCATCACTAGCAAGTCTGAGCATGTGTTTATTGACAATTCAAGTTGACTCTTCTGTGAATTGCCTATTCATATTTTTGGTCCTTTTTTCCCCTCTAAGGTTGTCCTTTTCTTATTGATTTGTAGACATTTTTTATGTATTCTAGAGAATAATCTGTTATCATGTATGGCTGTTGCAAGTATCTCCTCTCCAAAGATATTTCTATGCTGTTTCCAGGGTATCCCTTGGTCCTCAGAAGTTTTGAGTTGTCAATCTTTATGAATTTGGTTCATGTTTTAGTATATTTTTTTTTCAATATTTCTGGTCTTTTTACAAACAATACAGTTTGACACTGTACAATTTCAGTAATTACATTTCATTAATTATGGTTGTTATAGCTTTGTAATAAATCTTGATATCCTACAGGCCAGGCCCTTCGACGTTGCTCTTCTGAATATCTCGAATTCATAGATTAGTTGGGATAGGATGGATGATTTCATGATACTGAATTTTCTTCATAATGACACATAAATCTAACAACCATAACCCTACACTTTAAGTAGACATTGGGGCCTTTTTGTCTCAACCATTATGAAGTATCTGGCTAATGTAACCAGATAGCCACTTCTCACGCTGATGCCAACCTCTGCAGTGCATGGTTAGCCTGGAAACGAAAGGAAGGAAAACCCAAGGTTAGCAAAGAAAAATTTTTAACAGACACACCCTTGGGTCAGGAAGACAACTTGGTGGCATAATATTTTCTTGGGAACCCAGGTTCTTCCTATTTTTAATGAGATTTTCATCTGGAATTAGCACCACAAACATGACTCAGATTTAGTCACTTTAAGTCCTACACGGTAGAGGCTGCAAAACATGAGTCCCTTAGCATTGCCTTTCAAACGTAACACACAGCAAACCAAAACTAACAACACACCGATTGTGTTGAAACAGAAAAGGTGAAAACCCAGGGAATTTTCTGGTTTTACAAATATTGAAATAGGGGAAAAGATGATGCACCCTTATTTATTACCAATTTAGAAATATAAAGAAAGTTGGTTCTTTCAAAAATGTTGGACAAATACTGCACTGAGAAGGTTATGTCTTCATCCATTACTTTGGTTTTTAACCTCCTGGTTGAGAAGATGTTTAATTTTTCTTCCTTCTTTTACATGAGTTATTTCTTCTCACAAATTGTTTGACGTAAGTGGAGCTGGAGGTGCCATCTGATGGGGAGGAAGCTATTGTCCAGGGTGGAATGACACCACCCAGAGAGTGCAAAGACAGCCCTGCCATTTTCTATTCACTGCTTTTGGGCAGGCGAATTATTATTATTGCCATCATCATCTCTGTCGTCATTACTGTTATCCCTATTTATAAGACACTGTGCATGGTAGTCTCTCTAAAGTAAGGTTTTCTTTTGTACCTAACTCCTGAAATTATCTTTTATTTTATATATATACTAGAGGCCCGGTGCACAAAAATTTGTGCACTGGGGGG
>NW_005356870.1:9015125-9018312 GCF_000412655.1 Myotis brandtii | reverse complement strand
TAGATATATATACATATATATATATATATGGCTAATATGAAGAGTGTCCCCTCAGGAGTTCAACTGGGAGACCAGGAGTTCAATTGCTCGCTATGACATGTGCTGACCACCAGGGGGCAGTGTGGATCGAAGGAAGGCTCCGGCCGCCTAGGGACCCTACCTGTGCACAAATTTTGTGCACCAGGCCTCTAACATAACATAATTGACATTCATTACTAGGCTAAAATTTTAATCTATTTCTCTTGGAGTAAAATTTAAAGTATAATCCAAACCAGTAATTTTTTAAAATTTTGTTTATTTTTGTTCTCCACAGCTATGTTTTATGTATTATTTTGATTTATATATAAATCATTTTATGCTGCTCATACTCTTTTTCTTCTCCCCATTACACCATAAATTCCTTGAAATAAATTTTAGGTCCTAAAAGTTGAAAAAGAAAGTTATCTATGTAGATATATCTCCGTTCTTGACAATCAGTTCTTATTTCAAAGTGCTCAATTGAGTGATTCGTCCTCAGGAATTACAGAGATCTGAGTAAGATGCCTTGGATGGTACCTCAGATGGATCGTATCTTGCAATTCAAAATACATTCACTGGAAGATTGTAATCAGGCCAACAAAGATCAGTAATAAAGACACAAAGATCTTTTGTCTTTATTACTGCCCTAGCACCTAACATAATGCCTAGTGCGTAGTAAGTATTCAGTAAAACTTGTCTAGTGAGTGAAAGAATTCCCAAAACGATTCCTCTTGGCAAGACCAACCAAGACACGCAAGCACTCCAGGCAGGCTAATTCATTTAGTGGAGGACAAAGAAAATTGTTTCCTTATTAATAAAAAATGATGCAGAAAGCATTTTAACCTAATTTACTTTCATTGGCTGTGACAGTGTAAAGAAAATTCAGCAGAAAAGCTTGGGGTGGTGAACACACAGTACGGTGTATAGATGATGTGGTACAGAATTGTGCACTTGAAATCTGTGTAACTTTGTTAACCAGTGCCACCCCAATAAAGTCAATAAAAAGGATTTGGGGTGGGGGGGAAAGCATTTGCTACTTTTCTGAACTTCTCACATTCTCTCTGAATTTTTGTATGTGATTTTCCAAACCAGGCAACATTTTGGGAACTGCACTGAGTGGTTTCAGAATTTGGTGGCATACACTGTGCTGTGCTGTGCATCATTCATTGTCAGGATTTTGGCTGTAACTGCGTGAGCCTGTTGGAAAAAAGGCGCAGCCTGTGCTACCTAGGCTTGTTGTTTTTATTTCTGACTGAAAGTGCTGTCAACTTTCATGAAAGCAGGATGAATTTACTTTTTCCAAATTGGTTAAGTAGTTGTACCTCGAAACCCAAGTTAACTGGCACTGTGAGTCTGACTTTCTCCCAAAGGTGTTTTAGCTTCAGTTAGAGCTTTTCATGCAAGTGCTTATCAGAATGCCCCCAATTCCAGCTCTGACCCTCAGAGTCTTTCCCTCGAGACCCCACGGGAGAGCAGGAGGCCCTGTGACTGGCATTGCTGTGCTCCTGGAGGGGTGGCCTCGAGGCTGGTACAGGGCTGACCACTATTGTCTGGCCTCGGGTTGGCGAGCTCCCAGTCCTTGCACCTGCCAGCCACTGAGCTCTGCCTTTTCCTCCTCTGTGTAGAGCGAGCCCAGGGACTAGGCGAGGGCAGGAGAGTCTTCCTCTCCTTGTGGAGGGAGAGAACCCTGGGTGGAGAGACAACAGCCGGGTCCCTGAGTAGGGCGGGGCTGAGTACCAAGGAGAGTGGGCTCTGGGTGTCTGCCTTCTCTCTGGGTGCCCTCCCAGTTATGGTCCCCATCAGGGCCATGACCTGGGCCACGCTGGGCATCTTTCGACCTTGGGCGGCCATCAGAGGACCTGACAGAAGCTCCCAAGTTCCTAGCTCACCTCTTGCTCCTTAAAAAGGCTGTATGTAGCCCTGGCCAGCGTGACTCAGTGGTTAGGGCCTCAGCCTGTGCACCAGAGGGTCACGGGTTCAATTCCCGGTCAGCAGCATGTACCTGGGTTGTAGGTTTGCTCCCTGCTCCCATTCGGGGCACAGGCAGAGGCAACTAGTCAGTGTATCTCTGTCACATCAATGTATCTCTCTCTCCCTCTCTCTCTCTCTCTCTCTCTCTCTCTCTCTCTCTCTCTCCTTCTGTCTCTCTCTGTCTCTCTGTCTCTCCCTTCCACTCTTTCTGAAAAAGCAATGTAAAAAATATCCTTAGGTGAGGTTTAACAAAAAGAAAGAAAAGCTGTATGTCATAAGCATGCTAAAGCATCTCACCCATTACTTCATTATTCTTATTTCATTTAATCATAAATAACTTTGCCATTCCATGGCGTTCTTATAAGAAGAAAGTGGATAATCCCCAACTTACTGAAAACATACCAATTTCCCTTCTAAAACTGTTATTTTAGGAAAATGTTACTAGTCGGATGCAATGACTCCATGTCTCTTGAACCTCAGACAAGCAGGTGTGGTCTGTGTTGTAATGTCCTCGTTCACTGACCAAGGAGGTGAGACACGGGGAAGAAGCCTGGTGTCTGAGGCTCAGATTCCAGGAAAAGCTCTCCGGGTCCTCGTGGGCTGGGCCCTACGTTGTAGGAACGGATTTTCCTCCAGAGCGTCAGTACCAGAGCCCACGTTAAGGTCTGGTGATCTTCCCTAAAATGTCTTGGACAAGATGCTGAAATTACATTTGGGGCCCTTTTTTCTTCTCCTGCTCAATGTTGTTCTCCAAGCTGGTGACAAAGGCAGTGCAGGCAGGCGAGGGAAGGGTCATCAGGGAGCAGGGTGTGAGCTTTGCGGGCTTGGATCTCACTTCAGTCCCATCTTTCCAGTGTGGAAGGCGGGGTATGGGGTGGGGGGTGACGGACAGAGGACACGCAGATAAAGCACTTCCACTGTTGCTGTCCTGGCTCGAGGGGTCCTCTCGAAACGCCAGGAAGGTGCTTGGCTTCCAGGAAATAGCCACTTGCTGTGGCAAAGCCCACGAACTGCCTTCGGAGCCGTCTTCACTTTGCCAAGAGATTGATTGGCTGGTGTCGAAGCACAGGGTGTCCAGCAGCAGACACATCGGCTGCTGCTACTGCTGCCGCCTCCAACACTTCGTCAGACCCAGTGGCTTCTGCAGTCCTTCGTCAGGGTGCTACCTAGTTTCATCCTTATACCAACCCCGTGGGGT
>NW_005356870.1:9008183-9012185 GCF_000412655.1 Myotis brandtii | reverse complement strand
GTGAGAGGGTGTGTGTGTGAGTGTGAGAGGGTGGTATGTGTGAGTGTGAGAGGGTGTGTTGTGTGAGAGGGTAGTGTGTGTGAGTGTGAGAGGGTGTGTGTGAGAGGGTGTGTGTGTGAGTGTGAGGTGTGTGAGAGGGTAGTGTGTGTGACATGCACGCACCTGCAGGCAGGGAGGAGGGTAGGGTCCCAGAGGTTCCAAAGGGAGGCTTTTCCAAAGTTGCCTCGAGCTATTTCCAGAGCGAGCAGCAGCCTCCTGCGTTGCCCGCTTTAAAGGAAAACATTCACTTAGCGGTGTAAGTTCTGTTAGTTGAAAGGCCGTAAGTGATCATATTTTTAGTTACACTCACTGCTCTGAACTGGGGTCTAAAGATGGCAAGTATTTTATTAATGTCCTTCTTATTTCACTCCAAATATAGTTCAGCCTTCACAGAACTGGAGCAATGGTGAGAGGCAAAGGAAAATATGAATCCTTTTTGTAAAACAAAAAAATGGAACGAATAGGGAAGTTTACGATGTTGTACTTGAAATTAGGATGCCAGCAGCATTTACCTGTTTGTTTGTTTGTAACATCCATTGATAGAGAAACGAGGCAACTAGTCAGTGTATCTCTGTCACATCAATGTATCTCTCTCTCCCTCTCTCTCTCTCTCTCTCTCTCTCTCTCTCTCTCTCTCTCCTTCTGTCTCTCTCTGTCTCTCTGTCTCTCCCTTCCACTCTTTCTGAAAAAGCAATGTAAAAAATATCCTTAGGTGAGGTTTAACAAAAAGAAAGAAAAGCTGTATGTCATAAGCATGCTAAAGCATCTCACCCATTACTTCATTATTCTTATTTCATTTAATCATAAATAACTTTGCCATTCCATGGCGTTCTTATAAGAAGAAAGTGGATAATCCCCAACTTACTGAAAACATACCAATTTCCCTTCTAAAACTGTTATTTTAGGAAAATGTTACTAGTCGGATGCAATGACTCCATGTCTCTTGAACCTCAGACAAGCAGGTGTGGTCTGTGTTGTAATGTCCTCGTTCACTGACCAAGGAGGTGAGACACGGGGAAGAAGCCTGGTGTCTGAGGCTCAGATTCCAGGAAAAGCTCTCCGGGTCCTCGTGGGCTGGGCCCTACGTTGTAGGAACGGATTTTCCTCCAGAGCGTCAGTACCAGAGCCCACGTTAAGGTCTGGTGATCTTCCCTAAAATGTCTTGGACAAGATGCTGAAATTACATTTGGGGCCCTTTTTTCTTCTCCTGCTCAATGTTGTTCTCCAAGCTGGTGACAAAGGCAGTGCAGGCAGGCGAGGGAAGGGTCATCAGGGAGCAGGGTGTGAGCTTTGCGGGCTTGGATCTCACTTCAGTCCCATCTTTCCAGTGTGGAAGGCGGGGTATGGGGTGGGGGGTGACGGACAGAGGACACGCAGATAAAGCACTTCCACTGTTGCTGTCCTGGCTCGAGGGGTCCTCTCGAAACGCCAGGAAGGTGCTTGGCTTCCAGGAAATAGCCACTTGCTGTGGCAAAGCCCACGAACTGCCTTCGGAGCCGTCTTCACTTTGCCAAGAGATTGATTGGCTGGTGTCGAAGCACAGGGTGTCCAGCAGCAGACACATCGGCTGCTGCTACTGCTGCCGCCTCCAACACTTCGTCAGACCCAGTGGCTTCTGCAGTCCTTCGTCAGGGTGCTACCTAGTTTCATCCTTATACCAACCCCGTGGGGTACTATTTCTGTTTCACGTCGGTGTTTTAGAGATCAGAAACCAAAGTGCTCAGTGTAGTGGGGCTTCCAGAGGTCGTGAGGTCGGCAAGTCAGAGCCAGGTCCTAAAGCGCGGATTTCCGACTGCACTGCAGGATCCTTCGAAGGTGCCAGCTTCCACAGTGGGAATCACTGCCCGGCTGCACAGAGCGAGCAAATCGTTTCTTATAAAGTGGGCACATGAGAAACAAAAATAAAGCTGCTATATTGTGCGGGGAGCCAGAAGTCCACATGAACTGGAAGCTGGGGTGTGGAGGGGGGGTGGTGAAGGATGGGGAGGATTCTTGAAGGAGGTGGCATGAGGTTGGCCCTTGAAGAATGGATGAGATGTGGGAAGGTCGACGGAAGGAGTATTGAGGGAGGCCTCGGGGGCAAGAGTGCACGCAGTGTGTGCTGGGGACAGAGACGGGACAGCACTGTTGTACTTGCATTTCCCACAGTCAGACTGTCTTTCTATTTATTGATTTTAGAGAGAGAGGAGGGGAAAGAGAGAGAGAACGAGAGAAACATCGATTTGTTGTTCCACTTACTGATGCATTCATTGGTCGATTCTTGTATGTGCCCCGACCAGGGATTGAACTCACAACCTTGTTGCATTGGGCTGCTGCCCTAACCAAACTGCACTACCCGGCCAGGGCCGGGCGAGGCTCTTTCAAGCAGGGCAGGCAGCTAAGGTGTTCTCAGCTGCCAGGATGCAGAATTGCTATGGGTCCCTTTGGATGGAAGAACTGCTCGCTTGCCACTGTCTCGCCTCCCACCAAGAGCCCTGGGAAGGGGCCGTGCACAAGGCGGGGTGCTCAAGAGCATCTTGCTTCCCTTCGCTCTGCTGTCGTAGCCGCAGCAGCCCTTCATTTCTCTGCAGTGGCTTTGGGTTTCCTCACAGTTGCCTCCTCTGTGACTTTTCCGTAGACACCCACCTGTAAGCCCGGCAAACGGAACTTGAACTTCTTGTGGTGGTTTGCAGAGCGTGACTCGGTTGCCTAAAAACCCGCTGTGTTTTCTGCGACAGGTTTGTGACTCCTACCCGACCGAGCTGTACGTTCCCAAATCGGCCACAGCACACATCATAGTGGGGAGTTCCAAGTTCCGGAGCAGACGGCGGTTTCCTGCCCTTTCCTACTACAGTAGAGAGAACCACGTAAGTCCCCGGGCATGCCTTTGTTCTGCGCTCTGCTTTGCCTGTGTTATCAGCGGGCATTCCTCGCGGCCTTCGGCTGTGCCTGTGTTTGAATTCTTCTCAGAGGCATGCAGGTACGGCTGTGTGTGGTACGACACAACACAGCTGTGCTGGGACCCTTAGCTCATTGCGATTATTTGACAATAAGATAATGGGACGGAGTCAGAAAATGCCTAAACTTAACCATCCGAGTGAGTGGTGGGGAGGCGCTATGCTTGCTCACACAGACCCTTTGCAAGGCCTCTCTTTGAAAAGCCCCCCAAATCCACTGCCCCCTCTTCTTCTTTTTTTTGGCACATTTTTGGTGTAACGCCTCCCACATAAGAAATATTTGTTTATGGAGAGTGGGTTTATTTTTTAATTAATTAATTTTATTTTAATCCTCACCCGAGGATATTTTTCCATTGATTTTTAGAGAGAATGGAAGAGAGAGGGAAAGACAGAAACATCAATGTGAGAGAAACTCATCGATTGGTTGCCTCCTGCATGCGCCCCAACCAGGGCCTGGGCCGGGTATGTGCCCTTGACCAGAATCAAACCCAGGACCCTTTGGTCCTCAGGCCGATGCTCTGTGCACTGAGCCAAACCAGCTAGGGCAAGAATGGGTTTATTTTTTAACATTATTTGTAAATGCTAGAATTAGGTGTGTCTGCCACCAACAGAACCACACGACAGTGGCTTAAACAGGATAGAACTTTGTTTTTTCTCACCTAAAACTCCAAAGGTGAGCGGTCCAGGCCTGCTGGTGTGGCTCTCCACCACTTACCTGTCAGGGACCCAAGCCCCTGCACCTGTCTGGGCTGCCATCCGGGGCTTGGCCTCACCGTATTGTATGAGATGACTTTAGTACCAGCCGCCACCTCCACGTGGTGCCTTCACAGCTTTGGGGGATGGGTTCTGAAACAGTCACGTGACACTTCTGCTCACATCCGTTGGCCAGAACTGCCCAGGACAGGTGAGAAAATACCGTCTATGGGTAACCATATGAACAACCTGTGTGTGTGAGAGGGTGGTATGTGTGAGTGTGAGAGGGTGTGTGAGAGGGTGTGTGTGTGTGTGTGTGTGAGAGGGTAGTGTG
>NW_005356870.1:8996039-9008112 GCF_000412655.1 Myotis brandtii | reverse complement strand
GGGGGTGTGTGTGAGTGTGAGAGGGTGTGTGTGTGAGTGTGTGTGACATGCGCGCACCTGCAGGCAGGGAGGAGGGTAGGGTCCCAGAGGTTCCAAAGGGAGGCTTTTCCAGAGTTGCCTCGAGCTATTTCCAGAGCGAGCAGCAGCCTCCTGCGTTGCCTGCTTTAAAGGAAAACACTCACTTAGCGGTGTAAGTTTTGTTAGTTGAAAGGCCATACGTGATCGTATTTTTAGTTACACTCACTGCTCTGAACTGGGTCTAAAGATGGCAAGTATTTTATTAATGTCCCTCTTACAGCTATTTCCAGAGCGAGCAGCAGCCTCCTGCGTTGCCCGCTTTAAAGGAAAACATTCACTTAGCGGTGTAAGTTCTGTTAGTTGAAAGGCCGTAAGTGATCATATTTTTAGTTACACTCACTGCTCTGAACTGGGGTCTAAAGATGGCAAGTATTTTATTAATGTCCTTCTTATTTCACTCCAAATATAGTTCAGCCTTCACAGAACTGGAGCAATGGTGAGAGGCAAAGGAAAATATGAATCCTTTTTGTAAAACAAAAAAATGGAACGAATAGGGAAGTTTACGATGTTGTACTTGAAATTAGGATGCCAGCAGCATTTACCTGTTTGTTTGTTTGTAACATCCATTGATAGAGAAACAAGAGGGGGGTCTTCTATTCTTTTATTGTGAGGGGGTAGGGATGCGCTGGGTACCTAAAAAGTGAGCGTAGTGCTGTCCGACTGCTTTTTTTTCTGTCCTGAGATTCTTGGGGAAGGGTGAGCCTTATGAAGGTCAAGTGTGGAATGTCTCAGAATAGGATCGAATTGCTCCCAGTTAGACCGCAGAGCCCGGCTTCCCCTGCCGCCCAGACCCTCACCGCTCCCTGGGTGCCCCCGGGTGCTGCCCTTTAGGTGCGGTGTGTGCACCCTTGGACAGATTCTCACCATTTAAATGTTTCCCTCCCCGTCGAACTCCTCTGCGAGAACCTACGAAATTGCCCAGTGGCAGCTGCCCTTAACTTTTTCGCCCAGAGCAAGTATCGGGTAAAGGCCGCTCAGAGGTGCTCTCTGCATCAGCAGTCCCTGCGCAGGGGCAGAGCCTGACCCTCCGAAGGTGGGAGAAACAGCCCCCAGACAAGCTCCGTGAAAGCCAGGTGTGGGGACTGCCTCCCACCCATTGGACGTACCTGCCCTTAACCCCCTTTGGTTCCACCCTCAGTTCCCCTTCCCCGTGGCCCTCCCCCAAGCTGGCTATCCTCATCCATGTTCAGACCCTCCCTCCCTTCCTCCTCCTCACAGCCATTGGACTTGTGCTGCCAGTGACTCAAGCTGAAAGGCCATGCAATTTGCTTAGAGTCACACAGCTAGAATGTTAGAGCAGAGGCAACACACACAGACAGCCCAGGGACGGTGTGAAGGAGGCTGGTCTAGGGGCCTCAGAGTCAGGTGGCAGGGAAACACGACGGTGGGGTGGAGGCGGGGGACGAGCGGGTGGCACCCGGAGAAGCGTGAGTCTTGGGGGACTTTCTAAAGGAGAGAGACAGCCACCACCTGCAGGAGGGGCCCCATGAAGACTACAGCATGACCTCAGCTCGGCTGTCTCTCCTCCCAGCATCCCCAGTCCTCCAGCAGCTGCTAGAAAAATGCACAGTTCAGGTTTGGCACCCCAACCTGCAGGGTGAGATCCTGTGTTTCCACAGCAACCGTATCCTTAACAGCATCCAAAAAAGACATTATTTAGCTGCAGTGGAAAAAAAAAAAAAGATTTAAGCTGGAGCAGCCCGGCGGCCAGCCTTTCGCTGTCCTTCCCGCTCTCCCTCCCTGGCTGCAGGCCGGAGTTCCTGGAGCCGCCTCGGCTCCGTGTCTGTTACAGAAGGCGCCCAGCCTGAGACAGCTGCCCCGCTACGTGTCTGGCTGCTCTGCGCTGTGGTTCTGCCACGGTCCGCGCCGGAGGATGGCAGAGTTAGCGAGAAGCATCCGCCTTCCCGCCGAGGAGTGCCAAGCTCCCGTTTTATGGAGAAACTGAAACCCTGGCTAAGGCGCCCGGGGCTGAGCTTCGGGACAGTTAAGCCGGGCCTGGACTCGGAGCTGGATGGCTTTTCCTGGAGAGCCTGCAGCGTGGCGCTCTGAGCAGGCTCCTCCCGACTGTTCTCAGTCACCGTTTCCCACAGACCCCACGCCTCTACCCTCCGCACAGGGGCGCACGCCCTCGGTGTAGATTATTTGAGCCCTTCCTGTATTGATTGTACTTGGTGATTCCAGCTTAATTTAAATATTAAAATAGAATCTAAATCCATAAAAGGAACTTTGCCACAAAAACACAAGTTTTTTTTAGCGGTGAGGCTGTACCTATACTGGCCTATTAATAACATGGGAAATGTTTATGCTGTTACACATTTTATTGAAGAATACAATATGCTCTGTTAGAATTGAAGACTAGGAAGGTTGCAGAAGAGAAGGCAGGCTGAGTCCAAAGACACCCCTTGCTTCCATCTCACCGCACCTGGGTGAGCCTCGGTGTGTGCCCGCTGCCCTCAGGTGCCACGCCAGCGGCAGCCTGGGCTCGCCTCACACTCAGAAGCCCCTCATCAGGATTAAACGTGGTCTTGAGTATTTGTGAAGTTTCTAAACGGGCTAGGAAAAAATGATGGCACGCATTTAAAAACGTTTGTTACTAGTCTTGCCCTGAGCAGGGTCCTGTGCGTTGTAGGGGCAGAGGTATTTCTTTTCTATTTCTGCTTCAGCAGGAAAATGAAAGGTTATTTCAATGGCTTTCAGTGCCCTCATTAGGGTCCCACCCAGGCGTCCGTACACATTCTGATTTCCCACAGACACCATTGCACGGCCTGCCATGTCGTGGGCACAGTGAGCCAGGGGCGCCTTGTCGGGCAGCCAGCCCGGCGGGTCTCTGCTGCGTCTCTTTGCACAGTGGTCTGAGGCTGCTGTGTCGCCCGGCCCTCCCCGCAGGCCTCCATCTGCCGGAGCAGCCAGCCCCTGTCCGGCTTCAGCGCCCGGTGCCTGGAAGATGAGCAGATGCTCCAGGCCATCAGGAAAGCCAACCCAGGGAGCGACTTCATTTACGTCGTGGACACGCGGCCTAAAGTAAGTGTCGCCGTTTTGCCATTCGGATGCGCGCCTTTGCAGCTCTGAGTCAGGGGACTGGACCCAGGCAGAGCGAGGGGCTGCCTTCCCGCTGAGGTTGATTCGCTGCAAAGGGGCTCCTCCTCTTTGCACAATCGGCACCCGGGCGCTCGGAGGGCTGCTGCCCGGGTTCCCAGGCTCCTGCGTGCGCGCCTCAGGTTCCTCTAACATTCCCCCCTTGTGCTGGGTACACAGTGCACGCACCACATGTGTGTTGTTTAGTTTTATAGATCACGCTCCTAAAATTTCTAAAAATGACCTTTCTTTGGTGAAGGGATGAAGCAACACCCCCCTCCCAACACACACACACACACACACACACACACACACACACACACACACACACAAACCCTCATAGATGCAAACAGTATGGCAATTACCAGAGGGGAAGGGGGCGGAGGGAGGTAGAAGAGGGTAAAGAGGATAGAGCTGATGGGAGGAGACTTGACTTGGGGTGGTGATCACACACTACAATATACAGATGATGTATAGAATTGTGCACCCGAAACCTGTAGACTTTTATTAACCAAAGTATACACTGATGTTAAGAACAGGTCATTGCAGACATAGTCTGTACTCATGGGTGATGTGAGAACTGGACACTGTCCCGGGCGTAGACACCTAGGTCCTGGCAATTTTCCCTGCCTCCCTGAGTCTCATTTCATCAGGGCTGTGACCCGTGGTCTGGGTCACACAATGTGATGTTTTCCTAGTGAGAGGCCCGTGCCCCACGCATACCCTTGCGTCTCTGGCGGGAGTGTGGCTGCCGGACAGGTGTGGCGGAGCAGAGAGGATGCTCGGGTATAAGACGGGTGTCCCAGCCAGACCACGTTCCAGCAGATGACACGGAAGGGTTCCTCCTTTTCAGATGCACCCTCAAAGCACTACATGCAGACGAGCTTCAGATGGGAGGGCCGGGGCAGCAAGCTGGGGTGTGGGGGGAGAACAGGTTCTGCCTGAAGCCTTTCACCTACCGATGCCAGAAACTCTCTGATCTGTTCTTGTCCGATTTGTGCTTTTCCTTCTGGCTCATTGCGCTCTACCCGCTTCTTTCTCACCTATATATATATTTTATTGATTTCAGAGAGGAAGGGAGAGAGAGAATCATTGATTGGCTGCCTCCTGCGCACCCCCTCCCGGGGATCGAGCCCGCAAGTGCCCTGACTGGGAATTGGACCGTGACCTCCTGGTTCATAGGTCGATGCTCAACCACTGAGCCTCACCAGCCAGGCACGGACAGCTGTTCTGCTCTCCCTCACCATCAGGAGAGACTTCATGAATGTCTGCCTCTCAGACACGTACACTGAGGACAAGATAGAAAAGGCAGGAACGACAGGGGCTTTCCTGAGTTGGGGTGCTCTCCTCCTACGCTGTTTTCCCAGATTTAAATAAAGGCAAACAGATTTGCCTGCTCATGGAAGGGCCAGTGAGCCAAGTGTATAGACTGTGTTATGTAAACCTTCCAGGAAATGTGGCAGCTGTTGAGCCAGGCACAGGCCAGATTTAAAACAAATTAATCCACAGGATCTGATTGGAAGGGTATATTTAGCACCAAGTATGTTTACTCTCTGCGACAAGACGTTTCATGCTGATCCATTAAAGAAAATTGGTGTTGCTAAAGGTTTGCCCTCGGCATGTTTTCCCCGCGCGCACACACGCTGCACATGAGGTGTACACTGCTTGCTGAGAGCTTTCAGACTTTTCAAGACCGTGTCTGCTGATCTTGGTTCAGAGTGTGTCAGGCTTCCTTGGTAGCCCGGAGACTGAGTCCACGTCTGTTACGGGTGGTGGGCAGTGGCAAATGCGATGCTGGAATGGACTCAAGTCAGCGTGGCTCTCCCGTGTTAGCGAACTGTGCACCTCCTACCCCAGGATCCCACATACGTGAACGTGCCCTAGGAGACTCGGCCCTTGGCCTCTTATGCCGGGGAGGGCAGTGATGGGCAGTAAGTGATAACCAGAAAAGCAGTGACTACCAACAGAGAGAGAATTGCAGTCTTGTCCAGCTTTATAAAGACACTAGAGACCCGGTGCACGAAATTTGTGCACTTGGGGCAGGGGTGTGGGGTGGGGGGGAGGTCCCTCAACCCAGATTTCGAGAGGGCACAGGCCAGGCCAAGGGACCCCACTGGTGCATGATCAAGGCCAGGGAGGGATGCAGGAGGTTGGCCAGCCGGGGCGGGACTGCAGGAGGGCTCCAGGGTGTGTCCAGCCCGACTCGCTCAGTCCTGATTGGCTGGACCCCCGCAGCAAGATAACCTACCAGTCAGAGCATCTGCCCCCTGGTGGTCAGTGCACGTCATAGAAACTGGTTGACCAGTCCACTGTCTGCCCCCTGGTGGTCAGTGCACATCATAACGAGCGGTTGAGCGGCCTTAGCATATCATTAGCATATTACACTTTTATTGGTTGAATGGCTGACTGGACGACCGGACACTTAGCACAGTAGGCTTTTATTATATAGGATGCTTACCTCTTATCACTCCTCCACAATGCCCCTTTCCCCGGACACAGGCCGAGCTGTAAAAGAAAGAAGAAAAGGCAGGGGGGTGCACCAGGGCACACACCCTCCCCCGTCCAAATGGCCTGTAATGAGGGGAAGATCATTGTGCATCACGTATGGGATGGGAGTTTTCGGTTGAGTTGGACGGAGGTTTCCTGTCTGAGTGTAATTCGAAAGCTCTTCATTCTGCTGGGCTGTCCTCAGGGGTGAGAAGGGAGGATTTCCACTCTCGCAGTTGGGGACGGTAGTGGCAAGAGGTAAAATCATCCCAGGTTTTCATGTTTATGGCACAATGTACGGTTCTTCACCTCCGCAGTTACGGAGGGAGGGGGAGAAAAGGACAATCACTTGACACCCTGTGCGGGCACGTGGCCCAGCCCTCCTGCCAAGGTCAACGTCTGTTCTCCATTCCCAACTGCGGAGGACCAGCTCCTGTTAGGATTCAGGTGTCGAATGTGCTCAGCTGAAACCTGAGACTCCGAGACGAAGACAGTGACCAGGCTGACCTTTAACTCGATAGCAGGACGCTCGTTGACAAAGCGTTTATGGTTTTGGTATGTTTGATAGGCTGGTTGAAGATTAGGGGATGAATCGGCTTCTTTTTCTTTACATGTTTAGACTGTTCACCTGCCAGGGTCATTCCACTGTTGATATTTATTTGGGGGGTGAGCCAGTCCTTAGCTCTTCACTGAGTGCCTGTCCTGTGCCGGGGGGAGGACATGGACAAGGCCACCAGCTCCCGGAGCTCGTGCCCTCCACCCCATTCCAGTGGGTCTTGGCGTCATGGACATGAACGCACAGAGTTTCCAATTAAACCCGCTTAGAAGCCCCCCGTTGCTCTCCAGGGCCACAGGTAAAGGCTGGGCATCTTCATCGGGCCTGTTTGGAAGGCTCTCCAAAGATTTTCCAGCTTCTTCCCTTGCTGTTGCCGCCGTACCTGCACCTCCCACCTCGCTGCCACGGGTTGGCTCACAATACCCACCTGCTCCTTTGGTTTTGACTCCCCACCTCCTGTCATCCTCGTGTTTTGTCTGGAATGCCCATCCCTTTCTCTCCATCCTTCCAGATTATTACCGTCCGTCTCATGACACATTCCCCCTGATCCCATAGGCCACGTGGGGCGGCTCCCCATTCGAGCTCCTGCTGCCGCCACTGCCTCCAGTCACTCAGCCCCTGCCCCACCCTCCTGTGTGGTGCTCTGAGCTTTCCCTTCCACTCAGCGATGAGCTTATGGCGGTAGAACAGCTTCTTGCTCATCTTCTTACTGTGCTCATTGCCTGGCACACAGCAGGTGTTCATTAAGTGCTTGTTGAGGAATGAGTAGGTTCCTTTTGTTTCATTTAGGAGCTTCTCTGAATGTAAAGATGCTGAGATTATCAAACAGCCGGTGATCTTAGGTTAGGAACAGGGTACCTTTCTCCAGTTCCACTTTTCATTTGTACGCCGTGTTTCTTAAGCATAAATTGAAACTGGAATGTAGTTACCTTCATTGTTTTTATCTACTTGGGAATTTTTAGGAGCTGAAATAAGTAGGTTTTCCTTTGTGTTTTTTTGTTGTTTTTTTAAAAAATCCTCACCAGAGGATATTTTTTCCATTGATTTTTGGAGCGAGTGAAAGGGAGGGAGAGGAGGAGGAAGAGAGGGCGGGAGAGAGAGAGGGAGGGAGAGAGAGAGAGACATAGATGTGAAATGAAGTTTTCACCCAAAGGGATGGGAGACCAAATTAGATTTACTAACAGTGTTTTGTTATATAAGGGACATTTTATCTGAATATATATAATATATAATTACATAATTATATGTATAATTGGTCCATTGGTCCAGGATAGCTTCCTGAATTTTTATTAATTTAAAAACTGTATTTCCTGCTTTGAGGGTTCAGCTGTTGCCACATTATCGTATTAGGTCCTATGAAATATGTAGAAACCTTGAGAAAGTTCACTTTGGATGGGAGGCTAAATAGCGCCACCTTCTGTTCACTGTGAGAAGCACCATTGACTTTCGAGAGGCCATCTCCTGTTGCTTCTTCGCTTCTAAAAGAAGGCTACCGATAAATTCTCCCAGGTTATAGGTGATCAACTACGTAAAATGTGAGCAGACTCCTAATTACAGGTTATCATAATAATAACTATAATAGTATTTGGGGTTTATTCCTTGCACTGTTTACAGAGTGTACCTCTGTGGCATGAGGTGAGCAGGCTTAACCTGAATTATTCCAGATAGGGAATAGCCCTAGGGTTCAGGTAGCAGGAGGACGCTCACATGACCCTGGGAGTCGGTTTATTTCATGAGGCTCGCTGTAAAGGCCAAGCCAGTGGCTTTGGAAAATAATTATACGAAGAAACTCCCCCCTTAAAATACTTAAACATTTTAAAGCATGAACGTACATAGTCTTAAAAATAACATTATTCTAATTTTTTTTTCCTGATTAAGGCCAAACCCTGTATTCCTATAGCATCCCTGGGAGAAAGGGGACAACCTTTAGTACATTGGAAGAGGGGGCTGAGGGGCTGACATGGCCCAGCTGGTGTCACTCACATGAGCTACATCACGGAGCAGGGCCACTGTGGAAAGGGGACGTTCTGCCACGGGTTTATGTTTCACTTCTAAATGCTTGACTTCTGTTATTTAAATTACGAACCTAATATAGCTTCTTAGTAACAGGAGCCTCTGAGGTATTGATTTTTTTTTCTTCTCTGAAACAAGAAATTATTTTCAGGACTATTATTTCACTATAGGTTGAAATTTAATATAATTTAGTCCACATAGAAAGACGATCCTGGAGACGATGTGGGGAGGGACCCGTGGGGCAGGCCCCCCGTCACATGACACCTCTATCTTTCTGCTGTAACTTTTGCCCAATTGGATACAGTCTTTCATACACTTTAATTCTGCTGACTCAAACCTGCATAAACATTCACACTTCTCTGTAGGTTGGTTTATTTTTCAAAAGATGGGATAATTGTAGAGTATTATTTTGTAGTTTACTCTTTTCACTTAACATGTTAACATGTCATGGGCCAATTCCAAGTCTGTCCGTCTGTCTCTGTTGATAGATGATAGATACGTAGGTAGATAGATAGATAACCTATGTTTCTCTTAGTACTGTTAGTAGTCATTGTCCTATTGAGATATTCATAGATTTTCAGCTTTTTGTTATTATATAAAAAGTTGCAATAAATATTCTTGGACGTGCATCTTTATGTGCTGATACTTTTAATTGTGTCAGATTCTCGTAAACAGGAGACCTCGGTCAAAGAATATGTATGTTTTTGACTTGGCTTTTTAAACTTAGCTTTTTGAAAAGTATGTATTAATATCTTCTCAGTATAGCTTTGTGGTCCTAAAAATGGATATTGTTTCTGGTGGTGAGTCCCGGGTGTCAGTTCCTTGCCTGGGACAGCCCCTGTCCTCTGTGGCAGAGGAAGACAATGGCCAGGGAATATGTTTTCTAGGATGGGATTACTCGGTCAGACTGCAGGTATTCTAGAAATCCGCGTATTTCCGAGCTCAGGCAAGACCTGTCTCCTTCTTGACTTTAGTTACTCCTGAAAGTCCATGATCATTACACTGTTTGCACTGGGAAATCCTCACTTCTCAGATACAGAATTATGGTCATAAAAGTGGTCACAGCCCTTTAACAGGCCCCCGGGTTGCAGTCAGGTGGCCGGAGGACATGCCTCTGCAGACAGCGTCTGCACGCCCTCTCTTCGTTTCACTCAGTGGTTCCTGCTCGAGGTTTAACTGGCCGTCTGGGGGGTTCTTGTGGGCGAATTAGAACGGTGCAGCCGTTCCTATTTGATGGTGTGCTTGCTGGCAGCGTGAGGCTGGAGGATGTAATCATTTAACCCGCAGGGCTTCACACTGACATCGATCACAGGTGACTCCCCTGCCGATCACAGGTGATAATGTTCGGGATTAGATCAGGGCAGGGAACTGCGAGAGGCAGTTTATCCATAGAATGTGTATCCGTAGAACGCTTCTTCCCAGCTCAGAAAATGTTCCCCATGTCGACACATGTATGTTGTCAGGAACAAGCTCAGCATGCATGTCTGAAACTACACAGCTCAGTACAGTGTTCCCGTGATGTAAACCCTGTCCTGTCTCCGCACCTCATTGTGAATGTTGCCCGGGAGAGCCATGACACGCTCTGGCGGTTCCTGTCCTGGATATTACGGGTGACTATTCTGTGTTGCCGACCGCTG
Source organism: Myotis brandtii (assembly GCF_000412655.1). NCBI lineage: Eukaryota > Metazoa > Chordata > Mammalia > Chiroptera > Vespertilionidae > Myotis > Myotis brandtii. Next base: position 8,998,266 of record NW_005356870.1, on the reverse strand, counting down.
CAGCTTAACGCCATGGCAAACCGCGCTGCCGGGAAAGGCTACGAGAATGAAGACAATTATTCCAACATCAAGTTCCAGTTCATCGGGATAGAGAACATCCACGTCATGAGAAACAGTCTGCAGAAGATGCTGGAAGGTAAGCCACTGCCTGTGCACAGCGCTGGAAAAAAAAAATGCAGTTGAATGTTTCTGTGCCAAAACGGAACAAGACAGTCTTTGCATGTTAAAATTGTGTCTCTACAAGGATGCTGTTTACACCGGTGGGTTACGTTGGGAAGAATATCCTATTGCAGTGACTTCGTTTTAGTTTTTGTGTCATGGGGACTTGGTTAGCAGGCAGGTACTCTCCCTCCTGATATTAGTTTGATTCACATAAAGCAATCCTACGGGTAAAGCAACAGCCCACAGCTCAGGAACAGAGATGCGGTCCACACGCTGAATCCGACTGGCTGACTGACGGGCCCTTAGATGGGAGGATGCTGGGGGGTCCCCATTCCCATTCTAAACAGCGGCACCCCTGGCAATGTCCCACAGCTAAACGACACCCACTCACCCCACGGTCACGGGCACCAGGAGACACACACAGACGACCTACAGTAAAGCACATTACGGCGACAGATTATGTAACACAGAAGAATCATTCATGTGGCCAAACAAGCCGTAAGCTGATTAGCAGAAATTCTGCATTTCAAGCAAAACCAGCTGCATTTACTGCCCGGGCTCCTTGAGCGTCAAGGCCCGAGGAGGAATCTGTTGGCTCAGTCAGCACTCCTGGTTCTCCTGGGAACCGGAACGGAGCGCGAAGGGAGGGTGTGTGTCCTGGGGACCCGGGAAGGCTGTGCGGGCTGTGTGCGCCCTTGTGGGGAAGCCCGGGAGGTGGCGCTGAGCGCTGGGGCCCCGGCTGTCTGAGCAGGACATGTGGTGTCCGGGATGAAGAAAGTGCTGGATGGTTTTTTCCAGGATGCATTTGCTCTTGGTGACTTAGGCGGCTCTCTGCTTAACTGGGACAATCGGGTGTAGTGAGGCCTAAGAGTGGGGCTGGAGAGACGTGGGTGGCACACAGGCCTGACTTCCATCCTCTCTCCTGGATTCCTCGGGTCCTCTCGGTCACGGTGAGACCTTGAGCCATCTCGGGCTGTGTTGCCTGCTGTGAAAGGAGAGGGTTGGACTGATTTCCAGGGGCCCTGCCAGCCGTGACTGCTGTGAATCTCCTGTGGGATGCCCCTGCTTGCAGACACTTTAACACTGAGCGTTTGGTTAGAAGAACTTCCTTCCTGCATTGGAAACATCCCGGCCCCAGAGCCATCTCATCCGACTTCCCCAGGGAATTCGGGGAATCCCCATGTCAGGGCACGGTGACCGGGGCACGGCCCTCTGAGCTTCTCAGACCTCTGGGCAGCTTGGCTGTCCCTGTGCTTTTAAGGTTCAAAAAATTGGACTTGGTTGGCCCTGCCATCGAAAGGGTGGTCTAACTGTAGTATGAAGAGTGTTCGTCATTATCAGATCATTGCTATTCTTTATATGTTTCTTGTTAAAAATTTTCATTTATTGACTTTTTAGAGATAAAGTGGAAGGGAGGGAGGGAGGGAGGGAGGGAGGGAGAGACAGACAGACAGACAGACAGACAGACATTGATTTGTTGTCCCACTTGTGTGTGCATTCATCGGTTGGTTCTGGTGTGTGCCCTGACCGGGGATGGAGCCTGCAGCCTTGGGGTGTCAGGACGACCCTCTAACCACTGAGCCACCAGGGCCTCCTTTCTGTTCTTCCTCTAGTGGTTTCATAAGCTGCCTTTTGAGAACTGACATTCTCTTTACAGAAAGTCGCTCCTAAGAGTGCATGACATACCACGTTGGCTTTCCCTTTTAAACGAGCGTTTTTGGTTTCTTATTAGGAGCCGATTCTCTAATGCCCAGGGCCCGGCTCGCTCAAGGACGTGCGCACGGAGCGGGTTCCAGAGGGCAGCCTGCTCTCTGTTTCGTAAGGGACCGCGGCCCTGCACCACGTCTCCGCCCCGTGTCACTGCAGGGAGCAAGGACAGCGCTCTGGATGCCTGTCAGGGACTTGATCAGTGTTTGTCCATCTGTTTCCCCCGAGTAAATGATAAACCGCGTGGAGCCTCAGCTGCCGACGTGATGCAATCCGCCACCTCGGGAGGCTCCCGCCTTCAGACAGCGGCCTTGGCCTCCGGCCCCACAGCTGGTCCGGTGGGAAGAGAAGTAGCATT
>NW_005356870.1:8995518-8996005 GCF_000412655.1 Myotis brandtii | reverse complement strand
CTGTTACTGGTGTTAGCAGGACAGATTCTGAGGAACCGAGGACTGTTTGCATTCCGGCTTCAAGCCAGCTGGCTGTGAGCAAGAGCTGCAGGCTGTTTCACCAGAATCTGATATCTGGACCAAGTGTGTGTCCTGTGTAAGTCCCTCCTAGAGCTGCTTGAACTTTGACGTTTGACCTATGAGATCTAAACCCAACTGTTTCGTGGTTTGCGCACCTCCCAATGCGACAGTAATGATGCCGTCTGGGTATGCACAGAGTTTGTGACTTACTAAGTGCTTTCCACAGGAGCTTCCCTTTTGATCATATAGATCAGTGATGGCGAACCTGACACGCGTGTCAACTCATTTTTTTGGTTGATTTTTCTTTGTTAAATGGCATTTAAATATATAAAATAAATATCAAACATATACATCTTTGTTTTACTATGGTTGCAAATATCAAAAAATTTCTATATGTGACACGGCACCAGAGTTAAGTTAGGGTTTT
>NW_005356870.1:8990110-8995213 GCF_000412655.1 Myotis brandtii | reverse complement strand
TCTAGAATGTCGGTTAATATTGTTGGCCATTGTGTTGTTCTGTGTAACTGACCACTGATTCTTTGACTTACTCATTTAGCTAAAAATTGAGCAACTGGTATGTCCTCAGTTTTTCATGGAAACGCTCGTATTTGATTTTCGCTGCAATTGTGTGCAGTATATGGCGTTGTCTGCTGTTTGTACATGAGGAGCCTGAGTCTCAGAAACATTACACAGCTCCGGTTAAGGTCATTTTAAAGAGAGGAATGAGTAAGTTGAAACAAATAAACGTATAGGAAAACATTTAGACTTGCTCTGGTAATTTAAAAAATGGAACTTAAAACTTCCAGTTACCATTTTTTACTTAGTTTTTAAAAACGAAAATATGTGATAAAACTGGCACTTCAGATATTTCTGGTGTCATTCAGTTGGCTTAAAGAAACATAATATATTCTGTTTACAGAGACATACTGTATTTTTACCAGATTGCCTCCCCTTGGGGACTAATCCAAAATATGGTTTTAAAAAAAGAAAGCCATAACATGCCTATTTTTATAATAGTGTTTTATTTATAATAGTAGAAGTTTGGAGGCCACAGGAATGTCTAATAATAGTAAACAGATTAAATAATTTTGCTCCATCTCTTGATAGAAAATTTTACATCCATTAAAAATGATAAATGTTAAGAATATATGTGTACATTGTAACATGGGAGAATGTGGCTAATGTAAGTGAAAAACTCAGGCTGTAAGATGTACGACTGCTCTGATTTACTCCATGGTCAATCAGAAAGACTGGGAGAGAATGTCCAACAAAACACTTGTATCAGCGTGGAAGGATGACAGGCCAATTTTTAGTTTTTCCTTCTTTACTTACAAAATACTCTCTGTGGTTGGCTTATGACATTAAAAAACAAACACACACGGTACACGTTATCTCCCAGCTTCTGTGAGTGAGGGGTCTGGGCATGTCTCATACAGGTTTTCCGCTTCAAACTCACCCTTTGGCAAATCGGATTCGCCCTTTTGCAAAGCAAATTTGCCTGCAAAGGGGTGCATTTGGAGAGGAAAACCTGTATGTAAAAGGGAACCAGGGTCCCCCTGCCCAGGGCCTTACAGGCTGCGGTTAAGGTGTCGGCCAGGCTGCGTCGTCATCTGGACACGTGGATGAGGAAGGATCTGCTTCCAGGCTCATGCAGGATGCTGGCAGGATTCCAGTGAGGGTCCTGAGCTTGGTGGCTGTCGAGGGGGTGGGGGGCACCCCTAGGTCCCAGGCTGCTGTTCGCTGCATGTGCACGGCCAGAGCTGTCCACAGCACGCAGGCTGTGTCTTCAAGGCCTGCTTCTCTCTGGTTAGAGTCTGGTATACGACATTTAAAAAGATGTTTATATTCAGTTTTTAGGAACACATCCTCCCCAGGATGACATCACAAAGCAGAACTCGAGCCTCGTACTTTCCATCACGTTATGGTGATCTTGGCTGATGTGTTGCTTCGATATTGCACAGGCTCACAAATACCCACCCTGCCTGGTCATGTTACGTTTATGGAGTGATTTACTGATTGATCTGTTTAATATTTTAAGGTATAGTTACTCAAGTAATCTTTATTGCCATCTTTATTGCAATCTTCTTAATATACCCATTTTACAGATGAGGAAATTGAGGCCAAGAGGCTAAGGAACTTGTGAAGCTCACGACAGTAAGTGGTAGAACCAAGGTTTTCACCTGATTGGTGTGAATCCAGACGCCACACTCTTCACTGTTTGGCTTTATGGCCTCCCCAGGTAGTGGGCTGGGTAGGAGGGACCCTGACCCACCCGTTTTAAGATCTGCGTTTGGGTTCTTGCCCTCATCTCTGGGTAAATGTGGTCACGCCTCATTTCCTGTATTTGAAAAACAATGTAAGGAGTATAGCAACGCTGTCTAACTCACAGGCTTATTAAAAAGTTTCCTCGCAAACCAAAAAGTGCTTCTGTGTGACGGTTCTGAGGCCCGATTGTTCCGAACAGCCATTGGATGTAGACGGGGTGGGCGAAGGCAGAGAACTTCCAGTTCGTCCTGGGAGGCACCCCTGCAGTGGGTGTTAGTCATGCCACACCTCGCTCTGGGCTCCCTGCCAGCCTGTGGGTGCACCAAGGTCTGGAAGGGGGTCCCTGACATAACCAGCTTCAGGGTTTCCATGACACATTTCTCTCTGCGCAGAGTCAGGGTTGTGGCTGTCAGTTCGGATGTCCATTGTGTTTGATACTTTCTTCATCTCTTGTCTTTGTGTGAGGTGATGCCTCGTTCTACCTGGAAGAAATGGAGGAGTTCAACCCACTGTAGATCATTCATATTTAACTTTTTCATTTTAAAGTGTTTCTGTTACGTTACTACAAGTTTATACCATGAAATTCTACCAGAGATGAGCTCATGAAAGGTTATAGAAGGGTTCATCTTTTTTTTTAAGTTCTCTGTTTTTTGACTTTTGACCATTGTTAATTTCCTCAGATTACTGACCTATTAGATGAGACAGCCAATAGGACCTGGCTGAACCTCTGGTCATTACCTTACAGACTTAGCAACATGGCGTGGGCTGCCACGCAGAAAACCCACCTTCCCATGAGAGTGGAACTAGAGTGCTTCACATAGCAGTAACGGTTGTAAGACTTTTTTTTTTTTAAATATATTTTATTGATTTTCTACAGAGAGGAAGGGAGAGGGATAGAGAGCCAGAAACATCGATGAGAGAGAAACATTGATCAGCTGCCTCCTGCACACCCCCCCCACTGGGGATGTGCCCGCAACCAAGGTACATGCCCCTGACCAGAATCAAACCCGGGACCCTTCAGTCCGCAGGCCGACGCTCTATCCATTGAGTCAAACTGGTCAGGGCAGTTGTAAGACTTTTTAATGAGTGTTCTGCTAGCCAGGGGTGGGGAACCTTTTTTCTTCCAAGGGCCATTTGGATATTTATAACATCATTCACTTATTATAATTCACTTAACACATTTGCGAGAATTCTCGCTCCATGTTACACAGTGTTTTGCAAAGTATCATACTTTAAAAAGATATTAGCTTGTAAGAACATGTAATAAATAACTTCAAAATGCAATGGGTAATTTTAAAGTGTGCCTTTAACATTTACGTAAAACGTTTTTTGTACCAGGAACACATCCTTCCCAGGATGACATCACAAAGCAGAACTCGAGCCTCGTACTTTCCATCACGTTACGGAGATCTTGGCTGATGTGTTGCTTCGATATTGCACAGGCTCACAAATACCCACCCTGCCTGGTCATGTTACGTTTATGGAGTGATTTACTGATTGATCTGTTTAATATTTTAAGGTATAGTTACTCAAGTAATCTTTATTGCCATCTTTATTGCAATCTTCTTAATATACCCATTTTACAGATGAGGAAATTGAGGCCAAGAGGCTAAGGAACTTGTGAAGCTCACGACAGTAAGTGGTAGAACCTAGGTTTTCACCTGATTGGTGTGAATCCAGATGCCACACTCTTCACCGTTTGGCTTTATGGCCTCCCCAGGTGGTGGGCTGGGTAGGAGGGACCCTGACCCACCTGTTTTAAGATCTGCGTTTGGGTTCTTTCCCTCGTCTCTGGGTAAACATGGTCACACCTCATTTCCTGTATTTGAAAAACAATGTAAGGAGTATAGCAACGCTGTCTAACTCACAGGCTTATTAAAAAGTTTCCTCGCAAACCAAAAAGTGCTCTCCTGTGGAAGGCGCGTTATGCTTTCTCTTGGGAAGCAATACTGCACTTTAAAACAAGCCCTGAACGCAGTGGGTGAGGGAATGGCTGTAGATTAATTCAGCCAGGCACGCATCTGGTAGGTCTGTGCTTTCCTGCGGGGGGGCGACTCTCCTTAATTCCTTCATTCAAGAGACGTGGGGGAAACAGCACGCTTCCCAGGCATGAAGTGCTTGCCTTGTGACATGGCCCAGGTCCACTTAGCACAAGTTCATCAAAGAAAATAAACCACATGTCAGGCCGTGTGGGCGGTTCCTCGGCAAGTTGCTTGGCAGAGAGGCCAGCCTCAGCCTGCTGACCATCAGGTGGGAGTGGGTCCTGCGCCAGGAACAGAGGCCCAGTGTCCACTCGGCCATGGGGGCCGTCCCACAGGGAAGGCGCCAGGCAGCTCCGATGGAGAGACAAGCAGATCCGATGGAGAGATTGAGCTGCTTTTGTCCTGTCCCCTGGCGTGGTGGGCGCTGACTGTGGAGAAGGTTGTGTGGCCCCGAGATCGTATCTGATCTGTGCTTCTGTGTGACGGTTCTGAGGCCCGATTGTTCCGAACAGCCATTGGATGTAGACGGGGTGGGCGAAGGCAGAGAACTTCCAGTTCGTCCTGGGAGGCACCCCTGCAGTGGGTGTTAGTCATGCCACACCTCGCTCTGGGCTCCCTGCCAGCCTGTGGGTACACCAAGGTCTGGAAGGGGGTCCCTGACATAACCAGCTTCAGGGTTTCCATGACACATTTCTCTCTGCGCAGAGTCAGGGTTGTGGCTGTCAGTTCGGATGTCCATTGTGTTTGATACTTTCTTCATCTCTTGTCTTTGTGTGAGGTGATGCCTTGTTCTACCTGGAAGAAATGGAGGAGTTCAACCCACTGTAGATCATTCATATTTAACTTTTTCATTTTAAAGTGTTTCTGTTACGTTACTACAAGTTTATACCATGAAATTCTACCAGAGATGAGCTCATGAAAGGTTATAGAAGGGTTCATCTTTTTTTTAAGTTCTCTGTTTTTTGACTTTTGACCATTGTTAATTTCCTCAGATTACTGACCTATTAGATGAGACAGCCAATAGGACCTGGCTGAACCTCTGGTCATTACCTTACAGACTTAGCAACATGGCGTGGGCTGCCACGCAGAAAACCCACCTTCCCATGAGAGTGGAACTAGAGTGCTTCACATAGCAGTAACGGTTGTAAGACTTTTTTTTTTTTAAATATATTTTATTGATTTTCTACAGAGAGGAAGGGAGAGGGATAGAGAGCCAGAAACATCGATGAGAGAGAAACATTGATCAGCTGCCTCCTGCACACCCCCCCCACTGGGGATGTGCCCGCAACCAAGGTACATGCCCCTGACCAGAATCAAACCCGGGACCCTTCAG
>NW_005356870.1:8984330-8989155 GCF_000412655.1 Myotis brandtii | reverse complement strand
TTTTTTTTTTAGTTTTATTCATTTCAAACGGGCCGGATCCGGCCCGCGGGCCATAGTTTGCCCACGGCTGCCCTAGCCTCTCAACATGCTCTCCCAGTCCAGACGTCCCTGTTCCATCTGCTTCAAGTTTCCTATTCAGACTCCATCATTCCTTACGCCCTGCCTGCAACTCAGCTCCTGGTCATCCTCGCTCAGTTTGTGTACTGACTTAATTATTCTCTGTTTGTGGTGAAAATACTATGGAAATCAGAGTCGGGGGAACTCGATCGCTATCACAGTGCACCTGCGGGGCCCCGTGTCTGAGCCCTTGCCTCCTCTATACCCTGAGATAACCATTTGCACTGTAGGTGGGAGGGTGTGGGGGGTCACTCAGAGGAAACCAGCAAGACCCAAGCCATATGGCAAATGTAATATAAATGGACACGTGTATTTTTTAATTTATTTGCTGCAAACTGTGTCTTTAGATTCAGAATTCATGTGCAAATAGAGCATTGTTTTGTGAACCTGCTGCTTCCCGTGGTTCTCAACCTTCCTAATGCCGCGACCCTTTAATACAGTTCCTCATGTTGTGGTGACCCCCAACCATAAAATTATTTTCATTGCTACTTCATAACTGTAATTTTGCTACTGTTATGAATCGTAATGTAAATATCTGATATGCAGGATGTATTTTCAGGGGTCGCGACCCACAGGTTGAGAACCTCTAAAGGCCAATGGTAATTAGCATTATTAGAACATGCGTGTGTATGCATGCATTTACACACAGATGTGTTTATTAGTAGCTGTTACACACTGTGCATGTGTGTGTGTATTTTCTATGCTACTGACTCAGGCAATGCTAGCAAACATATAAGAATGTAGGCTTGATTGAACCTTACCATCCTATGTTATTGTCAAGTTCTTTAAAAGAAAACAAGGTTACACAAAATGGCCTCATGGCATTCTTGTATTCAGATTCCAGAAAAGAGCAGCATGAACAAAGCTGGTGTTGTTTTAAATAATAATCACCAAAAGGTCTCTAAACAGAGGGCCCATGTGGGCTGGGAAGGGCAGGGACAAGAACACCACTCACATCAATCCTAGTTGCTGCTAACATCTTAATCCTCCGAGATCCCCGGCCAATTCACTGCAGGGCTCAGACGTTTCTTCTGTCACCATGTGGGCGAGGAGAATACGGGGCAGGGGGGCTGTAACCCAGGCTTAACCACGCATTTCCATTTGTCAAGGCCATAATTAGGTCCTCTTTGCATGGTTCTACCTGCGAGGATGGTCCGTGAAGGGAGACGGCTATTGTTTTGCTGGTGCTTTGAAGACCATTTCACAGGGCTTGATTCTAAAATGTGAAGGGGACAAACCTCACTTCAGCGGAAGCCCTAGCGGTGTGCCAGGGCCTGGGAATGAAGGGAGGGCCAGGTACATGCCAGCTCTGACCTTAGGAGACAAGACAGACATCCCCAGGGTTCGAATAGGGACTGTCCCTCCCTGACCCCCCACACCTGTAGAGGAAGGAACGCGATTGGTGCAGGAAATTCCTAAGGACGATCGTCAGGCTTATTTCCTTCCAAGTAAGTTTCATATTTCCTCAGTTTCCTGAATAACACAGATATATTTTAGTGTTGCCTATACATGTGTACGGAATAAGTCACCCTGTTTTGTAAAACAAATATTGGGCCTGCACGAAGCACAGCTCTCTCATCGGTGGCATATGCCTGTGATGTCAGCTGAAATGGACTTCGTTCAGCAAAATGGTTTGTAAATATTGGTTTGGGTTTGGCAACAAGAGTGAACAAATCAGTATTTCTGCCTTATCCTGAGTTTATCCAAACAAACCCACCAGCTTTATATTTAAAAACTGAAGCACTAATTGTTCCAGTCTCAAGTGTACCCCCATCTGTCCCTGCGTATTAGTCACCTGCAGAGCTGTTTGCTGTTAACGCTCCACTCAACGTTTCGGACACACACCCCCCCTCCGTGGTGACCTCGCTTGAAAATCTGGCCAGGTTATTTTACTTCTCGTGCACAGTTTCCGTGTTCCTGAAAGCAGAAATGTAGAACCAGGAGCCGCTCACAGTGGGGGAAGAGAGGAGGGGCTGTGGGCCCCGCAGCTGGCCTGGGACATTCTCTCCCGCAGGAAGTGTGAGGGCAGTGATGGCGAACCTATGACACGCGTGTCACTTTTTTGGTTGATTTTTCTTTGTTAAATGACATTTAAATATATAAAATAAATATCAAAAACATAAATCTTTGTTTTACTATGGTTGCAAATATCAAAAAATTTCTATTTGTGACACGGCACCAGAGTTAAGTTAGGGTTTTTCAAAATGCTGACACGCCGAGCTCAAAAGGTTTGCCATCACTGTGTTAGGGCCTTGCTCTGCGAGCCAACATCCAGGCTTCCTTTTGGCGGGGCCGGCTCCAGGTTAGGTGAGAAGCCTGGTGTCTTTATGTCTAACTTGCCATCATTTCCCTGCCTTGTGGGGAAGCAAAGGTGAACAGGATCATTTGTTCTTGGGCTGAGCTAAGAGTTTAGCTGCCAGATATCCCTCAGGCTCCCGGTTGTGTTTTAAGAGGCGCTAATGCCAACTCACCAAGCCCTGTCCTAACAACCATAACAACCGGGAAGTTTGGCCTGCTGGGTGTTTGCCAGAGAAGGTTCCCGTGGACGATGGGCGGGACCAGTGGAGCCCTGAGGCTGCACGTGGTGGAATGTGTATGCTTTAGGGTTAAGCACGGGCCATGGCCTGGGGTTAGACAGAAAGACCAATAGCAGGCGCCCAGGGAGTGACGGGCTCACAGAGGAGCTGGTTTCGCGTGCCTCCCGCTGGGTGGCGTGGGCAGGCAGAGGGGGCCCTGGCAGGACTGCTGTGCTGCCCCCAGGCCAGATCTCTGCAGGGCGGGCTGGGAGGGCAGGGTTGTTTGCTTTCACGGGGCAGCAGATCCGGCGGTCTGTCTTCAGACTGGGCACCCGCCCCAGCTCAGGGGCAGATCAGAGGCAGGTCTGCCCCATGGCTTTCTGGGAATCTGCTCCCGGAGCATCACTGTCGTAGACTCCTCCCGGAACTTCGATACCTGCCTGGCATGCTGCTCCGTCCAGGAGCCTGCTCGCCTTTGCCACCTCCCCTTCCTGATCTCGCCTTTGCCACCTTACACAAGACCAGCCCGCCCTTTCCCACACCTTCCATCCTATTACCGCCCATTACCCGTGTGCATGAGAGCTGTTACTGCCCCCACTTTACAGCTGAGGAAACAGGTCCAGGGAGACTAACTTGTCCAAGCTCACACACAGCATGGAGGTAGGGGCGGCACAGAAACCGGCCTGGGGATGTTAACACACCTGAGGGAAGAGGCAGGATGGGACGGAAACATGCCATTTAGTTGTAACATTCTTTTCTTCATCGGAAGCAACTGTGGCCAGTCTGTGTCTGTTACACTGCTTTTTCCTTTTTTATGTTTATTTCAAAACAACACATGTAAACGACAGAGGACACCATAACCTTGGAAACGGCCTGCTGAGTGCCTGGGCCACAGGCTGACCCAGAGCAGTAGGTCCTGTGCACGTCTGTCTGTCTGTCAGGGGCTGCAGCCAGGCACCTCTGCCTGCACCGGTGTGCTTGCTGTATATGCTGGCCCTCATTACCATGATTATCCTCAGGTACCTTTATGTTGTTTTTGTATGCATTAAAATTTACATACATATTCTAAGTAGCCTTTGAAAACATTTTTATTCCACATTTTCTCTTTGAGACATCCATATGATGCAATCTCACTCATCTGACAGCTGTGTAATATTCCACTCCATGAACGAATCTCATCATTTACCCCATCCTGCCGGCGATGGTGGGGAGCGGGCAGCACCAACACCTCAGACACAGGGGCAGTGCTCCCAGCCAGAGGGCACTCCGGTAGCCAGCGAGAATCTCATCATTTACCCCATCCTGCCGGCGATGGTGGAAGGGGCAGCACCCACACCTCAGACAAAGGGGCCGTGCTCCCAGCCAGAGGGCACTCCGGTGGCCAGCGCGCAGTGGGTCTCTGGAGCTGTGCTTCCGCTCCAGGTGGGCGTTTGGAAGGGAGATGGGAATCTTGCCTAAACAAGATGTAGGCAACATGGTTTTCTTAAGTAGGGCCTTCTGCTGGGAATCTGTTATTTCCTTCATCACTGCTGGCGTCTGACTCGGAACTTACTGCTTGTCCTTTATTGGTGGCTATTGTGTTGGGGGAAGTACGAGTGAACCTCATATCTGCCATATTTTAGGGAAGGATATCTGATAAACATGGTCATCAATGTTTACTATGTATTCCAAATGCACACAATGACTCTGGGAGTTAAAGTTGGAAGGGTACTTAGACATCATTTCGTACACCTTCCCCGTTTGAAACGTGAAGAAATCGGGGCTGGGAGAGCTGAATGCCGTGTGCAAGATTGAACAGCAATTCACTGACAGGGTTGGGAGTAGGAACAGGGTCCCTGCTCCCTGCATCACAGAAGACAATACACTCAACCAAATCCGATGGAACATTATTTAATTTTCAGTGGCTGGTTTATAGGGCTCCTCAAAGGGCTTTATAAATATAAAACCCATAAATATGTCACTAGAATGTAATGTCTGTGGTATGCAGTCAGAAGTTTTCTTGCTTTATGTTAATTAAAAGATTAGCTGTGCTAATATCGAGGTGCTTACACACCTTAGCTATGTAAATATAGATATCACTGGGATCCTAGGTTTTCTTCATTTTCAAAGGGAAAACCCCTAACTTGAGGTTCTTGAAGCAGTTCCAAAGTCCACTCACTGTCTCATTTTTAAGTTCACACGCTTTACTCCCA
>NW_005356870.1:8979993-8984177 GCF_000412655.1 Myotis brandtii | reverse complement strand
TCCGGAAATTCTGTTTCTTTGTTACTAATGCTGTGGCCCCACCCCATAACAAAGAAACAGAATTTCTGGAGGATGAGGCCCAGAAATCAGGATTTTAAAAAGATTCCCAGGTGATTCTAATGTGCAGCCAAGGTTGAGAACCACTGCTCTGGAGTGACCCGTTTTCAATGCTAAGAGGGTAAATAGATCCTGGCTGGATCTTCACTATGGTAATATTCCAAGATTTTCATTAATATTAGGGTCTAATCTCTACATATAATACTTTTAAACTTATGCAACATCCCCCAGGGCCAGAGGAAATAGAAGCCTGACTTGAAATGGTTTCATAGAATCAAGTAAGTTTTGGGCATTTACCTGGACGTAAGTCTTCTGGAAAATACTACATTGAAGGAGTTGTTAAACTCCCGACAACATGATCACCTGTAAAACGGGAGTGCCTTTATTTGGCTTTTATAACGTAATTTATCTTGCAGTGTGTGAGCTGAAGTCTCCCTCCATGAGCGACTTTCTGTGGGGACTGGAGAACTCTGGCTGGTTAAGGCACATCAAGGCCATCATGGACGCAGGAACTTTCATTGCCAAGGTACGTGATGGCAGAGAAAGTAAGCGAAGGGGCAGACCAGCCAGCACACTCGGCTGCCCTGCGTGTGGCTGTGCCGCTGGAGTGGGGAGCTGCTGTGCTCCCCACTGTGCACACCTCCAAGTTCGCCGGCTGGAGATGGGATTTTGCGAGAGAGGTCAGTGCTCAGTTAGTTGACAGTATGTCAGCACGGCAGTCAAGTGGTAGTGGAGATGGGATTTTGCGAGAGAGGTCAGTGCTCAGTTGACAGTATGTCAGCACGGCAGTCAAGTGGTAAAAGACTTACAGAATATCCTCTGCAGTTAGGCTTCCTGGGTGGAGGAAATAATTCTTTGTACAGGCGAGTGCGTCCACTGCAGGGACGGAGGCCCTTTGTTGGATAATGCGTTTATTCGGCAGGTGTTCACTTGGTGCCCGCACTGCACCTTCCTAGGTGCCAAGCAGGCAATGTGCAATAAACCAGTCTCCATGGAGCTGACCTTCTGGGGTGGGAGACCAAAAATGAGCAAAAGGAGAGTTTCAGGCAGTGATGAGTGCCGGGACAAAACCTCCCTTTCCCAGTCTGCTTCCTGTCAAGATGCTCAGCTAAAATTCTGCGTGCGCATTTGCGATAGCAAATAGAAATTCTTTCCGTAGCAAACTTGCTTCTATTATTTTTACCTTTGTTTTCTCCCTTCCCCCAACCCTGGATCCATTACTGGATCCATTACTTGGCTCTTATCCTTTTATCTCTAATTTCATAGTTTTACCATTTTTTTATTTTTGTCTTTTCCTTTTGAAAAAAGTCAAAGGCCAATAGGAGACCCATAATTTCAATAAGGGAAAGGCTTAAGGTGGAAACCCAGAGAGGAAGGGGGCGGGGTGTCAAAGGTGGGCTAGGCGGTGTCTCAGAGGTGTTTGTCCAGCATGTGGTGTGGATTGTGTAGTGCACATGCTCAGCCAAGGTGGCCTCGTGGTCGCTTCTGGATCTAGTGTCCTGGGAAGGGAAGCTTTGGCCACCAACATCCATCAGATGAGGGTGTGAACACTCAGTGAATGAAGTCACTGGCACGTCTGTCCGTTTCTGCGAGTACGAAACTGAGCCTCGTCCTGCTGAGATGTCCCGTGTCTACGGCCATTCCCTGTGGCCTGTGCTGACCCTGTTTTCCAGGCGGTCGCAGAGGAAGGGGCGAGTGTGCTGGTGCACTGCTCCGACGGCTGGGACAGGACCGCGCAGGTGTGCTCCGTGGCCAGCCTCCTGCTGGACCCGCACTACCGGACCCTGAAGGGCTTCATGGTGAGTCGGCCGCCGGGCCCCTGTCCCACGCAGGGTCCTGAATGTAACCATGAGCAATGTTTTCATTTTTTTTCCTCATCAACATTATTTTTCTCTTAGATCAGCAAGAAGAATTAAAGGAGAAATAGGCTTAAAAGGGGTAAATGTCCAAGATGTTGGAACAAAAAAAACAATGCTATTAAATGTGAATTTAGGGGTTAATATGAAATACATTCAGTAGTTTGTAAAATAGTTTTACACAGCATTTGCTCATGGGAATTTCAAGTTTGAAGTAGTGTGAATATAACAAAAATTCAAATTTTTAAAAATTGGAGGTAATCTATATAGAGCAGCAGTTCTCAACTTGTGGGTCGCGACCCCTTTGGCGGTCGAACGACCCTTTCACAGGGGTCGCCTAAGACCATCCTGCATATCAGATATTTACATTACGATTCATAACAGTAGCAACATTACAGTTATGAAGTAGCAACAAAAATAATTTTATGGTTGGGTCACAACATGAGGAACTGTATTTAAAGGGCCAGAAGGTTGAGAACCACTGATACAGAGCATGCACAAAAGTCCTTGAGAGGAAAAACTGTCTTGTTTTGTTTTCACTTGCTGCTTTTGTTTAAGCAGTCCTTTACAACTCTGGATGACAGTATTGAAAACCTGTTCACGTGGCCTCTGCTGAAACTATGAGCATATCCTCTTAGATTCTGCACCCTTTGGGTATCAGAATGTGACACGCTGCTTTCAACTGCAGAATGTGTGTATAGTTGCCTGGAGTGGAGACGCTTTGACCACACTGGAACCATTTTCTTAAAATGACTGCAGAGACCTCCTAGCGACTGAGTCTGCTTCCTGCCTCCTGCCCATGGTTTGGTGGGAAGTGCTTCGGGGGGTCCTGAATCCATGGCAGGGGCAGATGCTGACAGACGAGCCACATGGGTATCTTTATGAGGATATTAGTTGACACTCGGGGACAGAAGAGGCAGGTTTCCTTTCTCGGGCTTTTTCTTTTTCAAAGTGTCAGCGAACACACTCCTGTCTCAGCTCCCCCCTGCACTGAGGTCAGGGGGCTGGACCCCTTGGTTTATACTTGGACAGTGGAGGGATTCTGAAACACAACCCCCAGAGGGCCTCTCCTTCACACCATCCTTCATCACCACCGGCCTTTCTGATTGTCTTGCTACATTTGCGAGCTGTCAAGGACAAACTTCAACCACTCCATACTTTTTAAGGGGAACCTCTGGCCAGCTTGGAGCATTGGTGATATTGATGGGATTCTTCTGTATCATTTACAATTAAATTTGAAACTCCTCTTACCCGTTCACTGCAAAGCAGGGCTGAAGCTCCTACCATGCCCCCATCATTTTAGAACGCTTCTAATCCACAGGAAAGATCTCTGGATTTTTAAAAATTGGAGATAATCTATATAGAGCAGCAGTTCTCAACCTGTGGGGTTGAGAACTTACTTCCTAAGTGGAGTAAAGTTCACTGGAAAACATTCCAGGTTGTTTCTTGTAAGAAGGTTGGTTTTGGTTGAGATGGGCTTTGGTGTAGAGCTAGGTTATGAGGTGGAAGCACCACCTCCTAGTAGCGTGATCTTAGGTGAGGACCTAACCTCCATTCAGTTCCCCCTTCTGCAGAGAGAGGCTGATAATACCTCCCCTACAGTGAAATGAGATCCTGTAAGCAGCAGTATGAGCTGAGACTCACAGCAGCACTCAGTGGATGGTGATACTAACATTTTCATATACCGATTCCCATTTGTTTTTCCTATGGATGACCTTCAGCTTTGCCCTTCCGATACGCACCTCTGTACTGGTGGGCAATGAGAGCTCACTCATTTGCAGGTTACCCAAGGAGAGTGACTTCTACTCCAAGAACCTCTGAATCCTTGTGGCCTCTTATTTTTCCTGGTTTGCTTCCCTCCATGATATTTATGTTCTTTCTTGTGTAGGTATTAATTGAAAAGGACTGGATCTCCTTTGGCCATAAGTTTAATCACAGGTAAGAAATATTTTAAAATCTGTTTTAAATGCTTAGGATTAAAAAAAATACGTTTAAGTTCTCAATTAACTGGGGGAAACAGCCTTATATCAGAGGTTCTCAACCTGTGGGTCGCGACCCCTTTGGGGGTCGCATAAGGCCATCGGAAAACACATATATAATTACATATTGTTTTTGTGATTAATCACTATGCTTTAATTATGTTCAATTTGTAACAATGAAAATACATCCTGCATATCAGATATTTACATGACGATTCATAACAGTAGCAAAATTACAGTTATGAAGTAGCAACGAAAATAATTTTATGGTTGGAGGTCACCACAACATGAG
>NW_005356870.1:8961089-8977761 GCF_000412655.1 Myotis brandtii | reverse complement strand
TCCTTCATCACCACCGGCCTTTCTGATTGTCTTGCTACATTTGCGAGCTGTCAAGGACAAACTTCAACCACTCCATACTTTTTAAGGGGAACCTCTGGCCAGCTTGGAGCATTGGTGATATTGATGGGATTCTTCTGTATCATTTACAATTAAATTTGAAACTCCTCTTACCCGTTCACTGCAAAGCAGGGCTGAAGCTCCTACCATGCCCCCATCATTTTAGAACGCTTCTAATCCACAGGAAAGATCTCTGGATTTTTAAAAATTGGAGATAATCTATATAGAGCAGCAGTTCTCAACCTGTGGGGTTGAGAACTTACTTCCTAAGTGGAGTAAAGTTCACTGGAAAACATTCCAGGTTGTTTCTTGTAAGAAGGTTGGTTTTGGTTGAGATGGGCTTTGGTGTAGAGCTAGGTTATGAGGTGGAAGCACCACCTCCTAGTAGCGTGATCTTAGGTGAGGACCTAACCTCCATTCAGTTCCCCCTTCTGCAGAGAGAGGCTGATAATACCTCCCCTACAGTGAAATGAGATCCTGTAAGCAGCAGTATGAGCTGAGACTCACAGCAGCACTCAGTGGATGGTGATACTAACATTTTCATATACCGATTCCCATTTGTTTTTCCTATGGATGACCTTCAGCTTTGCCCTTCCGATACGCACTGGTGGGCTGGTGGGCAATGAGAGCTCACTCATTTGCAGGTTACCCAAGGAGAGTGACTTCTACTCCAAGAACCTCTGTGGCCTCTTAGCCTCTTATTTTTCCTGGTTTGCTTCCCTCCATGATATTTATGTTCTTTCTTGTGTAGGTATTAATTGAAAAGGACTGGATCTCCTTTGGCCATAAGTTTAATCACAGGTAAGAAATATTTTAAAATCTGTTTTAAATGCTTAGGATAAAAAAAAATACGTTTAAGTTCTCAATTAACTGGGGGAAACAGCCTTATATCAGAGGTTCTCAACCTGTGGGTCGCGACCCCTTTGGGGGTCGCATAAGGCCATCGGAAAACACATATATAATTACATATTGTTTTTGTGATTAATCACTATGCTTTAATTATGTTCAATTTGTAACAATGAAAATACATCCTGCATAGCAGATATTTACATTACGATTCATAACAGTAGCAAAATTACAGTTATGAAGTAGCAACGAAAATAATTTTATGGTTGGGGGTCACCACAACATGAGGAACTGTATTAAAGGGTTGCAGCAATAGGAAGGTTGAGAACCACTACCTTATATGTTTAAGTGTCTTTGTGTATCTTCATCAAAAAGTTAAAATTTCGTTGTGCACCGTGTATCACAGATAAATGAAGTTCTGAGTCCTTCTGATGAGAACTAATGCTGACTATTCCATTTCTGAGGTGCAGACATGCACTCTAAGCTGCAAGTTGTGAAAGGCCTGTGGAAGTCTTCTTTGATCTTTCACTGAGGGAGGCCATTTGGGTTGTCCTGAGGCACCTGTGTCCTGGGTGACGTCTCTGGGGAGGAAATGCACGACAGTGGCCGAGGCACTGCAGCCAGATGCAGACTGTGGCATTTACCAGCTGCGTGGCCTTGGGTGTCTGTCCCCTCTGAGCTTTGGCATCCCATCTGTGAAACGGGGCTACCCTCCCTATTCCACAGCTCATAGTAAGGGTTTTTAAAAAGTTTACATAACTAGCCTAACTCCTTGCCTGGCCCGTATATGAGGCTTTCAGATACACAGAAGCTACTGTTTTTGGAGACCCCCAGCTGCATTTTGTTAGTGCAGATCAGGGGTCCTCAAACTGCGGCCCGCGGGCCACATGCGGCCCGCCGAAAACATTTATCCGGCCCGCCGGGTGTTTTTGCCACCGCTGCCTGTCCTGCTTAGCAGCCAACTCGTCCCGGGCCCGCAGTGCGCATGTGTGGAATGTCTGAGGGACAGTGAACTGGCCCCTGTTTAAAAAGTTTGAGGACCTCTGGCACTGTAGATGATAATGCCTGACTTGTGTTCTCTAACCTCCAAAATGTTCAATGTTATAGCTGCTGTACTCTGGCCCTTTGTGTTAAAGTTTAAATTTAGGCAGCATGCTAATAATTTAATTAGGTACTTACTTTTCCAGGAAAGCAAAATGATCCCATTTTACAAATGAATTAAAGCCTCCAAACAATTAACCTTCTTAAGATCATTGTTGTTATCAGTTTTGGGGTTCTGACTGTATGTGCTAAGCAGTTAAAATCTGAGATAGAGGACATACGGACAGAAGGAACTGGGAAATGCTGAAGACTAGATGGATCACTGTTTTGTGAGGAAAGAGTATATATATTAGGCAATCCTTTTTAAAGTTATCATTTTTTTTTAGGTGAGTAGAACTGAAACTCTTGAGAAGTTTCCAGACAATTTCTAATGTTTCCATTCTCGAAAAAAACTAAACCAATCCTTACTCATTTCTATTCCTCAAGTGGATCATTCATTGTTGAGATGAGTTTCTAAGTTATTTTATACCTGATGGCAGTCAAATTACCCCTTTTGTATTCTTTCTGAAATTCATACAACACTGTAAGAGACTAGTCTTTATTTAGATTCTGATCTCTTGAAAGTTTCAAGATTCTCTGATGTACTCTTGAAAGACAAAGATATGATAGAAAGGTATATTAGAATCTGTGGTCACGTGGAAATTATATGCTGTTTTAGTACTGTTCTAGAAACAGAAATATCCCTAGAGCAGTGGTTCTCAACCTTCTGGCCCTTTAAATACAGTTCCTCATGTTGTGACCCAACCATAAAATTATTTTCGTTGCTACTTCCTAACTGTAATGTTGTTACTGTTATGAATCGTAAAGTAAACATCTGATATGCAGGATGGTCTTAGGCGACCCCTGTGAAAGGGTCGTTCGACCGCCAAAGGGGTCGCGACCCACAGGTTGAGAACTGCTGCCCTAGAGACTTGGGAAACCACAATTTTTTAAAAAATTGTCTTTACTTATTCCTTCCCCCCAAAACAACACAAAAGTGCAAAACTCTAAAGTTGCTTAGATAATTCTTCACTAATTGAAACAAAGTGAAGGTTTATTCAAAAGTTCTAATGTACCCTTTTCCCCCCAATATATTTTTATTGATTTCAGAGAGGAAGGGAGAGAGAGAAACAAAGATGAGAGAGAATCACTGATCAGCTGCCTCCTGCACGCCCCTTACTGGGGATTGAGCCCACAACCCAGGCATGTGCCCTGACTGGGATCGAACAGTGGTTCATAAATTGAGGCTCAACCATTGAGCCACACCAGCCAGGCTTTAGTGTACTTTTAAAATTTAATGTACTTTTAACATAAGTGTTTCCCTTCGTTACCCAAATCTTCACTACTAAGTTTCTCCTGAAACTGACATTTTAATTTATTTTTCCCCCACTTCTTTGCATTTTGGATTTATAAGCTAAGATTTACTTAGGAACTAGGGTTGCTTTTGTTGGTTGTTTTTGTATTTATATTATAACTTTCTAATTAAAAAAGCAAACAAAATAACTGGCTATAAAACTTTCCTAATGCTTTATTTTATAGATATGGCAATCTAGACGGTGATCCAAAAGAAATCTCTCCAGTTATTGACCAGTTCATCGAGTGTGTCTGGCAGTTAATGGAACAATTTCCTTGTGCGTTTGAGTTCAATGAGCGGTTTCTGATTCACATTCAACATCACATATATTCCTGCCAGTTTGGAAACTTCCTATGTAACAGTCAAAAGGAGAGACGAGAACTCAAGTAAGTGTTTTGGTATTTAATTTTGTGACTGAGAATTTCAGATGCCCTTTCATAATGTGAAGACTATTTTAGCCACACACCTATACTGACAGATTCAAGCTCTTTCCTTTTTCCTGACATAACGCTTCATATGAATCATCCGACACAGGTAGGTACAAGTTCATTTCCCCAGCTTCTTCCTGATATCCACACGGGCCGGCGGACCTGGCACACTAACATTGAAAGGAAACTTCCTAGAGTCAGAGAAAGTGATTTTTACATTTAGAAGGAAACACACCTCTTTGGTAGATATAATCACATGCAGATTATAAATATAATTGGGAAAGCAAATTTGAAACTCTCTTATTTAGGCTAAAACTGTATTGTCCTATCCACAGGGAAAAAGTAGATGAAATTTAAACTTTAAATAAATTGTAAAGCAGAAACTTAAAAACAGCAAAGGGATTTATGAACTGCAAGTGAGAGAAAATGTTTGAAATTCTCATAAAGTTAAAGTGATTTTAACTGTGGTCTATATAATATCAGGTTTAATTTGGGAAATGGGCTGAACAGAAGGAAAATGACATTTCCTCGTGGATGCTAGTTTGCTTCTGCAAGAAACTTCCAGTGTGCTTCCCGGTAGATGGCAATGATTTGGAAGCATCGGACTGCGCCCTTCAAGCTTGCTGTTCCTGGACAGTTTTGTGCTCCGATGTGATAGACTAGCCACTTCAGTGGTATTTGTTTGAGTTTGAATCCCAGCTGTTCTACTCACTAGCTATGTGACTTTGGGAAACTATTTAATCTCTTTCAGCCCCAGTTTTCTTATCTGTAAAACAGACATATCTCACAGGAATTCAGTGAGGATTAAAGAGAGAAAACATAGAAGCATTTAAATAATACCTGGCAAAGAATAAAAGTTTATGACTATTTAGGGCAGCGGTTCTCAATCTGTGGGTCGCAACCCCTTTGGCGGTCGAACGACCCTTTCACAGGGGTCGCCTAAGACCATCCTGCATATCAGATATTTACATTACAATTCATAACAGTAGCAACATTACAGTTATGAAGTAGCAACAAAAATAATTTTATGGTTGGGTCACAACATGAGAACTGTATTTAAAGGGCCAGAAGGTTGAGAACCACTGATTTAGGGTAAAAAAAAGAAAAAAATTACATTAACAGTTTTATTTTACACTCAGTAGAGAGAGCAGAGGAGCTGAGATTAGTGCTCTGCTATGCCATGAAAACGAAGTGTAAATTTCCCTGCTACAGAACACGGACACGTGATACTCAGATAATTACTGGTCCCTTTCTAGCTTTAATATCACAGTCTACTATTTATAAGCATCAAGATAGCCCTGGCCAGGTAGCTCAGTTGGTTGGAGCATCGTCTCGATATGCCACGGTTGTAGGTTTGACACCCAGTCAGGGCACATACAAGAAGCAACCACTGAATGCATGAATGGGTGGAACAACAAACTGATGTTTCTCTCTCTCAAATAAAAAAGAACCAAGATAGGTCATTTTCAGGCTTATTTCCTTTACAACAGAATTCAAGAAAGAACATACTCTTTATGGGCTCACCTGTGGAAGAATCGGGCCGACTACACGAATCCTCTCTTTAGAGCTGATCACAGTCAGACCCAGGGAATCCTTCGTCTCCCCACGCCATGCAACTTCATGTACAAGTAGGTGAACGTCTAGGACCTTACTAGGAAGGGGTATGAGCTCAGTGCCAGCGCTGTTTAATATTCAGGCCAAAGGGTAGGAAACACTGAGCTTCAGGGCTTTTTTGGACACAAAATACAACAAAGGAGGATGTTTTAATATCTGACCTGATTTTTTGCCAGTGTCTCCTCTCCCTCGACTTTCCCCCAAATAAGAAATTATCTTAGAAGTTCATGTTCTGTAATAATGGTATCTTAAAAATGTAAGTTCCAATTATTTAAAAGGTGGGGTTGGGGGAGAAAGAAAAGATGGATGGAATAAGCCAATATCTTGTCAGTTAAATGTAGACCAAGCCCTGTTCCAGGAACTGTGTATAAAACAATGAACGACCCTGTCTCTGCCCTGTAAGTACTTTCCTAAGTAAAGAGTGGACCCACGATATCCCCGATTCTCACTTGCATTCCAGTTTGCATTGTTGTGTAGGTTAAAAGGGGGGCCATTCATTGCAAATGCAAATTTTTGGTGGTTATGATAAAAACAAGCTAAATCCTCAAATTTAAAAGGTTCTACTTTTTCCAAGTTTACTTCAAAACAAAGAGCCATTTTCTTAAACCAAAAAATATAAAAAAGAAAAAAAATAGTAACATGTGATACTTCAATCTATTTTAGAAAATTATATGCCTTCTAACTCAATACCATATATAAAATTCATGAATTTATTCTGTCCAAAAAAATTTACTGATCCCCCACAAGGAAAACATCAACATGAAATTAAGTAAGTGGCTTCTTGAGCCCAGAACTTGCACTTGGTGATGATTAGGACTGTGGGACTGAGGGATGGGAGATACCCGAGCGGCCTTGCGCCTGTGAATTCACAGTAGGACATGGTTGCATCATGGAGCTCTGCTGTCCCTTCCAGGTTCTGGAGTGGCATGTACAACCGCTTTGAGAAGGGGCTGCAGCCCCGACAGTCGGTCACCGACTACCTCATGGCAGTGAAGGAGGAAACGCAGCAGCTGGAGGAAGAACTGGGGGCCCTAGAAGAGGTAAGACACACTTTCCTGACCATTGTTGCTCCATGGAAGCCTGTCAGGACTCGGGATATGTGAAACGCAGCAACACAGACTTTCGTATTTTTAGCCAGTGGATAACCTGAAACACAACCCTTCCCGACCCCCCAGGTGAGCACCCAGAAAACTGGAGCCCAAACCTAAGCAGCACTGAATACATTTCAGACATTCAGACATCTGGTTTGAGGCTCACTTCCACAGTGCGCCGAACTACTCAGCTGTTCCTACAATAGGTCAGGATTTTTTGTTACTGTTATTTGGGAGCACTAACATGAATGCTTTCTGGAGAATTAATTACTAGTACATAATGATATAAAAAATCCTGATGCCGGGGCTCCGAGCCTAGAGATTCCGACGGAGAATGTTTAGAGTGCCCTGAGACTGTCATAGGGCGGAGAGACCTTGAATTAAAGAACGTGTAGAATTAACAATGAGGCACAAGTTAGGTGTTTAGAATTTCGGAGTTGTGATAAAAGCTTTGCCATTCAAAGTTCACTCGTGTCATCATTGGGTCAGTTTTATCTACTCTTCCCAAAGATATCCAAGCTTTATGAAAAGCTGATGATTGTATTAATCTATTCCAGTATTCTTATTAAAATACTAACTCTCTAAAAGCACTGTAATTAAAACCTCTTTTTTCCTTATAACAAACTTCCTTAGCCTTACACATGAGATTTCCCCACACTCCAGTCTAACCTACCTTTTACACTTCATTCTCCACTACTCCCCTTGATCAAATTTAACCATTCTCTGCTTGTTATGCATAACTGACACCTTCCTTCCTTTTTCTACTCACTGTCCCTGCTGCCAGAATGCTCTAACCATCATGTCCAAGTTGAATTCCTTGTCCTGTGCATGCTCCCTCCTCCCTGCAGCATCCTCTGATCTCTTCCCTCTAACCACAGCACCCCGCCCTCTGAAATAATTCCTGCCTCTTCTAAATTCCTACATTACAGGAACTCTGCCTCTACACAAAATTCCCTATAGCTGGATCTGTACCGCCTAGTACAGTACTTTTACATATAACTTAATATAAATGCTTTTTGAATGAATAATGTCTTCCTCACTGACATCAAAGGATGAAAACTGGTAAAACGCATTCCGAACAATCCAAATGTCCATCGACTGATCAACAGGTAAACAAAATGTGGCATACAGGCATAGAAGGAAGGATGACTACTGACTACCAGGTGCTTTCCTGTTACTGTTTTTGCATTTTATAGAAAACAATGCTGAGGCAGGTATTACCATCCTTATATTACAAGATGAAGAAACCAAGCCTCACAGGACCTAATTATTTTGTCCAAAGTCATAGTGTACCTTTGAACCCAAGTCCTTCTAAATCCCGTTCTTAACATTATACTCAGCTGGAAGGTAATGATTACTAAAGGCATGCATATGTAAAAAAGATAAATTATTTATGATTTCCCCTGAAATTATTTCCTTTTTAGAGGCTGGAAAAAATCCAAAAAGTCCAGTTAAATTGCTCCAAAGTGAAGAGCAAGCCAGCTGAGCCCAGCAAACACTCGGGGTTCTCCACCTCGGACAACAGTGCAGCCAACACTCCCCAGGACTACAGTGGGAACATGAAGTCATTCCCATCCAGGAGCCCCTCCCAAGGCGACGAAGACTCCGCTCTGATCCTAACCCAGGACAACTTGAAAAGCTCAGACCCAGACCTGTCAGCCAACAGCGATCAGGAGTCTGGCGTGGAGGATCTAAGCTGCCGCTCTCCAAGTGGAGGGGAGTGTGCGCCCAGCGAGGACAGCGCCAAGGACCGGGACTCTGACGAAGCCGTGTTTCTAATGGCCTGAAGCTTCCCTCGAGCTCCAACATAAAGGACATGCAAGAAACACCTTCCAAAATAAGGGAACAGTGCAATTTAAGATAAAAAGTAACTCAAGAAATGGTACGTGTAATCGATAATTATAAAATATAGCAATGAAAAGGGGGGGGGGAGTCCAACTCTTAGTTTCCTTAGGTGTTGAAGAACAGGAAGTATACATTTTTTTGTCAAATAAATATCAAGGGTATTATCCCATTTCGAAAATTATTCTAGTCTATGAAAGTTTTATTCACTACAATGAATGACCTCTAGCATCACCTAAGGTTATCTACATAAACCTTCCTGGTCACAGCATGTACCTGCTCAGCTCAAAAAGTGCTCTGACCCTTTGCCTGCACGCCTGCTATCATTTTTCCCACTTATTTCATTTCCTGATGCATATTTTATTTCCTAAAACATTTGACATTATCCTTCCTGCCTGTCATTAATACTTCTAACAACAGAGGGCAGTGTTGAGATGTAACCTTTTGATTAATAGGTCTATTTCTGTAACTGAAGAGCTTTGTAATTGCTTCAGCTTATCTTTCAGGTTTCATGATCACTCTAACTTTTCCTTAGATAATATTTTTTGAATTGTTATAATAATCTTGTTGCTTTATTTTGGAATATCTTATTTCTCCTCAAGTTTTAAAAAATGCTAACACTTATAACTCACTTTTTCCTCTAACACGGGTCAAATACTTAATAAAGTAAAAGCAACATTTCCTCTCTGGTTAGTATATATGAATTCAGAACCTATTAGCTTTCTAATTATTAACAAGCTCTGATTACTAGTCCAGAGACAATATTACCAAGAGTGTGGGTCAACCACCACTGAAGTCTAACAGTGTAAAGTTAGTAGATAATTTTTTTTTAAACATATAGTGTTATTGACTTTAGAGAGGAAGAGAGAGGGAGTGATAGAAACATCAATGATGAGAGAGAATCATGGATCGGCTGCCTCCTGCATGCCCCACACTGGGGATCGAGCCTGCAACCCGGGCATGTGCCGTGACCGGGAATCGAACCATGACTTCCTGGTTCATAGGCTGACACTCAACCACTGAGCCATGCCGGCCGAGCAGTAGGCAATATTTCAATGAGGGAAAATCCCAATTAAGAACTAGAGAATTTGGTTGTTTCTACTTAACCAGTGGAATAAGTTCTGCCACTTCGGAAACTGTATGTGGTTAACATGTTTTAAATTACACTGTTCCATCTCTGACTGCTGGAATTAGTTCTGTTTTACTAAAATGCACATTTGAAGCAGAATTATTCCCCTGCCTGTTGAAATGGGACTTTACTGGGTGACCTTAACTTCTGAAGAAACATCTAGTGAAATAAAAGTTGCCTTGTTGGAGAGAGATAAATAACATATAAGAAGAAAATAGTATAGCCATAAAGTTACAAAAAGAGTCACTTAATTCCTGTTGCAGTAACAGAACCAAAATTCACACAGGCAGACAAATGCAGACTTTTTCTATCCTGGATGACTTATATAACCTATATCTGTGTTTTAAATGCTGACAGTGATGATTAAACTCCTCTTTTTAGTAACTGGGTTGTAAGGAGATTATCCAATACATTAAGTTTGGAAGGAGAAACCAAGCTATGTTAACTGGTATAGAAAAAAACTGGAATAGTTTAAAGAACAAACATATACGCCCTAGCTGGTTTGGCTTAGTGGATAGAGTTGGCCTGCGGACCAAAGGGTCCTGAGTTTGATTCCGGTCAAGGGCCCGTACCTTGGTTGCAGGCTCCTCCTTGGCCAGGCCCTGGTCAGGGTGCATGAAGGAGGCAACCAATCGATGTTTCTGTCTTTCCCTCTCTCTTCCACTCTCTAAAATGTCAATGGAAAAATGTCCTCGGGTGAGGAATAACAACAATAACAAAAAAGAACAAATATATTATGATGAATTACTTATGTGGCTGAAGAGACTATGTAAAAATTTTTTTTTGCTTTAGATAAGCACCTAAACCAGTGGTTCTCAACCTTCTGGCCCTTTAAATACAGTTCCTCATGTTGTGACCCAACCACAAAATTATTTTCGTTGCTACTTCCTAACTGTAATGTTGCTGTTATGAATCGTAATGTAAATATCTGATATGCAGGATGGTCTTAGGCGACCCCTGTGAAAGGGGTCGTTCGATCGCCAAAGGGGTCGCGACCCACAGGTTGAGAACCACTGACCTAAACCATGTCTTACCTATATTTGTATAGTATTTCCACAATGCCTCATTCTTAGTAGGCGTTAAATGATATTACTGGATCAAATGAACTGACATCCTTGTAGAACGGCTGTGGTCTGCTGGTGTCTTATTCTGGGATCTACCTGGTATATAAGAAAACTACCTGTTGGCCAAAGATTGGGACCACTATGCCCTCCATTGCAGGGACCGCAGGGAAAACTGAAGCTCTACTGGCTAGAACAATAAGGAAAGGTTTCTGAATACCCCAAAGGCTCCGCCGTAACCTTAGAAGTGAGCTCACCTATCTATAAATCCGGAGTAGTTATTATACCTTCCTCCTCTGGTCATTTTGAAGATCAAACAGCACACCCTAGCACAGTGCGAGGAAGACAGGCAATTAATAAAAGATCATTTCTTTATCCAAAGTCCATCTTTAAAGTCCATGTGAATACTAGCCCTAAACACAGACCAAATATTAAACATATTTCAAGTCTAAGAACATAATTTTGTTTTTCTTAAAACTCTATTGCCAAAAAATATTTTCTGGGTGAACAGAAAAATGAAGAAAAGACAAACTGTACTGTATGCTGGTGTTTGAAATGACAAGCACATTGGGATGAATTTTAAACAAAGTATACATTAGGTTGTTTTGTGATTGAGGTACTATCTACCAAGCCTCGGGCATACATTTTCTCATTAGCTTTTACAGCTATCCATTAAATGTGTTCATTCTGTAATATAGAATAGAGGCAAACTGCTGAACATAGTACCAAGTAAATGAAAAATTCAATTAAATTAACTATAAATTCAACCTCCTAAAATTAAATATTAATTTCATTTATTATTATAGTTTTTCTCTTATGAAAAGCTAACTCATAGTAAAGGTCAGAAAATTTCACTGACTTTCTAATTAGGTACAGATTTACTATTTATTAACAAAAGTTTTTAACTGTAACATTAGTAATTTAGACAGCCTATTCTTATCCAACCACATCACATACTTCTATTAAAAATTTGCATGAAAGTTTATGTTGGACCAGTTTAAATAAAAGACAATTTTCTTCTATTAGGTGAAATATTTACCTGTATTGCTTCTTAAATGCATCTTTAGTTTTAAAAATAAAACAACAATATATAAACAGCTGGTTTATTCTTTTGGTTTATTATACGTATTAAAAGTTACTTTCTTGAGATGGCACATTGGCAGGTTTAATGTTTACTGACACCTGGAATATTTAAAAGAAATTGTTTTTGAAAGTTTGATTATCCAGAAAGAAAGAAGAAAAATAAGTCTTTCTACTGTTGAAAATAGTAATTTTTCATAAAAGGCTGAGAGGGAAAAAATCTAAACCAACCATTTTTTATAAAGAAACGAGGCATTTCAAATTAAAAATACAAATTTAAATGAATTTTATAAAATATTGAAACTAGCCAAAATTACATGCATAAGTAACCAATAAGAGAGGAGCAGTGGAACTTAAATATGATAGGATTTATCAATAATAAATAAACATTTTTAGTGCAAATAGCGCAGAAAAATTTCTCAAAGTCAAGATCAGAGCTATAATTCTGATGTGTACAAAATCAGTCTTAGTTCTGTATACAATCTATACAGTATATCTGTGAAGTCAGCTGCTGTGATGAAGTGCCAATCTGCAAATCATAAATACAAATGTGCTTAGTTATGTGTCCCATTCCTCTTGCAGCAGTTCATGTATTCAGGAAAATCTAGAAAGAAAAGAAATTTTAAAAAACCTAAGAAATTTTCATCCCAGTAAGATCTACCTATAAAGATAACTTGACCACGAGGGAAAGAGGTGGGAAAGGATTCTAGCATGTTCATCTAAGTAAGCAACTGCTCAGTGCCCGTTGTTTTCTCAAGCTGTGAGAAAGGCACACTTGATATTAATACTCAACCCTTGCCCTGGCCGGTGTGGCTCAGTTGGTTGGGAGTTGTCTAGTGCAGTGGTCGCCAACCGGTGGTCCATGAGGTCCAAAAGGTTGGCAACCGCTGGTCTAGTGCACCAAAAGGCTGCTGGTTCAATTCCTGGTCAGGGCACATGATGGGGTTGTGGGCTCGGTCCCTGGTAGGGAGTCGTCTGCAGGAGGTAGCAGATCGATATTTTATATCAATGTTTTTCTCTCTCTCCCTCCCTCGTCCTGCCTCTCTCTCTAAAAGTCAGCATAATTTGTAAAATAGGGTGTAACAATACAATGCTGGCCCTAATCTTAAACACAACTACATTGAGAGAAGGGTGTCCTAGAGATCAGAAATGCCCGTGATTTCCCTCCCTGTAGTCTGTTCCCTCTTTTAGGGGCTCTCCTATGCTCCCTTCCTCAAAGTCCACTCCTTTAGCCCAGCTGAGTGGGCAGAGGACCACACGACACCAATCTCCAAGCCAAACTGCTGAGGTCAGGATGGACACCATCCATCCCAGCCAATCTCTTTCCCAGGGATTTGTAGTGAGACCTCTGTCAGTCTCCACTGGCTGCCTGAACTGTTGATGGAAGGGTGTGAGGAAGAGGAGCTGCTTTGGTTATTGTGGCCTTTAGTCATGTTTTCACTCTCTGGTGACTAAGCTGTACTTTCTTGTACTTAGTTCTACAATGTATCCCAGCATTACCCAATAACACAGCTTTTTAATTGTCAGGGTGGGAATTAATTCTTACAACCAAATCATTCCCTGCCAAGACAGATGGAGAAGAAAAGGAAGGGTGTCCTGAGATCAAGTGAGAGCATGAACAAAGACATGGTGTAGACAAAAGAACATGACACATGAGACAGCATAAGGGAAAAATGGAAAATTAAAATGGATAATCTCAAATATGTGGTAGATTACAGAAGGTTTAAAACTAGAGAAAAATTTGGCACTGATACCGCCATTGCTAGGGGCCCATTATAGGTTCTAGCGTAGAGAAATTACATCATGAAGTAGTATTTTAAGAAGATTAGTCTGTCAGTCCTGTGCAGGAAGGAGAAACCCTGGCCAGGGGATTGGCCAGAATGTTATTGGAAAAATCCTCATGAGATGGAAAGGAGACAGAACAGAAGTTCATTTTAAAGGAAGCAAAGACAAAGGAAACTAATGAGGATATGGTATACTTCACACACCAGCTGAGAGAAAGGAACCAATTATAGTTTACAATACATCAGTAGTTATCAGATGTTGAAAAAAAACTTTTCATTTAAGCTGACATCATAGTGAGAAAATATCCAAAAGATTTTTATTGGCTATATGCTTATGTATGTAACATTATGCTTAACATATAATGCAAAATATTCTATATGTTACATAGCATAAGAGCTATAATGATGGTGGCATGCTTAAAGGTGGCTCAACAGGCAGTGGTAAGCAACACTTCAGTGAAAGAATAGTCAGGCAATAGGCTTGAGACACAAGCCTTCTGGAATGCAACTTACCTATGAAGCATGAAACTGGCTGTGCATTGCTATCACCTGCTGAAGTTTCTCTTCCTTGGCTCTTCTACAGTGGCAAATCTAGAAGATAATTTAAAATATCAGTCACTTCTCCAACCATGTGCCTACTCCTTCCTACATTATGACAGAATTCTATGTAGGATTCTTTTAACCTGTTGACACTTACATTTTGATACTTAAGGCAGTTCAGAATTTAAGAATTAAAAATTAATTTTGTTTGGCAGATAACCTTTACCTATAAACTTCCAGAATGTAAAACAACTGAATCTTTGTCAGTTCTGATTATATATCAATATCCGTGTTTTTAAAATATGAAAATAAATCCTACCATTGTTAACCAGGAAGGTTAACAAGCAAACACTTCAAGGTGCAGTTATATAGTAACAACAAACAACAGATGAAAAATCAATGCCTTACTAATGCTACAGCCATAGCTGTTAATGTCCCTGAATTTCAATTTTCTCTCATGGGAAATGGGGTAATAAGACCTGCCCCACCCTCCTTAACAGAATAGGCATATATATAGCACATATTTTACAAAGTTTAGTAACAAAAGGTTATTTTTAAAATGTGATGTTTCAGAGAAATTAGGTAAATATAAAGGACTTTATCAAAGGGCAAGCAGACTTTGATTTTTCTTTAAATATAATGGAAATACTAGTAATCATCAAACAGAAGTTATTCCAGAATGTTCTTAATAACATTTAAAAAATTAATCTCTATAGCTCATTCTCCTAGAATAAGTGGAAACAAGTCATTACAGGAGAATATTACAACTATTAAGCACAAACTTAAAGCTAATTTACTAGCTTTACTTCAGAATGACACACTATCAGTTCTAAAAAAGAACCATTATTTGATTTACCTGCTGTGTACTCACAAGCAGAAGGTTTAAAGTGATAGAAGGATGCTGCTATCTTTCTCAAAGAGGCTCTTTCAGTTTGCTTTCATGGCACTCAAAACCCCAGCTCAGTAATGTGCTAACATTTTTTTACTTATGAATATACTTAATTTGATATTACACTGTCACTTGTCCTAACCGAAGAGTATTACATACTGTTCTCTTTTCCATGAAGTTACTGAGAAAATCATCTATTTCAGTTTTTCCCTCCAAGAAATCTTCAGCAACATTATCAGATTCTTCCTCAGCTTCATGTGCAGCTACTTTTAATCTTGCCTGTAGGGCACTTGCACTACAGCTCTGAAAAAGAAAATCAAGTATTATGTTAGTTCACAATGACCAGAAAAACTCCTTAGAGAGAAAGAACACAAGGCAGAGGGAGGGAGAAGCATTTGTTACATGCCTTACATAGGCTCTTTCTGAGGAAATCTGCTACCACCCAGGTCCTCAGTTTTGGATATAGGGGTGGATACCTAACACGAGAGAGACCAAGCCATTGGCTGCAAACTCTTAAATGAAAGAACCTGGGCAAATCACTGTCCTCTCTTAGAGAGTCAGCAATCAGATCATTGTGGTAGGCATCCTCTAAGATGATCCCCAATGAACCCCAACTCCTGATTTCCCTGCCCTTGTGTAATCCTCTTTCCCATCAATGTGGGCTGGACCTAGTGACTCACTTCTAATGAATAAAACATGACAAAAGTGATGGGATTAAATTTAACCAAAGAGGTGAAAGACTTGTACACTGAAAACTGCAAAACACTGCTGACAGAAATTGAAGATGACATAAAAAAGTGGAAAGATATTCCGTATTCATGGATGGGAAGATGTGATTATTGTCAAGAAGACAATTATTACCCCAAATGATCTAGTTTTAATGCAATCCTTACCAAAATCTCCACGGTTTTTTAAAATTCTTTTGCAGAAATAGAATAAGTTCTGCTAAAATTCATTTAAGCTCAGGAGACTTCAAATAGCCAAAATAATCTTAAAAATGAACAAAGTTGGAGGATCCATACTTCCTGATTTCAAAACTTACTACAAAGCTATAGTAATCCAAACGGTGTTATACTGACAAGAAGAGACATATAGACCAATATGCAATAGCAAGCCCAGAAATACACCTTCACATACATGGCCAAATATTTTCTAAAGGTGCCAAGACCACTCAATGGAGAAAGGACAGTCTTTAACGACTGATGCTGGGCAAACTGGAGATCCACATGCAGAATCAACGAACCCTTGCCGTACTTCATGTAAAATTCACTCAAAATGGAACTAAATGAAGGAACTAAAGCTATTTAGTAATAAAACATCCCTCAGAGAACTGGGGGAATAATGGGCAATACTGGTATATGTCAATAGCTCAGTGCAATGTAAAACACATAATGATTGCTCAATGGTAGTTGTTTCTTTTATTCTAAAGAATGACCATTTCTGAAATTTATATTCTCCTTTACCATCTTTTTTTATTTTGCTGTTTTATTTCTTTTTTATGTTTTATTACATTGGCTTTACCTTCTCAGAACTCCTGATTTTAAAAACACCAGAATATTATTAATTATGATGTTAGTTACTAATATGAGATATAAAGATTATGAACTCTTATTTTCTTTTACTTTTAGAGATTTTTTAAAAATGAGTTTACTTTTATAAAATGCTTTTCATTTTTCATATAACCAGATTTCTAACATAAAATTTATTTGTGGTGAATTATACTTTATACTTTTATATATTTTTCTATTTGCTCACTTTTCATTTAAGGCATCCTATATAATAAAAGGTAATATGCAAATTAACCATCACTCCATCACAAAGATGGTGATGCCCATAGCCACAAGATGGCAGCGCCCAGTCCACTCAGCCCTGCTGGA
>NW_005356870.1:8935851-8959728 GCF_000412655.1 Myotis brandtii | reverse complement strand
ATAGTAGTTAAAGTTTATTGCAAGCGTTAAACTGGCTTTATAATAACTTTCCCAGAAAAGTTATTTATGAGGATTTTAATATTTTTTTTGGAGCCGCCCCCAGAAGCTTACAAGTGAGTCTATAGTTAAAGTTTATTGCAAGCGTTAAACTGGCTTTATAATAACTTTCCCAGAAAAGTTATTTATGAGGATTTTAATATTTTTCTTTTTGGAGCCAAATATGCTCTTGCATGAGCACAAATGACTTATAATGCTGCATAATTGAGGGCTGTTCATCAGCATCTAAAGGCTTTATAAAGTCAGACACCTAATAAATGCTTTCTGATAAAAACGAAAGTAACAATGTGGCTGACACACATTAAGATAAAAATTTCTTATGGTAAATAAAAAGAGCTAAACAATCTTACCTCACTAAGTTCATGCTGTCTTTGCATCTTCTTTTCAAAAGTAGATTTCATTTGTGTAAGTAATTCATACTAAAAGAGAAAATAAAAATGCTGTTTTCTTGTATTTATAAATTACATGAATTTCTTCACAATGAGCACCAACTCACCTTCTCTAAAACAGTTTGTCTTTTGGCTTCCAAGCTGGGCTCCAAAAGCAGATTTTTTCCTGTAAGATAAAAATCTGGTTTATTTCTAGGTAAAGGACACATTTTTCTCAGGAAATTTAACAAGTAAAGGAAGACATACTTGCCAGCTCCTCAATACTTTTTACTAAGTCGTCCTTGTCAGTAATAATTTGTTTTAGTTGAGGCAAAGTAAGAAACTGTTCTAGTAATATCTCCTCTTGTTCATTCATATTTGTAAGTTGTGACACACTAGAAACAGAATAGACAATGTGTTAATGACTATCAATAATCTAGTTTTTCTCCATTATGATAAAAATTCACTATTTTTCAGTTATCCAGCTGAAGGGTTCTAAATAATTTTGGATGCACACACATGGCAAACTATAACCTTCAAAACAAATATAACATCAACCACATGGATAATAAAGTAGTCTGAATGTAGTGTCAAATCACTGTAGGACTATATAAAGAGTAGGCTGTATGAACAGTCACAACCTCCCAATTTTAGCCTCAGTGCCTTATTTAGCTAACAGATATGTGGCTACCACAATAAAAAATGCGTATATTTATGTGTATGTGAGCAGGCATAGAAGTTTAAGCCAAAATAAAAACTCAATATCCATAGGGTGAAAAAGGCAATTGGATAGGGATGGCACCTAAACCTTTCTGAATATATCTTTTACTTTTGACTACAGATCCATATAAAAGCAATGCATGATTAAAAATCTAAATTCAATATTAAAGAAAAAAGCTGTCTCTTAAAATTCAAAGCAAACTTTTTCTAAGTTACATAATCATCCAGAAAAAATATTATTTGAAGCCCTAACCAGTTTGGCTCAGTGGATAGAGCGTCGGCCTGCGGACTCAAGGGTCCCAGGTTCGATTCCGGTCAAGGGCATGTACCTTGGTTGAGGGCACATCCCCAGTGAGGAGTGTGCAGGAGGCAGCTGATCGATGCTTCTCTCTCATCGATGTTTCTAACTCTCTATCCCTCTCCCTTCCTCTCTGTAAAAAATCAATAAAATATATTTAAAAAATATATATTATTTGAAGAGAAAAAATAGTATTTGGCTGTACATTTCTGGTGTGGTATATCCTGAAGAAAAAAAGAAAGTGTAAAACACCCACAAAATCTTATCCTACATTCAGTAGTCATATTAAAAATATTGGTATTATTTTTTTTTACATTCAGTAAATATTTACCGAACATATAAATGAAATAATTTTCACAAGAATATAAATCACATAAGAGAAAGGACATTGTTATCCTGGTAACTAATGATCATTCCCAGCATCTAGAAAAATCCCTGGTACATACTAGTCATTCAATAAACACAACCTACAAAACATAAAAACTGATTTATAAAATTTCCCAATTAAGAGAACCACAATTTAGAAATAGTGAGGATTTAAAAATATTTTTATTTAATATGGATATGACAGTGATGATCTGTTTTGTATTTACAAATACAACAGACAACAAATACCAATGTTATTCTCCAAGTCATTTACCTTAGTTCGGAGAGTTCGGGAAATTCATCAGGGACATCTGGCATCCTGTAACCAAAACCATTCTGGCTTATCTAAAGAGAGTTTGAAATGGTATTATA
This sequence comes from Myotis brandtii, assembly GCF_000412655.1. Lineage (NCBI taxonomy): Eukaryota > Metazoa > Chordata > Mammalia > Chiroptera > Vespertilionidae > Myotis > Myotis brandtii. Next base: position 8,957,547 of record NW_005356870.1, on the reverse strand, counting down.
TTTCAGCCATCTTTTCAACTGCTCCTGTTCTCATTATCACATCTTTATCTTTGCACTTTACACTGTCCTTACTCTCCCCGCTTTCTTTTCTGTATTCTTTTCAGTTACTGTTTTTGTTTTGTTTTGTTTTTTGCGGGGGAGGGAGGTGATCATGTGACTACCTTCTTAGCTCTCTTTCTTGGGCAAAGTACAGGCTATAAAATAAATCTCTTAAGTATATCTGTGACAAGTGTGGAGAATTATATGTGAATTTCATTGAAATATATGAATAAAGTTACTTCAAATGAAAGGAATTAAGTATAGGAGAACATTAATAAGTTGACAAAAGTCTGAATAGTTACATGACTAAGTTCGGTGAGACAGTAGGGCAGATAAGAAACAGAGTATCCATCATTTGAATATCGATGACTTTAAAATTGAAGACTCATGAAAAGTTATAACTTTGTTTTACTATTAATTGTGGCTTGTTCATAATATTCATTAATACAATGATAAAAGATTTTGGAAAACAAAGTCCACTTGGGTCTATATTCTAAATTATTACAAACACTACAACTAGTAAAGTTAGATATAATGTTTTATAACATTTGAGTATTACTATGGGTGATATTCACTAAAGGTTAAAAGTGAAGGTTTTAAATCCCTTTATATGTTGTATGCACAAATATTAGTCTCTTATCTCAGCAAACTCCCACATGGCAATAGTTACTAGCTTAATTAAGGAACAGAATTTTTAAACCAATTGGACACTTGAAGCCCTTAGTATGCTATGGCAGACCCTCCACAATCTGCTTCTCCTACATGGTCATTTCTTGTGCCTTTGCCTAAGTCCTATATGACAGCCAGAGAGATCTTTTACAGGCAGCTTCACAAATACACCATCTGGTAATGCCTCCATGCCTCTGCTAATGCTGCTGCCTCTTCAGAGAATGCTTTATATAACCACTTGTCATCCAGGCAAATTCATTACCATGTATCAAAACCTAGCCTCAGGCATAAATTCATTCACTCATTTATCTGCCTCATTTTAACTGAGCACCTAATATCTGTATCGGGGTTTAAGGCACTTAAGAATAAAGTTATGAAAAAACAAATTCACATTTTCCTTCTAAGCTCTACCTTGGTCCCTAGCAGCACTGACTATTCCCTCGATTGTGTCTTCAACATAACTTCCGACTATGTCTTCTACTCTATTGGAAGTTCCTTATTTACAATTATTTGATCTGTTGGTGACCTCTCTGAATTTGTTAACTGAGTTGAAAATGTGATCTAATCTTTTTCATCTTTTGTGCCTACCTTAGTGGCTGGCACAAGGAGACATATAAATAATTAATTTAATAAATGTTCATTAAATTAATGTTTCAAGGGTACAAAATATCCGTAATTGAAGATACCAACCTGCACTGAAGTGTCTGCTGTGGGAACAGGTAATGGCAGATTTGAAAGGATGCCAAATGAAGGAGCAGCAGGTTTGGCTGTTGTATAATTTGTTGTTGATGAAGAAACAGTGTCAGTAACAGATAAAGAACTGACAGTCCTGTTAGCTTCTTGTGGGGGAAATGGAGGAAGAAATGGAAAGCCCTGAGAAGCATAGGAAGGCATCCCACCTGGGTTACTGTATAGGCTAAAGAGAAAGAGAAATATTAGATTAGAAGTTAGGGTTAATTGTAAAATTATTCCTAAATTTTCAAGTAACAATTGTCATATGTTACAGATGGAATCCGTTTATGGCAGATGACACTTGTTATGACTGAATTAAATATAATAATTTGATAAAATATAAACACTCCCCACCCAAAAAAAAGAAAATTTTGGTTTCCATGAAGAAGAAAAATGTTTTAGAAACCATACAAGTTCGACTTCTCAACAGAAGCGAATAGACAGGCCATATTTAAGTTTTAAGCATTCCACTGGCAACAGTCAATATCTTCATAGAGAGAATGGTAAATAACATTTAATTCAGAAAATTTATTCAAGTGAAGGTTGCTTAGTAACTTTCACTGTATTAGAACAAATATGATTTAAAGTCAAGACTGATTTTCTAGGGGGGTGAGGAAATGTTCTAGGGGGTGCGAGTGGCCGGGAGAGGTCAATGGGGGCGGGGGAGAGGAGACACATGTAATACTTAAAACAATAAAGAATTAAAAAACAAACTGATTTTCTAGAAAATTTTAAAGAAAAATTAAATGTGTAGATGAGTTGCTAAAAATGTTAATATATAAAGATACAATGTGGGTTCTTATTCAAGATGGTGATGTAGGAAGATCCTGAACTCACTTCCTCTCATGAACACACAGAATCTGTAAGCTACATATGAATAATTTCTTCTGAAAGAAATCCTAAAAACTGACTTCTATACATCAAGCAAATAAGAAAAAAAAAAAAGACATCAAAATGGGTATGAGAGGATGAGATACAATCTTGCCATAAATCACACCCTTGGCAAGGCAACCATAATTGGGAGGAAACTCAAAACCCAAAGTTTCTCTCCAAGGAGCCAAGTGTTTGAGCTCCACAACTTTTAAAACCAGCCCCATGAAGATGAGCCCTCTAAACATCTAGCTTCGCAAACCAATGGGACTGGCATCCACCAGCTCCCCAAAGCTACAGCAAACTGAGAATCAGTTCTTGAAGCATCTGGTGCACCGGGCTTTTTCTGTCTGCTATTCAGGAGATGCCGTTGATCACCTGACTCGGAGGCCAGGGAGCTGGAGTTCCTGGGGCCAATAGGATTGTAGTAGTTACGGAGACCACTACCCCTAGGGCCCTGTACAGACAGCAGGAACACTCCCCAACCCCACCCCAGTCTTTCTATGAAAGTGGCCTATTTGCTTGTGCAGGAACTTCGGCATGAGGGGCCGGTTTCAGGTTTGGCATTTATCTAGAGCAGTGGTTCCCAAACTTATTTGGCCTACCGCCCCCTTTCCAGAAAAAAATATTACTCAGCGCCCCCTGGAAATTAATTTTTTTAAAATTTTAATAGCAATTAAACAGAAAGATATATGTATTAATGTTTCTACCTTTTTCGTAAAATATAGTAAAGAAAGGTGTAAATTAGAAACATTGAAGTTTGAAATTATGAAACTATTTATTGAACTCAGAATAGAAAGGTAATACAAAAAAAGTTAAAACAAATGCACCTGTGGTCATCACTGCCCCCCTGGATCGCTGCAGCGCCCACCAGGGGGCGGTAGCGCCCACTTTGGGAATCACTGATCTAGAGGCTAACAAAGGTGCTCTCAGGGAACATGGGTGGTAGACGCCATCTTGCACTTTCCCTTTGCCTCTCTACAGCTTGCTGGTATTTCCCAGAAAGGAGATTATACACTTACCTAGAGCCAGACTTTTGAGACTGTCTCCAACAGGACACTTCTAAATTGCCTGGATGTTGTGGCCAGTGGGACTTAAGCTTGTGTCCCACAGGACAGTATATATTTGCATACTTTAAAAGCTGCTACCACCCAGAGCCTGGGAAGCAGGCAGGAACTGGCACACCCTGAACTACTGTTAGCTCTTAAAAATATAATAGACTGCTTGAATAATCACAAAGGTTTGAGTCATTCAAGAGATAGGGCAAGGTTCATCTCCTAGTCCAATCCTCAAGACTGGGGGAGGTGACTGTTTCATCTCATGATAGAAACCAACACGAAGAGTGAAGCAAAAATAAAGAAACAAAGTCTATGTTCCAAACAACAGAAAAAGATAAAACCTCAATAATGGAGATAATTTACCTGATAAACAGTTCAAAGTAATGGTTAAGAAGTTGCTCAAAAGAATGGTGGACCAGAGTGAGAACTTTAACAAAGAACTAAGAAATGTAAGAAAGTACCAAACAGAAGTCATAGAGCAGTGGTTCTCAACCTTCCTAATGCCGCGACCCTTTAATACAGTTCCTCATGTTGTGGTGACCCCCAACCATAAAATTATTTTCGTTGCTACTTCATAACTGTAATTTTGCTACTGTTATGAATCTTAATGTAAATATCTGCTATGCAGGATGTATTTTCATTGTTACAAATTGAACATAATTAAAGCATAGTGATTAATCACAAAAACAATATGTAATTATATATGTGTTTTCCGATGGTCTTAGGCGACCCCTGTGAAAGGGTCGTTCGATCCCCAAAGGGGTCGCGACCCACAGGTTGAGAACCGCTGTCATAGAGCTAAAGAATATGATAACTGAAGGGGAAAGTAAACTGGAGGGGTCCAACAACAGGCTGGGCGAAGCAGAAGAAACGATCAGAACTCAAAGACTGAGCAGTTGAACTAAGCCAATATGAGAAGAAAAAAGAATGAAAGAAAGTTGTGAATGAAAATGGGGCTCTGGAATAAATTTGACAAGTTCAGTGACTAAAGTAATCTCAAGGGTAAACTGGTCATAAATTCCTAACTGGGCAGGAAGTGTTGGTGGAGAAATGAGAATCCTATGCAGTGTTGGTCATACAAAGTGGTGCAGCCACTTTCTATTACCAAAGTATGGAGGTTCCTCAAAAAATTAAAAATTGAACTACCAAATTCTTAAGTCATAAGAAAAAATGACAAATTCTATGATATTAAAAAAAAACACCACAACAAACAAACCTCTACACAACAAAGCCCATTATAAGAAAAGACAAATAACAAACTGGGGAAATTTTTTAAACTCATCACAGACACAGGGATAATTGACGTAATATATAAAGAGTTCCTACAAACTGATAAAGGATTAACAACCTAATAGCAGAATGGAGACTAGGAAACAATACACAAGTTGGGGGAGAGGGGGTAGCAAAATGGAGAATAGGACAGAATACACAAGGGGGGGGGCAATATCTAAATCATAGAAAAAGGTGGTCAACTTTACTGGAATAAGATAAATACAACTAAAATTATACAAACATATTTTCTTCTTATAAATTGGCAAAGATTGATTCTGGTAATATACTACACTGGCAAAGGATATATGTATAGGAGTAGAAGTTACTACTCTACTACTCTGTAGGGCAATTTTGCAGTGTTTGTCAAAATTACGAATATGAATACCACTTTGAGAATATATCCAACAAATATATTCACATTTGGGTAAATTATATTTTTAAAGTTATTCCCTGCAACACTGAGGACAAAAAGGGTGGGCCTTTTAAGAAAGACTGGAAACAACAAAAATATCCATCAGTAAGAATCTTATATAGCTCTGGCTGGTTTTGCTCAATGGTTAGAGCATTGGTCTGCAGACTGAAGGGTCATGGGTTCAATTCCGGGCAAGGGCATGTACCTGGTTGCAGGCTTGATCCCCAGCCCGGTCAAGGAGTGTGTGGGAGGCAACCAATTGATGTGTCTCTCTCACATTGATATTTCTCTCTCTGTCTCTCCCCCTCCCTTCTACTCTCTCTAAAAAAAATCAATAGAAAAAATATCATTGGGTGAGGATTAACAACAACAAAAGGAATCTTGTATAAATAAATTATAGTACATCCATAAGCCAAACACTTTGCAGCCATAAGGAAGAATGAGTAAATGCTTTATATACCAACATGGGACGCTCTCTCCAAATCATATTATTTGAAGAAAAAAAAAGAGTAAGCTAATAGCATGCTACCATTTGTATAAAAAGAAGGAAATAAAATACTACATGCACATATTTCCTTGTATATGCATAAAATCTTACTGTATTTTGAATTCTATACATGTTTGTATGAATTCTATACATACACAGCCAAATGAACAACTCTGAGAAGAAAAACTAAGTTTCCAGGGAAACAGAAATGGCAGGGTGACTTTTTTTAAATATGTTTTTATTGATTTTAAAGAGAGGAAAGAGAGGGAGAGATAGAAACATCTATGAGAGAAAAACATCAACATCGATGGGCTGCCTCCTGCACACCACCCATGCTGGGGATCAAGCCAGCAACCCAGGAATCGAACCAGCAACCTCCTCGTGCATTGGGTAAACACTCAAACACTGAGTGAGCCATACCAGCCAGACGGCAGGGTGACTTTTCACTTCATATTCTTTTATACTTTCTGAATTTTAAGCCAAGTGACTATATTATTGATTGAAAAAAATGAAGTTAAAAACATTTTGAAATAAACTTATTTACTTCAAAGGATCTCTCATCTTTATCTTAAAAACTTACTTTTATCTGTAGGTATATTAGTGAGTTATATATAGACACGTTCTTTAGAAACAATATGATCAACATGACAGAATATATGTACTATTCTTGAATGAATCTTAATAATTCTGAACCATTTTGCTTTATTTTGACCCCTTTGATAGATACAACCTATAAAATAATCTAGGAGATGCATCAAACTTCCTTTTTAATAATGTGCACTTTAGCATAGGGCAGGGGGCGGGGCGGGTTGGAGGGGGTAAATGAGGGATAAGGGGTAACAACTATAATGTAATAATTTCAACAATAAAGAATTAGTTTTTAAAAATTTGAAATAGAGTATACCAGCTCATATTAAAAAATAATAATAATGTGCGCTTTATCATAGAACTTATGTAAAAGGAGAGCAAGTAAACTTGTTGGCTTCTATTTTCAGATAAGATGAATGATGAGTTAACATCTAGCCCTATCCTAACAGAAGACAGGAAATAATGTTTTTAGATAAAGAATATCAGTGAGGCTCATGACTCCAGGACATAGACCAGAGGCAAAGATGAGAGCTAGGGCTGATGGACATAATGAACCTGATAATCTAGCTATGCAGATGTCCGGGCACAAGATGTCACTGCCACTTGACTTGTGAACAAAATGACGTTCTTTAAAATTAAACAGAAGGACTGGGCGATAAATACAATAACTATTCTGAAAAGTAAAAAAAAAAAGCAACAGGAAGTTGCACCATCATGCAGTTTCAGAATATCGAAGATATAAAAAAATGTTATATAAATCAGAAATCAAAATGGCATTGGACATCTTAGCACCAATAGCCTATATTTAGACAATAGAGGAATGCTTTCAAATTGGAAAAAACACTTCAACTTAGAATTTGAACTGCACCAACTATTAAGTGTAAGTGTATATTAAAGACATTCGCAGATTTAAAAAAAAAAGTCTCAAAATTTATATTCCAAGCATCCATGTTGTAATTTACAAAAATGTTCACAGCATTATTTCTGTTCCTATATGGCCTTGCAGAACCAGGCCACGCCACTATCTAGAAGGAAAGGCGATTTTTCTCCCCTTGCATCTGGTCAAGTTTTTGCAACTGCCTCAACAAATCAAATGTAGCAAAAGTGAAGGACTTCAGCAACTAAGTCATTATGGCTTTCTCATAGCTCGCTCTCAGGATGTTCACGCTAGAACACCAGCCATTATGTTGTGAGGGAGCCCAGCACACATAAAGGTAACATCTAGGTATACCAGCTGACACCTCCAGGTAAGGCCTCTGAGGAGAGCCTCCTTATGATGAACGAAGCAGATAAGAGCTCACTCTGATGAACTCTTTCTGAGCTGAATACAATAAATGTGCTCATTGTTTTAAACCACAATTTTGTGGCTAATATGTTATGAAGCCTTAATAACCAGAAAAGATTTTAGCACGTGGAAGTGGACTGCTGCTATGACAAAAAAAATCTAAACCATGAGAGTGGCTTTGGGACCAACCAGAGTTTGTGAAAGCTAGATGTACCCTCAGGAGAGTGTAAAAGACTGCAAGGCCTCAAAAAGACTGCTAGCAGGAAAACTAAAAAGATCTAAGAAAACAAAACCAATGAAAAATTGGAAGTAATTAACTCCAGAAAAAAGCAAAAAAGTTATAACAGGAAAATGTAATTAGGGTAAAGCACTTAGTTAGGTGACAGGCTATGTGTAGTCAAAGTAATAAAAATTTATTTAAATAAAAATTATGACATAATTTCACTGAATGAGAGAAGATTTGTGAAAGATAACTAAAATCCTTATTAATCATAATAGGGACCAAATAGGTAATATTTAAATGATAGGATAAAAATATAGCAGTATATACATATTATTAAGATGAAGGTAGCCCTGGCTGGGCAGCTTTGTTGGTTAGAGCAGTACACCAAGGTTGCAGGTTCTATCTCCAGACAGGGCACATACAAGAAACAACCAATAAATGCATAAGCACATGAACAACAAATCAATGTTTCTCTCTCTTTACACTCCCTTTTCCACCCCCCTTCCTCTCTCTTTCTCTCTTTCAAATCAATCAATTTTTTTTTTTAAAGATGAAAGTAAATATTAGAGAAGCAGCTAAAAGAACAGTTGTCTCTGAAAAGTATGAATGTATTTTTGTGAAGATGGGGGTGTAAAAACAAAGGAGTGCTTTTTAGCATCATCTGAATTTTTAAACTATATTTTGATTACATTGATTAAAATAAATATATACAAACATTTGTTATAAATATACTTACTATGGAAATGCTGTTGAAGTAGGAGCTAAAACTGGAGGATTCTTCCAAAACTCATCCAATAGACTCTGAATAATTTTTCCAAGATCTGAGTGCATTGTAAACTGAAAATAACAGTAATACAGAATGATTAAAATCACTTTCAGAAAAAGAATGTAAGTTCTCATTAGGATAACTTCACTCTAAAACTTAAATATTAAAACCAATTTTTGCAAGTCAAGAATTAAATGGAAAGCAAAGGACATTGTGTCAAACATATCAGCAATCCACAACTTGCAATATTTTCTAATAGAATCAATACCATAAATCAAATTAAAAGCCTATTTAATCAATGATGCACCTAAAATATTTCCACATTTCACTATTTATAAAGATTGGAAGGTTCAAAGGTAAATACTGAGAGTACATTATCCACGTGAATCAATGTTATACACAGCTTGATAACTTTAAGGCATATCTGAAGTTTATTTCTACTAAAAACTACGGAATATCTGTGAACCTCAGCAGGTCCTTGCCACTAAAAAACAGCCTTTGAATCAGTACTATCATAGACAGTGGAAAAGAGTTTTGAAACTTACTGATTCCAAAATGAAATTTTAAGTGCATTTTTAGATTTCTAAAGTATTTAGTAAAAAAGTAATACACCTGTTTTATTACTCTGAAATAAATATACCATAAACATACATTGTTTACTAATGGAGAGGTAACATATACTCCTTGTTTATCCATTAAATGATGTCGTATTGGTGGATAAACACTGATCACTGGTTTTTCCTGAGGAAATTGTGGAGGAAGCAATCTGGTAAAGGTAGAACAGATGAAAAACAAAGACAACAAATGTTACATTACATAGTAATAATCCTAAAACAAACTTAGTTTAAAACAAGTTAAATTTTCATACTTTCATTTGGATTCATTATTCAGTAATAAGTGCTCTTTTATAGTTGCTGAGATGACTGAAAATATACAAAAAGATACACTTTGGAAATAAGATTATTAAGTAATTCCATACAGCAAGCATGTCAAACTTGGCTGCATGCGGCCCACAACGAGTATTTTGCAGCCCAGCCAACATAACAGTATGTAAGAAATGTTTTAATAAAAATTTCATAACGTAATTTTTACAATATCCTGTTATGCATAATTATTAATAACTACAATGTTCGCTAATGACTGATTATTATAATCGTGTTGCATTCATTTCCCTTACGCATCTTACACACAGGCACACCATTTCTCTCCACTGATACTAGCAGTGAATGTTTTAGCAGCCGACTGCCACACCATTAGTCTTGGACTGACTTGTTTGGTGTGCGCAACAGGAAATATTTCGCTTTCGGAGAACAAGAAAAATAGGTTTATTTGTGTTACGCTTATTAATTTGTGCAGTTATTCAGTGTCTGCTAAGTTAATGTTCAAGAAAAAATATTAATTGTTATTAAAATGTCTTATTTTATGTTAACGATGACTCATTTATTTCAGCCCTTTATATTCAGCACGTCACTATCAAAATAAACCTACGTTTCTATGAAAATTGGAGCTTTTGTTTTTTTTGCGGCCCACATAAACTTAAACCTTATTTATTTGGCCTGTGTTAGCCTTTGAGTTTGACATGCTTGCCTTACAGTAAAACCTACTTAATGTGGAACATGGATACCATGAATTTAGAATAGTCTTCACACTGTATCAATTAATTGCTTTCTAATACAATATACCAATACAAATCTCAGCTAAAAATTAGATCAAGCGTTTGTAGCATGTGAGTCACACTAACCCAGGCTGGTTACTTATTGGACCACAGATCTGGTCATATCATTTTTTTTACACGTGGTTTTCTTACTTTTAAAATGCTGCCAAGAATTATTTCACTATCTACTGAATTTTTAAAGAGAAAATGGAAAGTGCTAGAAATGAAACATTAAAGCTGCCTTAATGCCTCAGTTCATATGGCTCTTTTCTAAATGTCCCAATTAACACATCTCTCCCAATTCTGAGGTGAATCACATGGTTTCAAATAAAAAAACAGTACATTCTCAATCTAAGAGAGTGAAAACTTTAACCTTTTTTTTTTTTGACCTATTACAAATTTAAGATTAGGGAGTGAAATCTTAAAAAATGGGATTTTACTGGGTATAAGACTATTTTCCAAATTTCCTCTAAAACTCAAAAGAATATGTCCTTTTAAATTGCTTCTCTGTTCCCGTTGGCTCAGAAAACTCTTTGTTGGCAGCAATGTCAAGAAGAAAACTGGGTCCTTGTTGGCTTCTCCTACTTAGTTGTACACAGGACACTTGGAGAGAAATAAAGCTACTTAATTTATATAGCTGAAGATGTTAAACTAGTTTGGTAAAAAGGCAACACGTGGCCTTTGGAGCCGGACTAATCTGGATTTGTATCCCGACTATGCTGTCACTACTTATGTGTCTATAATTTGCCCCAATTTGCTACTGTGAGGACTCAAAAAACCGCTGTACATCAAGATAACACAGCATAATACTTGAATTCACTCCTTCAACCAGGATGTAGTAACGCCTCCTCTGTGCAGGCACTAGGCTGGGCAATGAGGATATGAAGATGAATAAGCCCTGGTTCCTGTCTCCAAGTTAGGTACCTTTTTACCTCACCCACACACTGCCTCTAAAAGCCAGCCACCTAATATAACCTGAGGTAAGAACTTAATTTGTCCAACTTTCCTCTTTATAAGTTAATAACCTCATGTTTACATTTTTTCCTTTAAAAATAATCAGTAGATCAAATCAGTCCTGAACTTTCAACTTCTTTCGGATGTAAAGGTGAATAATCTCTAATGGTTTTCCATACATGATCTCTTTGATTGTTTGTTATTATCATTCTCCTCTTTCAATCTACTTCCAGCTAAGACTTTAGTGCAAATCAATGAAACTGAATACAGTATTCATGATTTTTATATCTTTTTATTGCATTTCCTCTTTTATAGTTTTCTTACAGCAATATACATTAATTTCTTTACAAAATATTTATTCACAAAATTGTGCAACTTTGATAAATTGTAGTTACTGGAAAGGGAGTATTTAAAATAAGTTCACTTTAAACAATTTACTTCTAATAATAAATAGTCGTATTATATAGAAAAATAGGATACAATTTCTACTCACATATTAATGTTAATTGTCAGGTTGTTTACGCTGAATGGCAACCTGTATTCCACATCTTTCTGTATTTCAGCTATACTGTAGGAGAAAATTTGAGAAAAAAATTGTTCCTAAAGTTACAAAACCATTAATATTAAAGACAAATGTTAAATGTTTTTAGAGCCTACTAAAATTATTTTAAGTATTAATCACAGAATCTAGATGGCCAATATAACTTGTATCTTGAAGGAAAAGTGATCATAGAAAGGTTTATCAAAAAAGAGGCAATAATATTCTGAAATACTTAAGTGTGTGAGAGTATGTGTGTGTGTGTGTGGGGGGGTAGATGTTGAGGTAAAGAGGCAAAGAATTACACTTGTAATAATGTTAGATTGACTTACTATCACTTTATCTAATTCACTGTTAGTAAAAGCGATTGTGAGCATGCTTAGTTAATACAGATTGGCAAGCATCAGGGTTCTAACTACAACTGTGCCACTAACCAGCTGTATTTAAACTTAAAAAGTCTGGATGAGATGTCTCCTACAGTCTTATGCTGGAGACTGTTGGCTGTTTTCCAAAAAACAAATACTCCCCTTCTTCCTAAGAGAAGCCTAATTTTATTCTGAATTAGCAATGTTCTAGTCTTTTTTGCAGCTGGTTGTTGCTATAGACTTACGTGCTAGCCAATAAGATATAGAAAAACTGAAATTGGGGAGTAGAATTTCCAGGAAAGCATTTTAAAGGGGAACAAAAAACCTCGTATGAGTGTATGTGCCCTTTCTGCCTGGACCTGAGAGCTGGACTTCAATCAGCTGTATTGGACCATGAGTGGCCCTGAGAATGGAAGGTTAGGCAGAACTAAGCAGATCGAAAGAAGTAGAGCGGGTTCTTGATGACTACGGAAATGCTGAACAATTTCTTTTTATGTGAGAGAAAAACAAACTTTTATTTTGTGTAAGTCACTATTTTGGGAGTCTTTATTACTAGCAGCTGAACATAATTTCCAACTACTCTAAGTCCCTTATATTTTAACATTCTATATTCAGAATTCTATTTTATTGTTAGTTTTCAGGCATACATTATTACAATTATAATTTACCAACCAGATTTTGGGGGACTCATGTGGAATTCTAACTAACATTCACATTTTCAAAAGAAAAAAATATTAAGTTGTATTAATAAGTTATGGTTGAGAAAAAACTTAACATTTAAACATACAAACTTTTTCAAGCATGAATACCTTTGAAAGAGGTTTAGCCTTTGCATAATAATTTATTTTGTTTTGGTTACTTTCAACTTCTTTCAGATGTAAAGGTGAATATATCTTTTTTAAAAAACCTCTTATTTTCCTCATTTTTTTGTACTACATTTTTTGGCCTTTTGATAAAAACCTAGTCTTTAGAATATGTAAATTTTAGGTAGTTTGAAAGGTTCAAAAGTGTTGGTTGTTATGAAGAAATCACATATATTGATAAGCTTACTCCTCTGACATCCATGGAGTGGGGCTATGACTGAGGAGAAGAAATAGATAAGGAGACTCAAAATGATGAAATTCAAGATTAGGACTTAAAAATTTTATGAATGTTTCTCTCTGGGAAGCAAGTTAGAAGTAGGATACGGACAGCCTCCTCAGTTGTATGAACACCATGTAATCAATAAAGTTTTATTAAGTTTTTTATTCCTCTACATTATTTTGGGACCCATGTCATGCTTCAAGGGAATACTGGTCACAAACGCATCCACCAGTTCAAAGCCAAGTAGAGCATCTTAGTGACTGAGAGCATGACCTCTTAAGTTAGGCTTCCTGGACGCAAATCCTCTACCACTAACTTGTGTGGTCCTGGGCAAGTTACTTAACCTGTCTAAGCGTTCTCTCTCACATGGGAAATGGGAATATTACAAGCATCTACCTACCTAAAAGAGTTGTTAGATTGAGATAATGCATGGGAAGCCCTCCACATAATACATAAAAATTAGCTATTATTAGATAAGCATTTAGAATTTGCATCTAAGTTGGAGTCTGCCTAAATTTGTAGTATTAAAATTTTAACTGTTTTTAGGCATTGTATTTGGTTAGAAATGTTCAATTCACTGTCACCACAATTAATGACAGCATAATATTCTAGCATATTGTTTAACCTATTCTCTACTTTTAGATATTTAGGTTGTTTCCCATTTTTACTACTGTGAACCATGCTCTGATAAACATTCGTACAACCACATCTTTATGCTGACAGGCAGTACTACTTCAGGTGTAAATAAACACACAATATTTTAAAGCAATACTGTAACCACACCACAAGAGAAAATTTAAACGATGCCCCATTAATAATTTTCTTTTCTAGGTTTTCTGAGACAAGTGTAGTAGTATGGTTTTACCTCAGTGGCTCTAAATCTGGGACTAAAGAAAGCTGAAACAACAGATAACTTTGTTAGTCAGAATGTATGACTAACTGGAATCTTCATTTCTTTAATAGTCCCTAAAACTGTAAACAAATGTACCCTGAAATGCAAGAGGCACTAATTATGGTTAAAAGATTCCTTTTGTAGAACAATCATTCATCTCCTACTTTATATTTTCTGTAAACTTGGATTTAATAGGTAAAACTTGGTTCAACTGAAACAGCTACCATTTTACAGCATCTTGCAAGGAAATACAAATAGAGATGAATATAGTACGGTGTTGGCTCTGAAGGGACACACATGACATGAAGAAATAGTCAAGTAACTAAAGAGCTCAAGGTACTGATACCATGCATTTCCCATGGGTACCTCAAGGACTGTTTATAGGTGAATAAATGAAGGATTCACACGTAAATAAAGATTATAGGAGAATAGACAACTTCCCCTTTTTATCTAAATCTCCAGGAAATATCAAAACAGACTTTAAAAGCAAATCTATAACATTGCTACAAGGCAAGTAGTGCCATAAGCAGAAAAGCAGTTTGGAAGAATCCCTGAAAGATTAAAAAAATGTGATTAGATTTAAGGAAAAAGGAAAGGAAAAGATAGTAGTAAATACAGAACCTAATGACAATCCAAAACATAAAACCAATGCAAAGTGGAGTCGTTTGAAGGTCCTCCAAGCTCAAGTCAATGCAAACCAGGAGTGTGGCGGGCAGAGCAGGAGCAGCTTTTAGGGTAATGAAAAGGGAGACCTGTAACAGCACTGCATGCTAGAGCACTCGTTTCCCAGGACTGTTCCAGCCAGCACAGAGCACCCGGAATAGCACAGTGAAGTAGCCTGAGGGGGCTTGTCCCATATTGGAGCAAGTCATTTTTCATTCACCACCAGAGGCAGGCTATGATAAACAGTTAAGTATCCTCAAACAAGTCAACAAGGAACCCCAAATACAGAAACAAACACATCTGAAAGGTTTGAACAAAACCAAACCATGCAAGGCATGCACCAAACTCAGCAAGCCAAAGCACAGAAACTCAAGGAAACAGAGTTAATTGAGCAAAGACTATATATTCATGAAATTAAAATCCTCACAGGAACAACAGAAAGTGGCACTCGCTTACGCTTACACTTACACACACACACACACACACACACACACACACACACACACACACGATATAAAACTGATCCTTCTCCTGGAGAATCCTAATGCACTTAGGCCTATTAAAGGCTTTGAGAAATTCTAAAGTGCTTGATTTTGTTTTCTAATATGTTTAACATGGACTTATTTCACAATACCTTTTGAACAGTGGTCTGTAGAACACACAGGCTACTAATGACAGATGTGCAAAGAGCTATAGGAACACAGAAAAAACCACCTCATCAAACGGGTGGGGGTTGTGGTGAGGCAGCATAGGGACTTGGCCACAGGACTGGAAAATAATTAGCTGACTGCAAACCCCTCCACTTCCTACTCAAAAGCACAGAAGTAACTAATTTTATGTCCCTTTTCAACTGCCTGTTTAAACTACTAACCCCAAGGTGCGACCACTAAACAACCTTTCTTAGGGTGGCATAATGAGCAGTTAGCCAGCTTGCCCCCACAGCCCAGGAGCCAACATAGTTATTACTAAGCAAAGCAGCTGGAAAAGGAAGTCACCAGAATCTATAATGGGAAATTCTTCAAGCCTGCCTTAGTAAAAAAGCCCACCTTTCAGCGCAAGCGTATGTCCCCAGCTTATGAAAGCAGCCAAGCAGGGCCAGCCCCTGAGCCAGTTCAGAATTCCTCTGGTGTTTCCTCTCAATTTCTATCTCGGGGAACCTAAGAACCTCAACATTGGTAGCAGCGAGGTCTTCTAGGAAAAAAAATCATATCTGAACTACACATAGAAGTCAAATTAGAGCTAACACTCAGGAAAGCAAAATCAGGGAAATGAAGTGGACATTCCACGCAGAGTAAACACCATAAGGAAAGCTTCAGAAAGGAGTAACACCGGTCTCTAATAGTCTCCGTATCTTTGGCCATTAAAGAAATTTTACAACTCCGTTGTCTGTTGACACCTTTCCATCAGTTACATAACCATCTTCTATGAAAACCAGACACCGAGCTAAGGAGGCTGTACTTTAGGGATCTCCTAAAAGGAATAACACAGCCATGCTTGAATTTTAGAAAGATGCACTGGCAGCCATGTGGAAGAAATAAATTAAGGGAAGGAGACTGGCGGCAGAGAGGAGACTTAGAACCCAGCAGTAGCAGGGAAGACCCAGTGTAACCAGGGTGACCAGGATTTGACTTAGGTGAGCAGAGAGTAGAGACAGCTTAGGAGATCCTGAGTAGGAGGGGAGAGGTAGATGTGGCTGGGTTTAATTAACAATGGAGAGAAATGACTGCCTGGTAACTTTTTTTTTTTAAAGGTAGGTACTGACTGATACTACTAAGGGGAAATTAACTAGAGATAGCACCTGAGCTGTAATGATTCTACTAGAGGCCCGGGTACAGTCCCTAGGCCTAGCCTGTGATCAGGGCCATCTCGACGCCACCCACCCTGGTTCCCGTTCACCATCAGCTATCAGAGCCTGCGGGCTGGGAGGAGGGACCAAGAGGTCGGCCGCTCCACCCACTCACCAGTCCCGTCCCTCACCACCACCCACCCCATTTCCCCGTTCGCCATCAGCGATTGGAGCCTGCCGGCCGGGGAACCAAAAGGTGGTCAGTGCACCTCATAGTGACTGGTAGAGTGGTTGTTCTGCTGTTATGATCGCTGGGCTTTTATTATATAGGATTTAGGAAACTTTTTCTTAAATGGCAACCTACTATATTGTATCATATACTTCACAATTATAACTTTCAATCACTGGTTATAAAAACAGACTATAAGATCTAATGTATCAAATTAAAATTCACTTAATTATGGGTCTTTGATATACATAATTTTTGAAGTGTACTATGAGCTCAATATCCATTTACAGAGTCAAAATGTTGACATTTTATAGATTCTGTAGCTTCAATAGGCTAAGGCATAGCAGATTTTTGGATTTTTTATTGCAACACTAGAGGCCTGGTGCACAAAATTCAGCACGGATAGAGTCCCTAGGCCTGGCCACCAATCAGGGCTGATCGAGGCGTTTCGGCTGCCAGCCGGGGCCTGCCTTTCCCGGCTGCCGGCTGCCAGTCGGGGCCTTCCTTCGTTCCACGCCGCCCCCTGGTGGTCAGCACACATCATAGCGAGTGATCGAACTTCTGGTCAAACTCCCGCAGTTTTATATATATGATTCTTTCCTCCCATAATGAAGTTTTAATCTCAAATACCTATAATTGTTAAATGTAATGAGTGAAGGCAGCTTCCTGTAGTACAATAGGGAGTGACTGCAAACGGGTAAAATGGACAAGAGGCAGACTAGTAAGGGAACAGCTACTCTTCAACTCAAAGCTAATATTGCTATGTGGGAACAGTTGCCAAATCTTTCCAGATCTTCCTATGTTAAAAGACAAGTTGGAAGGGGCAAGGACCATATAGGAAATCTCTGTACCTGCTGCTCAGTTTTGCTGTGAACCTAAAATTGCTTAAATTAATAAAGTCTATTTTTTTTATTGGAAATTTGAAAAGTTTAATGAAAAAAATCTCAAATTATAAATGTTGGCAATGGTACTCAGGGGCTGGCAACAATAGGAAATTTCAAATAATTTAAGAATATGAAAATTGGTACTAATATTTTTAAAATAAAGATAATTGCCATTTACAGAGTACCTACTGTGTGCCAGAGAATATTCTAGTTTCTTTACATGTACTATATCTAAAATTCTTCAAAACGCATGCATTGCTTTTGTGTAGAAACTCTCTGGAATGGACTTGCTTTCTGAATGGAAGTCAGACGTAGTCCTGCCAGAAGTAGATGAGCTTTAGGGAGGCTGGTGAGGGATTCATAAACAATAAGCTAGGGCTAAGAGGCAATAAGCATGTCGGTTAAGAGGCAATGGCTCCAGGCCCACTAATTCTATGCAGTGGAAAAAGGGAAGTAATTTGTCATATGCTTACTATGTGCCAGAGACAACAATAAATGATTATATACTACTATAATACTTAAATATCAACAATTCTGCACAAGAGGAATCACAATTCCTAATTTTACAGATGGAAGCTCAGAGAAATTGAGTAACTTGCCAATAGGTCATATTGTTAGTATATAGTATATAGTTATACTAACAATATGTTAGAGCCAGAATTAGAATCCATGATAGTTCGATTACAAAGCTTTCAACCTAAAGTCAAGCTGCTTTTCCTAAAGTCAATAATTTTTGCTTACTTCCATTTATGTTGCTCAAATTCATTTTGTCTTTTATCTCTAACATAATGTTCACATCAAGTAACCTGAGGAAACTGTAGACTTTCCAGTAGGCAGTAAGAATTCAGGTAGTCAATCGTTCCTCTCACTCCAGTAGCCCTAGGACTATTAAGGTTATATGAACACCCAAGTTTGTACTGCCAGTTAATGACACATCAGGATCTCCTGACTTCTGGTACAGGGCTTCTTTCATTAAGATTATTAGTCATCCCAGAGTAAAAAAGATAGCAATTCTGATAAACATAATTCCCAAATTAGAATTTCTTACTGAATATAAAATAAAAATAGCACCAGAATTATCATCCACTTTATTAAAATAATGCAGAAATCCTTTACTTGAGACAGCTGATATCCCTAAGCAAAAAGTAATGAAGAAGGATTACTATTTTATAACTTAGAATTTACATAGTTAATTGCAGATAATAGTTACCATTTACAGCATGTTATGCTTTTAGACCTAAGAAAATACAAATAAAGTAACCTGACTTTAGATATCGAGAGAGAGAGAAACCAGGATAATTAGGATGGTAACTGTTAAGACCATCAGTTTTCAATATTGTCTGATTGCAGGGACAATGCAGGGAAATACTTAACAGCTTCACTTCTGAGGAATCTTTAAATTCTCGGATTAGTGGGTATCACCTGGGACATTTTCAACTACAACTAATTGAAAATCCAGGCTGAAAGTGGTTTAAACAGTACGGGGTTATTAATCTTCTACAGCAAGAGGCCCAGAGGCAGGAAGTGTCTCGGAACTGGTTACTTCAGCATCACAATATTATCACGGACATTCCAGCTTTCTACTCTGTAGTCAGCCTGTCTTCCTTCCCTGATCCAAGCAGTTCCACATGTCCACGTAGCACAATATCCAAAACATGTCCTTTCAGACTTCTTTATAATTGAGAAAAATGTTTGAACAGCTCCCCAGCAGACTTCTCTCCTCCAACTCCCACTGACCAAGAGTAGGTTCAGAGCCCTGCTTTCACAATAACTAGCAGCAGGAACTGAACCATCATCATTGGCGTAAACAATCATTATTTACTTGCTGGGGTTGAAAGAGCACAGCCTCCAATGAGTAGGTGGCTTTGCAGATAACCAGATAACAACAGGTGTTCTCCCAAGAAGTCAGGGGAAGAGGATTTGGGTGGGAAACAAAACAGTGTGCTTTAGAGCAAGCTTCTATAGGAAGTAGAACAAACTACAGAACGAGTCCCATTCCTACCCAGAAAGTCCGGAATTATGGTGATACCTGTTATTCAGAAGGTGGAATATGTCACTTGAGCCTAGTCAACATGACTCTCAATTTCCATTTTCATGGCAGACAAACATATTATTATGCTCTGGTTAAACACTCTTTGTTGTCATCTATGAGTTTCCCATTTACCTTGCCTTGTCAGTAAGACTTAGATGAGGAAATACACATAAAACTCATCTAGCCTTTAGGAGAGGCATGAGGAAGATAAGGAAGAATTTCTTAAGGTTAACAAAAAAAGGAGATTACATTCATAGAGAAAGGGAATAAACAACATGCTCTTTCCTAAAATGAAATGTTTGAGTTATAAGGAGTTAAAAGAAGATTAAGAGTTGGAAGGTAAATGAGAGAACTGGGGGGTAGGGGTGGGAGCAGGAATCTGAAGAAGGGAAGAAAAATCAGATACTTTCATTGTCAGCAAGAGCTGTTGACCTTACATTTGGAGAAGGGACAGATATGAAAAATGAGGGAGGGAGGTAGCACAAACATTCACAATTTAGGAAGTTTTATATTATTCATTAAAATACCATTCAAAACATTTCAACTTTTGCACAGTGCACCTTCAGAATAACCAATGAGTGTCCGTCTGCCCAAAAATCTTTAAAGTATAAGTTGTAGTATACCGCACAGATCATTTTTTACTAGCTAGCTTTAAAATGTATGTCATGAGTTAAAAAGGCAGATTTAACAAAAATAGGTGGATATCATTTTTTCTGGAATCATACCATTCCTGGAATGTACTTGTCTCCTAATTATCCAAGTTTAGTTTATAAATGTGTAATATTTCAACAACAACAACAAAAAACTTCAAGTATTTTATAAAAGAAGTTATAGGAATAAAGAGTACTTAAGTTAAATTTTTATAACATTACAAAATATGTAGATAATGTCACATGACCAATTATACATCCATTACTTCTGGCTCAAAAAATAAATAAAATGGATCCTTTCTGCATTTGTTCAAAGCATTTACAGATCCTCTTAAACCAACTTCAGAACTCCTTAGATTAATAATTACTGCTTTAGAATCTCACCTTATTTGGGAGGCCAAAAAAAAAAAATACATTTCAGATTAGTCGCTTCCCATATTTACCAGCCTTAGCAGCAAAGGACTTTGGAATATTTGAAAAATTCAACTCCAACCTCAAAGAATAAAATTTTGTCAGCAATGAGACTACTTAACATAATATACTAAAGGCTTAAAGCAATTAATTCCAAAGATGTGGTTCTAAAAAAGTATTTTGGCAATAGTAGTACTAGTTTAGTACATCAATATTCATACAAGTGACACTTTCTGAGGGGACAAACTTATGTTTGTTTCAATTAAAAAAATGAGCCATTTTCATAAGAATATCTTGTAAGATTAGCTCTTACAAGTTACCACACAACTCTATTTAGAAAAAGACTTCTAAGAACTCTGTGAACTTAATTTTCCAAAAAGAAAGCCACTGTTAGATAAAAGAGCATGCTACTCTTTCTGGTTAAATGCCACAAATTTTTACCTTTTGAATGTTCTGAACAAGTAGAACAATTGAGACAAAAGAACCAAGAAACAGCTGAAGTTCAATCAGCAATAGGCCTCATTTTAGCCAAAATGATTTTGTAGTGAATTTTTACGAATCTATCTAATTTAAAATTATTCTACACCTTAACTTGCTTGGGAAAAATTAGCAGAGTAACAGATAAAACTGCCTCTAATAGTTTGTTCAACAGGACTTAATTTTATTCTCTTAAAACACATATCTTTACAATAGGTGAACAGTTTATTTTAAAAAGGTTAGGGTTGAGCGATGTTAACATCTTTACATCAAAATACATGCTGGGACACTAGTAAGTAAATACACTTGCATTAATTCATACGGTAACATAAAGAGGCGGTACTAATTTTTGAAAACCATTAGAGGCCACAGGTATCTGCAATATAAAAGGAGAAGCAAACCAGGTGACAGTAGAAACGGCTGAAATCATTTGAACTGCAAAATATTTCTAACCTGACCCGGCTGAAAAGGAAAACCTCCTAGGAAGACAACAGAACCATCATGATGACTATGACCGTTCCCGAGGTGGGAGCAAGAACAACAGTGAGCAATGCACAGACTGGCGGCTGTCCGAGAGGAGGGGAGCTGGCACAGGGTGAATCTTAAATCAGAGACCTAAGAGGATTGAGGATGTCACTCCCAGGGGACAACTCGCTGAGAAAAACTCGGCTTCCCTT
>NW_005356870.1:8935581-8935821 GCF_000412655.1 Myotis brandtii | reverse complement strand
CCCCCCCCCCACACACACACCCATTTCCCACTCTTTGTGAATCTGGGACATTGCGCTTCACAATGCTTTTTGGCCACGTAAAATATCTTCACACTTTGGCCAAAGCGGCCATCAGGTGGCCAGAGGGAAAGGGTAGTGAGGAAGGAAGCAGGGCAGAGCGAGGGATCTTGGAAAGAGCCCATGAGCCAGATTACAGTCAGCGGCCATGTGTCAGGAGGGCTGAGCAAGTCAGAATTAGAG
>NW_005356870.1:8935049-8935354 GCF_000412655.1 Myotis brandtii | reverse complement strand
ACTGGGGTCCGAGAGGCCAGAGCCAGCGTGCACACCACCCAGGACCCAGGGAGGTCTATCAACCAGAGGCAGCTGGCGCGGAGCCGGCCTGGGAGCCGCGAGTGCGATTCGTCCCAGCCCGCCCGCCCGCTCTCCTTCCTCCTCGGGGCCGAGAGGGAGCGACCAGTCACCTGGAGTGGGAGCTCCGCAGGGACTCGATCAGGCGCTGCTTCTGCTGCTGGAGGCTGGTGAGGCCGCCGGGGGACCCCGCTGCGGAGGAGGAGGCGCTCTTGGTCAGGGGGAAGAGCCAGCTCATCCTCCCCCGG
>NW_005356870.1:8929978-8934448 GCF_000412655.1 Myotis brandtii | reverse complement strand
AGGGAAGGTAGCTGAGGCTGGGGGTTTGGCCGGGGGCTGGCGCGGAGTGATGACGCAGAGGCTTTGTACCTGGGGCTCGGCTGCGGTGGGACGGAAATGGGGGGCGGAGGGCGGTGGCCCAGGTCCCCAGCTCCTCGGATGCTGGCGCGCAGCAGTGCCCGGGGTCAATCTGGCTGCAGTCACTGGTTATCTGCACCTTCGCCCTGGCGCTCCGCCAGGGAGGAGAGTTATCTGTGGCTGGAATGCTTCTGCACCGCCCTCTCCTTTCTCGGGGAGCCCGCAGGGCGGAGATGCTCCCCCCAGCAGTGAGGTCGGTGGCCCCCTTGGCTTCTGCAGCTGCAGTCGAAGGCCGTGCAGAAAAGCACTGGTAACTGCAGGGGCGGCCCGCCGTGTGTGGCAGAGTGGGCAGGCTTAGAAATAGGGGCCCCCTAGAGGGCCTAGATCTTTGGGTTTCTGTTCTCAAAGCCCTCGGTTACACCTGTGACTGCAGAGTTTGAGTGGGGGCATAATTCCTTTGAAAAATCTTTGTTATGCTATTTTTTTTTTTCAAACTGTGAAAAACGAAGGAGCCTTTTCCTGTTCAAGAACCAAAATGTGGTCTGTCCTGTTATCATATACCGTGAAACCAGTGTATATGACCCAGCAACATGAAGTGTGTGTGTTTGGTAACCAGGGGAAAATGTTATGATTTTTAGGAAATTAGAAAGAAACAAGTTGAAATGCCTTGCTTTTTCCCTCCTGCAGTTAATGGACATTCAGACAAGAGCTGTGTCTGTTACTTATTGCTCAGAAATAACGTTTTATTATTATTATTATTAAAGTAGGTTTAATTTTGTCCCCTCCAATCTGGCTTGAATAAATGCCAGTCAAGGAGATTCTGTAATCAAATCAGATTTTGAATGTTCTGTTAATTAGGAATAAAAGCAAACATTACTTCTGTCCTAGTAACATGTGATCTTCTCACATGTGTATCAGTATTTCAAGTTTCATTTTTGTCTGAAAATGGTTATCAGTTTTATTCAGCGAGTTGAATTCAGAGCAGTCTTTAAATTAGTGGGAAATTATTAATATGTGCACATGAAACACTCTTTGTATATAACTGATGTTAACACCAGGAAACCTGTGTTTATCTTGACAGGTACACAAGTAAAGGATAAAGTATTTTATGAAACAGATCTCCAATCAAGTATAACATTTTGATGCTTGGCAGCTAGACTCCTTGTGCCCTCACTATGCCAGCAGCAACGGTAGATCATAGCCAAAGAATCTGTGAAGTTTGGGCTTGCAACCTGGATGAAGAGATGAAGAAAATTCGTCAAGTTATTAGAAAATACAATTATGTTGCTATGGTATGCCTATGATCAGATATCCTTAAATGCTTCTTATAAAAGGAATTTTAAAAGTCTTGAATTCAACCCTTCTGGTTGATTTATTTTTTTAAGGGGTTAATTATGCAAAGGAAATTTTGTCTGTGTCCTCCAACCAAAGACCACAGGAAACATACCTGTGATGTGACAAGTTGGGTTTATTACTTATTGGAGTGAGGGAAAATGCATACCATTGGAGGAAACTTGCGTCAGGCAGTTTTAGGTAGGGATTAAGGAAGCAGGGCTTTGTGGGAAGCTGGGGTATCTTAATAAAGTTTTTCTTTTAATTGATTTTGAGAGAGAGGAACGGAGAGAGGGAATGAGAGAAACGTGGATTTGTTGTTCCATGTATTGATGTATTCATTTGCTGCTTGTGTGGGGTCTGACGGGATCAAACCTGCAACCTTGGCATGTAGGGTCGACACTAACCAACTGAGCTCCCCAGCCAGGGCAATGTGTTTTAACTAGAGTGAAAGAAGACCCAAGTAAGTCGAAAGCTATAAAGAAGCAACAGTCAGTCACTAACCAAGATGGGTGTTTGGTCATTTTCGTGGTTTGTCCATGTTTAGTCATGATTACAGAGTGGCCTTGTCTGATGTTGATGTGTGAAATTGTTTATATTCAACGGAAGAACATTAGCTACAAGTGCCAAGTCAGCCCTAGCAATGCTGAGGCCTAACTGTTAATACCAGGCACTAACCAACTGAGCTCCCCAGCCAGGGCAATGTGTTTTAACTAGAGTGAAAGAAGACCCAAGTAAGTCGAAAGCTATAAAGAAGCAACAGTCAGTTACTAACCAGGATGGGTGTTTGGTCATTTTCGTGGTTTGCCCATGTTTAGTCATGATTACAGAGTGGCCTTGTCTGATGTTGAAGTGTGAAATTGTTTATATTCGACGGAAGAACATTAGCTACAAATGCCAAGTCAGCCCGTAGCAATGCTAAGGCCTAACTGATAATACCAGATCAGCTCCCATAAGCTAGGAAACTCCTGATGTCTTTCTCAAACAAAAAAGATCCCAGTGAAACATTGTTGATCTGCAGTTTTGTTGTTTGGTTTTTAATTTTTAAAAAAAGTTAACAGTGGAGCTCCATGAACATACTGCTATTAAGCATCTCATCTTGTACATCTGTTATAGCTACTCTACTGTTTTCTAGAAAATTAGCTTTGTGAAGCAAGGGGTTAATATCTTAATATTCTTTTGTTCTTCCAACATCTAGCATATCACAGTGCTTCCAATAGAGTGGTTTTTGAGTAGGGAAAATTTAGAGAAGTTTTAATTCCTTTACTGTTTATAGTGACTAGGTAGTTAGATTTTGTTCTTAGCTTCCTAATTTGAATTTTAATACTAAACTGATGTATTATTTTCTCAGTATTTTTAAAAAACTGTTTTTAAATATATATTTTTATTAGTTTCAGAGAGGAAGGGGGAGAGAGAGAGGCTAGCATATCACAGTGCTTCCAATAGAGTGGTTTTTGAATAGGGAAAATTTAGAGAAGTTTTAATTTCTTTACTGTTTATAGTGACTAGGTATTTTAGATTTTGTTCTTAGCTTCCTAATTTGAATTTCAATACTAAACTGATGTATCATTTTCTCAATATTTTTAAAAACCAGTTCCATATTGGTTTTAACAGAATAGCATAGGTTCCCATACCTCTTGAGAAACATCAACTTATGATTTTTTTCCTCTTCCTTGGGAATAGAGTACTTGGTTGCATTTATCGTGCTATATATAAGTAATTTTTTTACCGATAGGATATTTAAAGTAAGGAAAATTCATTAAGGTTGTAGAGTTTCATTTTATGGTTCCAAAAAATAATGCTCTTTTCTGTTAAAAGGTACTTTGTAATGGAATATGAGTGAATAGAATATCATCTATAACAGGATTCTTTAATTTGTACCAAAAATTGCTTATTTATTCTAGGAATTTGTGGACTGTGGTTTTTAGTAAATAATGAATTTTAAAACTGTTTTACAGGACACCGAGTTTCCAGGTGTGGTTGCAAGACCTATTGGAGAATTCAGGAGCAATGCTGACTATCAGTACCAACTATTACGGTGTAATGTAGACTTGTTAAAGATAATTCAGCTAGGACTGACATTTATGAATGAGCAAGGAGAATACCCTCCAGGAACTTCAACTTGGCAATTTAATTTTAAATTTAATTTGACGTAAGTGAGAAATAAATATAACCTGATAATTTTTTTTAGTTTAATTTTTGGAGTTGATGTCCCGCAAGTATAGTGAATGAAATTCTAAGTGAATATTGCATAGTTATCCTGGAAATACTTAAAACCTAAAATCTCAAAGGTTAGATTGCTTCTAGATAATATAGGTCCAAATAATTGAATAAAGAAGAGTCTCCAATTCATGTACTTTGAATTTTTAGAAATGTTATGTGAAAAGTTTTACTGCCACTTTTTTTTGAAATTTGGAAAATTTTGAGTATTGGAAATACTTCTTAACAGAAAAAAAATAATTAGAATATTAGTTTCACTTTCAAACTTGTGTACAGTTTGAAATCCATTCGTCTTTGTTGTGATAGTTTTGCTTCTTAAGAGGTTTTTATTATAGTCATATTCCAGTTTATGAGTAGATTATTTGTCAAAGGTGATAAGATATTTATTGGAAACTTGGGTGCATTTTCCTGTCAAGTCAATGTTGTATAAATGATTATATTCCCAGGTCAGGCCACAAAATCTCTTATACTTACACTAGAGGCCTGATGTGCGAAATTTGTGCAAGAGTAGGCCTGCCTTCCCCCGGCTGCCGGCACCGACTTCCCTCTGGCATCCGGGACCCAGGCTTCCCTCGCAGCCCTGGCTTGGTCCAGAAGGACGTCTGGTCTAATTAGCATATTACGCTTTTATTATTATAGATCTGGGAGAAGTAATACTGTCTTTTAACCTGGTGCTTCTTTCAGAAACACTTCAGGATCTGGCAGATTGTCTTCCAGAATCTGAATTCTAACTCAAGCCCAGGGTAGAAACCCAGTTTCCTTACTTGTAATTCTTGTCTATCATTGGTAGGAGTAATCTTGATAGCTTAGGCAGCGGTTCTCAACCTGTGGGTCGCGATCCCTTTGGAGGTACGCCCCTTT
>NW_005356870.1:8850647-8929950 GCF_000412655.1 Myotis brandtii | reverse complement strand
GTCGCCTAAGACCATCCTGCATATCAGATATTTACATTACGATTCATAACAGTAGCAACATTACATTTATGAAGTAGCAACAAAAATAATTTTATGGTTGGGTCACAACATGAGGAACTGTATTTAAAGGGCCAGAAGGTTGAGAACCACTGGCTTAGAGAAATGTAGATTGTTTGGGCCAAAGGCAGACTGTTTATAAACTGACTGTAAGTTGGAGAAATGTCTTAATACATTCAAAGTATGTTACAGTACAGGATTGCAATGTCCTGTTTGACAGCCTATACTTGTGTAATGTACTGTAACATCTGATTTGAAAAAAAGTAAAAGAAGGTGGTAATGCCAATGTATGAACCTTCCATCCTCTGTAGAATAATGTAAAATTTAGTCTAGGAGATTTAAGGAAAAGCAAGGTTGATGATTTTAAAGGATAGTGCTGTTAGTGTTGCAGTAATATGGCTTATACTTTCATTGTGTTTAGCCTGACTCCCTGTTTTAGGATTTTAAAATGTACTCTTCAGAACCTTGTAAAGGATAAAAAAATACTTGTCTCTATTCAAACTGATAATAACCTTTCATAAGTACGGTAGTTCTGAAACACAGAAAATGGCTTTTTAGCCTTTTCCCAAAAGACCGCTTTTTAAAATTATTTACCATTTCATTTGTTCTATGTTACTTTTTTTCTAAACTGGTCATTATTAGAACATTGTTTTAACTAAGATGCCGTTGTGATCTTAGTACCTGAATAGGAGGAGACCTATCCGTGTCACAGTTTTGGTAAAATTGAAATTTTCCTTATCTAGAAACATAATTGTTCTAATAACAACTGCTTTGTTAGTATAGTCTCTGAAAGACGTTTTTCTCATACAGAGAGGGCTACTGTAGATTTGCTATACCAACTTTTGCATCCATTTCCACTGATGTTCATGTCTTGGGAGATGTTTAAAGAGAAGGATATAGTGAAAAATATTAAATAGAAAAAGTCAGTTGGAAGATAAAACCAGTGCCATCTAATGTGGAGACAGAGCCCCATGAACAGAATCTTGGATATTTTGAAGAAAGGTGAAAATTCCCTTTTTATTATGGGCCTAGAATGAATGTATCAGCGGCTGTGCTAGGCACCAGGGATACAGAATTAAGGGACGTTGGTCGTGGTCATTATAACTTAGTGTTCCCATAACTCTTTTGTCTGCTTCATGATGCTAAAGTCCAAGAATTAGAATTGTTAGGTACTGATCGATATATTTGAATCCTCTCTAAACTGAATTTCAGAGTTGATATGTACATGAAACTTGAAGTGGGGTATTGAGCTGTGAAGAAAAGAAAGCCATGGGCAGAATTCCTCTAACAAGTCAAAAGAGAGAAGAATGAATTTTTTATAAGGTTATCAGTTTGATTATAGTAATTCTTGATATTTGAGAGAATCATTTGCACAGCGTGGAAGAGATTACAGGGGATCATGGCTTCAGTAGTAATGGAAAGGAAGACTTCATTTAAGGAAAATGGCAGTGCAAAGGAGATAGTGCTGTTAGAAGGAGGGACAACAGAAACAAAGGGTGGCTTTTGTTTTACTGATAATGCACAGGCATTTGAAGGTTAAAGGACAGCTATCAGTTATGGAGTTGTAGGCTGAATATGTTGTCTTTCATAGCCTTTGCAGACTTGGGGAGGGGGGGGCGCATCTTTGTGTTCTTATCAGTTTGGGTTCATTAGATACTACGTTTAGTAATCATCTGCATTTGTGACAATCTATATTCCAGTTTATTTGCCTCTTACGATTTTCAGCATTAATTTAAATATATAGGAGTTAACATTTTTAAACATGTAAAATGTGTGGTGAGCCAGGAGTCCATTGAGGTTGGAAAATGTTTCTAAATTGTAAAATCTCTAACCTGCATGTTTAAATATGTGAATTTGTGTAGTAGGCTAAGTTTGTATTTGTAGCTAGAGGTAATTTCAATAAATTTACTGAATTTAACAGACCTAGATGAGTTAGTTCCTGACTTTAGGCTATACTTGAGATAGACAGGCTTGTATCTCTGCTTTTTTGGAAAACTTTTTTTAGAGATTTATACATGGCTCTCCTTTCTGTTCAGTTGTCAGAACTGGGTATTCTGTGACCATCAACTTCAGTACTTAATTAGTGTTAGGAGTGGTCACATTATTGTTTATTGCCATTCTGAGCAGATTGATCCAATCAGTAAGCCAGCACTTGCACCTATAGCAATTCTGATATGTAAGCAATATTTAAAGTAATTTACTAAGATTGAATTAACTAACATTTTAATATTTTCCTACATCTGCTAGCAAGGTGAAATGATTTTCAGAACTTGAAATGGACACCAGGGAAAAGGGACATTCTATTGATTTAGAGAATTGAGTCATAACAGTTACGGAGTTTCCCTTACCACACCAAGTATTTTCTGTCCTATTTGGAGATTTAGTTAGCTTACCTGGATGGGGTTCCCAGCTTTCTTTTTCTAATAACATGGGTATTATAAAGCATGGAATTTGTTCCAAATGATAAAATATTTAGTCCAATGAAATTCAGATGACAGTACATTAACTTATCTGGATTGAGCTATGTGAACTATGCAGGAACAAAAAAAGAGAAATAATTTGCATACATGTTTTTGTTTACTAACTTACTTGATCATAAATTGTCAGAAGTAGTCATCCAGGTCTCTCCTGGGGATTGGGGTTCAATGGGCCCGGGTATGGGACCTGGGAGTCCATATTTTTGGTAAACTCTCTGGGTGATTCTTATCATTTGGCAAGTTTGGGCAACACTAATTATTCCACTTCTTGTTTGTTTGTTGTTGTTGTTTTTATCTGATGATATGACATTGAACAAAATAGATAAAAATGATTGTCCTCCTAAAGCTTGCATTCTGGTTGAGAGAGACAGGCAGTTAATAAAAGCAAGCATATGGCCCAGAATAATGTGAGTCTGGAGAAAGAATCTGTTATGCCTTGGTTGGTTGTAATTGCTAAAACATGCCTCCCCTTGTGAGCATCGCAACCTGATGAATGAGGGTCTAGCTGTTTAAGATACATATTTTTAGTATAATAAGGCCAAATGATACTGTTGTTGAATGAAAAAACTTGTACAGTGGGGCCTTGACTTACGAGTTTAATTCATTCCGTGACGGAGCTCATAACTCAAATTACTCGTATGTCAAATCAAGAAGTGAACGAGTGAGACACGTGATGCTGGGCTGATGTTGTGGCGTTCACTGTGACGTTCGCTGCGCCAACTAGCGGTGGGGTATCTGAAGCTGGCTCGTAACCTGAATTTTAGCTCGCAACTCAAAAAATCGGCCGAGAGACGGCTCGTATCTCGAAAAACTCGTTAGTCGGGACGCTCGTAAGTCAAGGTCCCACTGTATTGGGTTTATTCAGATATCCTTTCTGAGGAGTTTTCCAGGGGCAAATTTGACAGTGATTGTTCTGGTTTTCCCATTTTAAAATATTTCAGTGGCTAGTTTTATTTTTTAGAAACATTTGGAAGTAGATTGATTTCCAGAGACTAGACCATAAGAATACATTTCGGCTCAAGTGTGATTTTTCTTTTGGTATAATTAGTTTCATTAAATGGTTTAGTAGGATTGTCTTTGCTAAATGATGGAAAGTGATATTTTTTACAGTTTAAAATGTAAACAGAAAAGTCTAATGGGGCAATGCACAAAATACTTTTCTTTCATTCTCAGAAACATATACCTTCATTTTTCCACTTATTTAATATTTTAGATACCTGTGTATACTTACGAAGTAGAGATGGCTTTCTTTTTGGCATAAGTAGTCTTGAATGATTGGTTTATATTTAGATTTCCTGGCTTGATTTTTGGTAGGCAATCTTGTAGGATTAAGATGGTTAGAAGAAGAAATGATTGCTGTTAACCTGAGTCCTTCATTTTAATCAGGTTACTGCTCATTGGGGCTATTTGCAAGGCTATTTATGAGAGGAGGCCTCTCCTTCGACTTTAATACGGAATGTCGTTTAACGCAGCCACGTCAGATGTTTGCACGTGTTCTCTCTGGTGCTGCCAAGAGCAGGTAGATGAGCATAGGCCAGTGATGGCGAACCTTTTGAGCTCGGCGTGTCAGCATTTTGAAAAACCCTAACTTAACTCTGGTGCCGTGTCACATAGAAATTTTTTGAGATTTGCAACCATAGTAAAACAAAGACTTATATTTTTGATATTTATTTTATATATTTAAATGCCATTTAACAAAGAAAAATCAACCAAAAAAATGAGTTCGCGTGTCACCTCTGACACGTGTGTCATAGGTTCACCATCACTGCCCTAGGCCCTCACCCTGTGGCGACAGCGGCATCTGGCAGCGTTAAAGCAGCTGCTGAGACTGAAAGAACATGTCTGTTAGTTTGTGGTACTAGTCCCCGGTGAATAGAAGACTCTTTTTTCAAACCCAAATTTATTTAACTTTCGAAAGGCTAGTTCAGAGTAAAGATTAAAATCTCACCATTGGACTGTTTTGCATGATTATTTAATGTGTGCACAGTTTTCTGAAATCATGACTGTTAATGTTTAAACTGTAATTTCTTTCCATGTATGTGAAACATTGGAACACCTGGACCCAAGCCAGCCCTCTTTCTTGTTTGTGGCATCGTAGTTGTAGGTCTAAGTTGAGAAAAAGAGTTCGTTTGAAGTACGGCACTTTTGAATGTTGTGTTTCTTCTTCTCCTGCCAGGGAGGACATGTATGCCCAAGACTCTATAGAGCTACTAACAACATCTGGTATCCAGTTTAAAAAGCATGAGGAGGAAGGAATTGAGACCCAGTACTTTGCAGAACTTCTTATGACATCGGGAGTGGTCCTCTGTGAAGGGGTCAAATGGTTATCATTTCATAGGTAAAGAGATTGCATTACAAATGGCATGCGTGTTTTTGCCACACAAAACTCACACTGCAACAGTTTTGAGTGAAGTGCTTAAATTAAACAAGAAGAGATAAACAGAAAAAGAAAATGGCATGTGTGTTACCATTTCCTAGCTGCTTCACGTTTGGCTTGGTCACTGTTTCAGCACTTTCAGGCTCAGTTCTATAAAGAATTGGTTGCCACGTTGCAGTCTCCTAACTCTTAAGAGACTAATGTTGGTCTGCTTAAAGGTTTTACAACATGGGATACATTTTGGCCCATGAGAGTCAGCACTGCATAGTGAAAAGGGTACAGGCTAGGAAAATAGACCTTGGTTTAGTCCAACAATGCCATTTGGAGTCTGTTACCTAAGGTTATTTAACATTACCTAGCCTACGTGCAAGAATTCATTCATTAAAAATACTTAATATCTACCATAAGCCTTGCCCTGTGATAAAATTCTAGGAATTAAGATATAAACAAAACAGACTAAACTTCTTGTCCTCATAGAGTTTACATTCTGGTGGGAATAGGCACACAATTTTTCTAAATGATGGAATTTACATGTGGTTTTTTTTAGATGGTATTAAGTGCTATGGAGGCAAAAAAGCAAAATGCTAGGGGTTGGTGTGTGGTAGAGTTTAATTTTATTTAAATAAAGTGATCAGGATGGCATCATTTAGAAGAACTATCTTGCAGAATTGTTTTAAAGTATTGTATTATGCAGGTGTTAATGTTCTTATACTCACTCCACTTCATACATTTTTTTTAAAAAATAAGACTACCCCACATGCTTTACCAGTTCCAGCTCTGGCCTGTGGAATGATTACAGTAAAAGACTGTTCATGTTGTAAACTTGGTGTAGGACTAAGCAGTAATTTTTGAGTTGGAGATATTGAACATACTAATTCTTACCTGTTATCTTTCCTTTCTACTCTCCTCCACTTGTTACCTCGGGAAATAAGACTTCAGTCTCTGTTAATTTGAGAAATGTTTTTGAATTCTTTTTTTACAAAATTTCCTGGTCAGAAGGAAACAAAAGAATGGGAAAGAATTTGCCTGTCCTTTTACTACATATATTATGGTCTTTCGTTCAAAAGATACTCTGAGCAAGTACTTTGACTTGGCACTGGGGTATTGAGATGAACAAAAAGGGTTCATGTCGCTTTAGAGGTTAGTCTAGATTAGACTCTTAGTATTTGAATACTTGTCAAGATATGTTAAGATTTTTATTCTACAAAATGCTATTATATGTTTTCTTCATATTATCTACTAGAGGCCCTGTGCACAAATTCATGCACGGGTGGAGTCCAGCCAGCCTGCCCCGATTGGGGCTGATTAGGCTGGGCCAGCCGGGGGGTGGGGCTGCAGGCGGTTGGCTGGCCAGCCCCCCCCAACTCCCCCACGGTCAAACTCCAGGTTGAGGAGACAATTTGCATATTAGCCTTTTATTATATAGGATTTCTAGAAGATAAAGACTAATTTATAAATCCTAAACTCTAATATAATCTTACCTTTACTAGTAGTAAGCAAAGGCTGTGTTGATTTATATTTTAGGTAGACACCAGAGTACTTCTTTGCCAACTATCAGAAATTTAAAGGTTTCTGCTGTTTATTATTGATACCTTGATATTTCTAAGTGGTCTTCAGTGGTAGAGCTTTCTTTGCCTTTTTTTTTGTTTTTATAGCAAAGGTGGAAATTTATTGAAGAACAAGCACAGACTCCCACGTGGGGAGGGGGAGTCCCCTCTTGCCTTTTTTAGATTAGAAGTAAAACTCTGAATAGTAAATATAAATTTTGTTTTGTACCCTCCCCAAAAGATATGTAAATAACATCTCATCAGATGTTGAGCTTCATACTGAAAAGACGTTTTTTAAATGAGATTCCTGCCCTTTAAACTAATGGAGAAAACAATACATGCATTTTGAAGGATAGTACAAGAAAACAACTTGTGTAACAAATCTGTGGGAGTTGGGCTCTACAGGGAAGGCACCTGTGAGAGGTCCCTGAAGGAAAGGTAGACAGAGAAAAGAGGGTGTGTAATGGCCTGGGAGTGAGGGAGTTGTAAAACTGGGGGAAAGCCAAACAGTAGGTGCAGGAGGTGTTGATTGGAGAGTATGGGTTTGTATTTTGTTCTGTAGACAGTCTCAGCCTTTGCTGCCTTCACTTGCATGTGCAGCATTCCCACTAGTATCTTTTGGGGAGCCATCAGGAGATGGTAACAGAAATAATTTTGAGGGAAGAGAGCACTTAATAAAGTCAGTTACGGAAGTGAATATACTTTGGTAGGGAATTAACCCTTTGGATTTTTGAAGTATGTGCCCTCTTTATGAAAAAGATGGGGAGATTTGCATTAGTTTTGCCTTGTGAATGCCAGTTCTCTTGCTACCTGTTTGGCCAACTTTCCATTCATCTTTATTTCTTCATTTCCATAGTTAATTAAATTTTTTAGACATACACTGTGGGCAGTTTGACATTCTCCATGAAGAGTTCTCTATTCAAGGATCAGCAGAATAGTAGTTCAGTGACTATAGGCTTGGAGTGTAGTAGAGATCTGCATATTGGTGTCTGGAGGATGAAGTACCAAGGTCTATGTAAGAAGACAACATTTTCCCATTACAGTTGTGAACTTGTTATTTTCTGGTTTTGTGCACTATTTTTGTTGATTCCTTTTTTGTCTAGAGTGTGACTCACTTAAAATTTATTATCAGAAAAGGTTTTTCATCTCCATGGTATTAAGGTCCCTCTTCTGTATTCTTTTAACCCTTTTGTAGTGGTTATGACTTTGGCTACTTAATCAAAATCCTGACCAATTCTAACTTGCCTGAAGAAGAGCTTGACTTCTTCGAGATCCTTCGATTGTTTTTCCCCGTCATTTATGATGTGAAGTACCTCATGAAGAGCTGCAAAAACCTCAAAGTAAGGCTTCGAGTGGCTTCACCTGTAATTGCACAGTCCCGACCAGCGATGACAT
Source organism: Myotis brandtii (assembly GCF_000412655.1). Taxonomy (NCBI): domain Eukaryota; kingdom Metazoa; phylum Chordata; class Mammalia; order Chiroptera; family Vespertilionidae; genus Myotis; species Myotis brandtii. The sequence continues at coordinate 8,922,097 of NW_005356870.1, read as the reverse complement.
GATAGGGTCCTGGTTGGGATGGTGATTCAGACCATGTGTCATAGTTTTATATTAAGTGCAGTTGTATTATCTGGTCATTTGGTTCTTTTTTTTCCTTGCATAAATAATGCTTTATAGGAAATCCTTTTGCAAAGCTTTAATATATATTAGCAGAACAAGTTTTCAGTAAAATTAAAACCAAGGATCAGATTTTTGTCATTGCTTGCCAGATTGAAAATAAAAAACCAGCACAGACACTGTGAAGCTCTCTTGCACAGAAGTGCAGGCTCTCACTCTCCCAACATGCACATAACCTATCCACGCAAGATAGAGTGCAAGGGGCCAGCAGTGTGCAGATGTAGTCAGTAGGGTACAAAAGTTTCTCCTTCAGTTGGGCTTGGCTAGAGATTATTTTGTTGGGTCTAGTCATTGGATCCTGTTTCAGGGATTAAATTACAAAGCTGAAAGGGTTTTGTTTGCTTTTCCTGCCCCAAAGATTGTCGACTTGTTAGTAGTAAGTGCTATAGTAAGTAAATGTCCTGTCCGGACAGTATCTTATATCCTGACACTGCTTAACATGTGCACTTGTTACTTTTGAACATTAATTTTTTCAAGAGGAACACTGCTTTAAGGAAAAGTGTTCCTTTAGTTTGAGAATGCATCTGTGATGGCGTAGCCTCCCTAAGGAACACAGTATTTTCTGTTACAGTGAATAAGCTATAATAAACAGAAACACAAACATTTAGGTAAAGTGGTTGCTGCAGAGAACCTATCTCAAGTTTGATCAAATTTTCTCCTCATCAAGCTTTTAGAAGTGCAATTATGTTATACTTTTAGAAGATGCTAAAAACTTTAAGAGCATTACTTTTACGCAGAAATAAATATTTTAGGAATTAAATAGGAAACTTTGCTTTGACAAATGAACCAAAATCATAAGAGAAACAGTCTTTTGGCCAAAGTCAGCTTGCCTCCTCATAGAATTTGCCATATAACCAGGGAAATTTTTAAGGAAGATTATTTCATATTTGTAACACCTAAGAGCAGCAGATTTCTGTGCAATTTGAAGAGACTTCTAGCTATGCGTCTTAAGTGAACTTGCAGTAGTATATCCTTACTACTCTAGAAACTCAATCCATACCCTGAAAGTATTACATGCTGAGAATCCAAGGCCGGAATGTTTTAATGTGGCCTTGGAAATGCATTTTAAAATTGATATCTGTACAATGACAGTTTCTGGAAACAGAACCAAATTATTGCTCATTATGTATACGTTATTTGAAAATTTCTAAGTATATCAGATAGTCTGAATATAAGTGACCTAGAATGTTAAAATTCAGGTTCATGACAACAGTGCTTTTTGACCTATAGTCCACCGCCTGAATGACCTACCCTGTTGCTCTCTAAGCAGCTGCTAATGTTACCTAAGCCTCGTGCTATTTTTAGCTCAGAAGCAACTGCTGTCCAAAGCTCTGTTTTAGGCTGTGATAAACAGAAGGGTTGGTTTGCTAGTAGGGGCCTTAACAATTTAGAGAGGAATTTCTTTGTGTTTGTCTTGTTTTTCCTGATCATGCTTTCCTTCCTTTACTTTCTCTCCTCCAAGTGTCCTCCGCTATTATTCTTTCCTCCTTTGCTACAGTCCCTTCCTCACTTCCTTCCTCTTTCTCTCTTTTATTCATTCTTTCTCTTCCTTTCTTTCACTCTCATCATCTTTCTTTTTTTAATCCTAGCATTATTAACATAGGCAGATTTTTAGCAGACCCTTCTAAGGAGTTGTATTATAAAAACATTTTCTTTTTAACCAGCAAAACCATAGTTAAGCACTTAAGATTTTATTAGTCATAATAGCTTTGTTTTCTACAAATTATTTAGATGAAACTATTTAGAAACAGATTACTGAGAAGCTTAGGAAAATTAGAAAGTAACTACCTACAGTCAGGTTTATAATAATTGATCAATGGGTGGACTGACTGTGCATGTACTCGATAATGTTACCCTTGATACCTGTTACCATATGATCTGCTTCCGCCATATCTTTAGGAAAGCTATTTATCTATTACATGCCTTAAAGCATATGATCAAGATAAATTTGCCCAATTAAGATCTAATTTTCTATTAAATTATAAACTTTACCCACATTCAACAAATATTTAGTATTTCACATTCTCTTGTGTTTTCCAGTGTTCATAAGGCCATCTCTACATTCTGAAGTTTATTTATATTTTGGTCATTGTCTAAGTTATATAATTTGTGAATTCAGGCATTGCAATGTTTCTCTTGACAGGCTTTTTTTTTTTTTCCTGTCTTCTAGGGTGGTTTACAGGAAGTTGCGGAACAGTTAGAGCTGGAACGGATAGGACCACAACATCAGGCAGGGTCTGATTCATTGCTCACAGGAATGGCCTTTTTCAAAATGAGAGAAGTATGAAGACATCAGTGCCTTTTTCTCAATTGGTTGTTAGGTTGAGAACATTAAAAATCACATGGCAAAGTTTGGGGGGCAATAAGTACTTATTAAATGAAAATATAATTAGAGGTACCATGTAAGTCATTTCTACCACACTTGAATGAAAGTATTTTAAAATAAGTCATCTTGAAATGTAGTTTAAGAGGAAATGAAAAAATAATTTCTTTGGAGACTAAAAAATTTACCTTAGAAAGGTCCAACTATATTATTTTTTAGGTGAGAAAACGGAGGCCAGAGGCGATTACCTTTTATCCAAGGTGCATACATTCCTAGTGGAGAACTCTAGAGTTCTCGCTATAGACCACATCAGTGCTACTCTTGCCAAGTCTGGGGACTCTTTCATCTGTTTCCTCTGGCATTGTCTTAATCTTAGGCATTAAATTGTTGGTAAAAACATTATTTGCTTATCCCATTCTTCAGTACTTTGAGGATTAATAGAGTAGGACTTGTGCTTTTAGAAGATTGAGTCTTACCAGAGGTTTTTAATTCCAAAGGGTTAAATAAAATCTGAAGAAGTAGTTGAGTCAAAAGTCATATTGAGCAGACCCTCCTTTAGTAAAAGGCAGAGATAAAGAACAAAGAAGTTGGGTGTGGAAGAATAAAATTGAATTAACCTGAGTCTATCCTTAGGTTAAGTGATAGGTACAGGTATGCCTCGCTGTAGGTAAAATGCAAAGAAAAAAGGTAATTTGTGCAAAAACAAGATAGAATGGACTTTTTGCTTATAAAAGCTTTAGTTTTTACAAAAAATTTATTATAAAATTCTTTTTTAGTATATCCTCTAAGACATTGAAGAATTGACTAAGTAGTCTTTTGGGAATTTAAAACTTTTTATAGAAATATATTAACAATAGGAAACATAATATCTGTTTTGCCAAGTAGTACTGGATTTTTTTTACCAAGTGATTTGAACTATCTATTCATTAAAGTAAATACTTTGTTTTGTATGTCATTCCAGTGCTGCATTAGAGAATTAAAGCAGTCATTTGGATTTTCAGCTTTGCATTTTAAAAATAGTTTAATGGTTGAATTAATGGTGGATTCCCTACTACTAATTTGTTACCTTTATTTTTCTTGGCTTCTTCAAGGATAGTAACAGAATGTGAATGTTCAGATTTTACTGTCCAGGACGTGTTTAAGCTTTGATTGTTTTTAGTCAACTTAGCCTTGATATAGGCTCAAGGCTACTTATCTAAACTCCCCCCACCCACCATTTGCTATTTTCATTCATTCTTATCATTGAGTGCTGTTCAGTTAATGGGGTAAAAAGGTCTGCCATTTTTCCATGATTACAGATTCTTATAAAAATGGTCTAAATGTTAAAAGGAAAGACATGCATTTTATACTTTTTTTTGTAGTCTTTTTCTTTGGTTTCTTTTGAGCTCTGAACTTGAGGACCTCAGTTTTATTCATTGATTTATATGTGTGGCCTCAAAGGAGACGATAGAAAAGAGCTGCCGTTGTAGTTAGGAACAGCCAGTACTGATTTTGCTGAAATATACATTACCAGTGGTACCTTTTGGTTAAAATTATCTCTTTTTTTTCCCCAAAATTCCTTTTTAGATGTTCTTTGAAGATCATATTGATGATGCCAAATATTGTGGTCATTTGTATGGCCTTGGTTCTGGTTCATCCTATGTACAGAATGGCACAGGGAATGCATATGAAGAGGAAGCCAACAAGCAGTCATGACATGAAATAGTCCTTTTATTTTTATTTTATTTGAACTACACACATGCTTGTATATAGGTTTTATCTCTGGTTGAATCCCTTGAACAATAGACTTTTTTTTTTCATCGCCCATTTTATTTTTGTCTTTCAGTACTTAATATGACCATTCCTATCTCAGAGCTTAAATAGAAAAGCATTCAGGTTAAATTTGGCCTTAATATACTTGTTAGCAGGCGTGTGTGACAGAGAGTGGAAAAGCTGCATCATATAAACTTGACCGATTTGAGCTTGGTTTGTTTCCCTTTCCTAAATTAACTAGCACTGACTGTAATTTATTTCCGTGTTTCATGTCTCCCTTCCATTCTGCAGGAGTTTTAGCTATTTGAGATTGTGGACCATCAATTTTGCACTTTAGAGAGTGATTCTGACTCAGATCCTCTGTTTTATCAGAAAATTTGGTTTTTCTTGCTCTTAGCTGGAAAAATGACCATCTGCCAACTTTATAAAGTATTTACTTTTCACCCGTGGAATATCGCACATGCATTATGCAAATGGTTGGTTCAGCAAGACTACAAAAGACGAAAACTACTGAGGAGCTTAATAACTGCTGTTTCAGTACTAGTGTTTAATCTTCCGAGCACATCTAGTGTCTGTCAGTTTCTGATTGGCATGTGTGTAGGCCGCTCTGACTGAAGAACCTTTCAAACCAGCTTTACACCCTCCAGGAAAAATCCCTTGTTTGTGATTGGACATTTATTGTCTGCCAGGAAACTGGTCTCCAAGATGTTGACGCTGCAATTGTTTTATGATGGCACAATTCCCTTGATCTGCCTTTTATTCCATCACTGTTCATCTTATTTTAATTTTTTTTAATTTTATAGCCATACTTACGAGCTCTTGATTTGTTAATTCCAAAAATCAAATTCATTAAAGTCCAAAGATAATAAATCTTTAGGTATATTTTGTACCAGATTAAATTAGACAAAAATTATGCTTTCATAGTTGTTACAAAGATAAAGAATGGAGAGATTTGGTGCACAACAAAATACAAAAATATATCTTAGCTATGTGTGTATGTGTGTATATATACACATATAGCTAATATATAGCTAATAAAATTACCTGAGGAGTGTAATGTTTGTTTATTTTTTGTGTGTATATCTTTGCAATCTATTTTATATATATTGACAAAAGAGACTGTGAAATATTTAGCCATGCAGAATATGTGACTAGACCAGAGCATGTGTAGGAAGACATTTTGGTAATCATTAACTCTACTCAGAATGATGGACTACAAGTAATGATGTGTGTTATCTACACTTCAATCAGTAATAATAGCAAATCTCCAAATGTTAGCCACATTGGTTTGTTTTCCTTGTACATTTATTCATGATACTACAGTGCTGTAACTGGGTGGTCCTTTTTAAATAAGACATTTGCAAAACAGAGGGTATTATTTGTTTTTAAAGCTTTTGTAAATAAAGGCTTCAGAAATGTTTTCTTATATATGTTGGTGAATGGTCTTTTTGTTTTGAAAATATTTATTTGGGGGATTACTTTTTTTAATTTGGGCAACTGAACAGAACTCAGTAACGTCATTAACTGTAGCTAATTATTGAAAAATCAATCTGGGCCTTCTGTATTTCAACAGTGGTGGCTTATTCTTTATTAATGCTTCAACTGGATTTTATGAATTGATTCCTATCTCTAAGAATGCATTTATCCTGAAAGATTTATAAAGTAAATGCACTTGGCATAACTTACTGTGGCTTCTTTTTAAAGCTGATCCAATATAGCAGGTATCTAATTGGTTTCTTTTTATCTTCACCTCAAAAAAAAAAAACGAATTATGAAGATTGCCTTTTGAATAGCCGCATAGTTGCTGAACTTCATAGTTTTTATCACTATTGGTTTCTGTCTCTAAGAAGTAATATTTTATAACTTTTATAAGAGGAACATTATGACTTTTACTAAATGTAGCTTTGCATAAAAGATACTTAGCTGATAACATTTTTAGGGTTCCTGAGCCATTAATTCTGGGCTTACTATCTTGTTAAATCTACTAGATGAAGGGTTAGCAAAATATGGCCTGCAGGCCCAAACCAGCCTGCTGCCTGTTTTTGTAGGCCAGTGAGATTAGAATGGTTTTTACAATTTTAAAATGGGAAGAAACTATTTCCTGATGTGAAAATTATATGAAAATTAAATTTTAGTTGGGATGCAGCCACAATCCTTTATGCACTACAGTGGGGAAGTTGAATACAGAAAGCCCATACCATTCTTTTCACTTCACATTTCTGCTTGGTATGCTACAAAATCGTTTGGAGTGTACAATATTTTAAGGCACCTTAATGGATTATCTTACTAAATGATATAGTAAAATACTGTTTATCATGTAACTATAACTGTGCTAAGAAATACAACATGTTGCCATAAGCAGGCTAAAGCTCATCATAATATTCCCAATTCATGGGAAAGCAACAGTTAGGAGAATTGGAAACTTTAAAATATAACTCATCACAGTGTAATTTCTTCAACCAAAGTCCGTTTACAAGTGGCTCAGGTGTAAGCCAAGCCAAGCCATTTACTGATGGTGAGTTGTATCACATTCTCTGAATGCAGTAGCCCAAAGGAATGTAGAAATAAAATTAGCCTTTTGATGAGAATAGCTGCTTGAAGAGTGAGGACATTGCATATAAAATAACAATTAGCCCAGCCTGTGTGGTTCAGAAGTTGAGCAACAACCTAAGAACCTAGAGGTCATGGTTCGATTCCTGATCAGGGCACATGCCTGGGTTGTGGGCTTGACTCCCCAGTAGGGGGCATGCAGGAGGCAGCGGATCAATGATTCTCCCTCTCCACTGCTCTCAAATAAAATAATTATAAAACAAGACAAATGATTTTGAGTGTTCTTTGGCTGTTAAAGAGTCAGTACTGCCCAGCTGTTGGGAAACCAATGCAGAGTTTGAAGTGGCTGAAGAATTAGTTTCTACTAATAGTATCCATGGAACAACTACAGGTGTGAATATGTTCAAAGAAGTTGAGAAGCTAGTAAGTCAGTACAGCCTGAAGTGGAATCTAAGATGTGATGTAACTGATGGTGCTGAAAATATGCATGAACCAGGACAAAGTTCAGTTGGTCACAATTAAAAACTTGTGAAAAGGAACTAAGCTGTTTTCATTTGGCAGGAGCCCATTCCACTTGTGTCTTACGCCTTAGTTTTATTTTCTTCTAGACAAGAATTAGCATTGTTCATTATTAGCTGGTGTCTTTTATTACTGCAAAGATCATGTAGAAAGTAAATAGTCAAGCTTTAGCTACATGGGTGTATACAGACATCCCTTCGTCGGTTCTTTATTAACTGTTCTGGACTCAGCCACATCTACTTCCTGCCTAAATGTGGTTTTTAAAGAACTTTAAAATATATTCCATGTTACACTAAGAATAGTTAATGTAATTAAGGTGGCTTTTTAAAAAAAATCCTCACCCAAAGATACGTTTATTGAGAGAGAGAAACATCAATGTGAGAGAAAAACATAGATCAGTTGCCTCTCAAATACCCCCAACCAGGGACTGAAACCACAACCTGGGGATATGTCCTGACCTGGAATTGAACCCACGACCTTTCAGTGTACAAGACAACACTCCAACCAACTGAGCTACACCAGCCAGGGCAAGGTTCCCTTTTTAAATATTAAATGTTCATTAAATGTTTAACTCATTTAAGATACTCTTAATACTAGGCGTTAGAGGGCTCTACATAATGATAGAAAGGGACGTGAAGCCTAAACTTTGACAACAGCCTTACTTTCATAGCCCAATAAAAAACTGAACTGAAGCTCTCTATGGGATCAGCAATCCAGCATCTACAGAATTATACTTTAGCGCATTATGTTTTTTCTCATTTTAATTCAGCACCTTTATCTGTCAGACAGCTATTAAGTATTAATGAATTTACTTGAGCTCCTTACACTGTGAAACCTTCCCTGCAAGATGCAACCTAAACCATAAAATAGTCCTGTTCTTCATGAGCAATGAGCTCCTTTATGTTGTTGCATAAACCAGAGTTTAACGTCACTTGTCAGAAGGCCATCTTTGGTTTGAGTAGTACTCAGAAATAATTCAATTCAGCAGATGAATAATCTTAGCCATCTCTCCCCACTCCCCAACTGTAAACTAACAATACAGAACTACTGAATACTGGCTATGAATAAGAACAAAGATCTATCACTGGGCATTGTCACCAGTTATTTTGTTTTGTTTTTGCTGTCACTTTCCTGCAGTGAGAAAGGGCTGCAAATGGCATCAAGTCTATTGGTATTGCCCAGATTATCGTATTTTTGTTGGTATAACAATTAAAGGGTGTCAAAGATTGGGCTCTTAGTTGGCTTAGACCAGCTGTTCTCAACCTGTGAGTCGCGACCCCTTTGGGGGTCAAACGACCCTTTCACAGGGGTCGCCTAAGACCATCGGAAAACACATATATAATTACATATTTTTGTGATTAATCACTATGCTTTAATTATGTTCAACTTGTGACAATGAAATTGGAGGTCACCACAACATGAGGAACTGTATTCAAGGGTCGCGGCATTAGGAAGGTTGAGAACCACTGGCTTAGATTCCAGCATTATGGTAGAGCATCCTCTTTATTTACATCCTCTTGTTTGAGGATTAAAAAAACATCTATATCAGAGCCTCTTCATGTTCATAATTTTGATCCACAAATTTCGTTTGAAACAAGCCTGCTGGAATTCATCCCCAGTGATGCCCACTGGCTACATTTCTATACAATAACAAACCCATCCTGGCAGAGGAACGGGAAGTGCACAGTTTGGACCATTATAAAGTATAACACAACTTCCTGTGTCCTGTAACCAAATAAGATCCTTGAGTAAAAAAAATAAATTCTAATGGAATCCTAGTGGGACCAGATTGCTTAGTTTTAAAATAAAATAAAAATTGTTAGCGTGTGCGTAATGCTTTTAATAAGTAACATGATCAAATTGCTAAAATGTCGATGAAAGTTAGAATCTGAATTTTTACGACGTTTAAAATAATTCTAGTGGTATGTTTGTAAAAGAGTAACAAGCAGTTAGTGTATGTGGTCTGCTTCCACGCGGAAGAGGAAATACGTTCTAAATTGTCCACGGGGGTGGGAAAGCAGTGTAGGTGTTTTCTGCAGGAGGATCTTACCTGGAGACATGTTCTTTGTGCAAATCCATTGTCCAAATGTGTTACTGTGGACAAAAACGTTAGCAGATTAAAATCTGTTGTCCAGGGATAGCTGGTATGCCCACACTGAATACCTCCTTTATGGTTTTCCAGGCAAGAGGATTTGTTACATTGACCATTTATGTAGTTCATGTATTGGGTTTAAAAAATCATAACGGTATTAGAACTTCCACTTTTATAAGTAAATATTTGATAATAAGATGTGTGTATTAAAGACACTCTATAACTTCAGAATCAGCTCAGCAAGTTTACATGTATTTCAAAATTTGCTAGCTTATAATATAATGGAGTAACAGTTTTTCATGGGCTCTTTTGAGCATGAATCACATGATTACTAGCTTAAATTTTTATGAACATGGTTTATAAATCCTTTGATTTTCTTAGTGACGATAGTTTTGCCAAACATATGCCGTATTTCCAATACTTGTCTGTTGATGACAGTGTACTTGAGTTTTACAGTCTGTTCCAACTGTCCTTGGAATCCTTTAACTACTACTGAGTAATTTTCTCATCTTGTCACCCATTTCTCCTCAGAAAACCTGTGTTACGACCAGGTTATAGACATGAATTTTGCCTGCGGTAAGTAGCTAACTCTGGCACACTATTGGAAACCGTGTACCTATCTGTGAAGCAGTTCAGAGGGTCGTGCAGAGCAACTTCATACAGACAGCTAGTGAAGGCGATCAACCAGACTTTATTACGGCGTAACAGCAGGGAATTCGTGGGTAAGCGCTGCCCTGAATGTCTCACCATTGTATTTAGATGCAATTTTCCTTTAACTTATCTTTGAAAAACCAAACCCCCTTTCACTGAACAATGGCAAATAGTTAACAAATAGGTACATTTTATAAGTATGCTTTATTGACTCAAGTAAAATTTATACTGCATATCTAATAAGATATGCCATCTTTAAAAATTATAACGCCCTGGAACTGTAAACCCCACCCTCACTAAACAAAAAAAAACCATTAAAGATTATTTACTGTATGAAACAAAAAGGGAACCATTGAAACTTAATGAAAATTTTTTATTTTTAAAAATGTTTTCAAATCCGAATCTAATGTGTATTGGCTTTATGTATTTCAATAATTACATGAATGACCTAAATGGGGAAATGATGAACAGTACTCTAGCAAGGTAAAGAATAGAAATCTCCCTTTCTCCCCCCTAGCTTCTAGTTTGACAATAGGGAACATCTAACAATCCTATTCCAATAAAAACAGCAATAGTACTGTGCTTTGAAAAATATCTGGTTGCATATCATTCTTAATATGTCACATAATGCTGTTGCCCTTAAGACTTCAAACAGTAGCTATAGGTTCCAACCTGGCACTTCAGGTAATGAAAAATGATGACCAAAAAATGCTTTAAGTTAAAAGTAAAAATATATCTTATGAAATTTCTCGAAGCAGATTGTCTGATTAAAATATTTAGCTTTAAAAAATCTGAAAAAAAAACAACAAAAACTGCCATCCTATTGTTCAAATAATTGCACTCAAATGACCTAGAAAATGGACTGGACCGATTCTTCCATTAACTCATTTTAAACTCTCTGTATTTTTAGCAAGGATGAGTAATTACAAGGATCTATTATTACTCCATTATCCTCTGGCCTTCTAACCTATTTTGTCTAACTCAGAATTTGAAAAGTTTAATACCATTTTCCCTTTGATTAAATACCAATTCCTTAGCTGTGTAGTTTTTAAAAGGTAATCTGCTTTAAATTCTGAAAATCGGTACCAAAAAAATGTACACAGCTTATTCTAATCACTAACATTTATAAAACTTACACTCCAACAAATTAAAAAAGAGTAAATAAAACTTTTTTTTTTTAAATAGTGCATACAAGGCACAAGAGCTTCTTAGTATATTTACTGAAGCCTAAGATTTTGGCATCAACAAACACACCACTTCAGTTTATCTGAAACTCAATTTCCAAACAGCACACCATTTACTTATGTTTAACTAAATTTCCAAAAGTGTATAATTTTTGATTTGCATCATTTAATCTTAATAGATGACGAACTATATATTTAAACTATCATACCTTTGATGAGAGGACACAGAAATAATATCAATATAAATGGAGGATTAATTGACCCATCAGGAATTCTTAACAGAAATTAGATATTTTTGCTATGTTCAATAAAAATAAAATAAAAAAACTTTAAAAAATGTTAAGCCCTGGCCAGTGTGGCTCAGTTGGTTGAGTGTCGTCCCATGCACCAAAAGGTTGCTGGTTCCATTCCAGGTCAGAGCACATGCCTGGGTTGTGGGCTTGATTCCCAGTAGGGGGCGTGCAGGTGGCAGCCAATGGATGTTTCTTGCATCAGTGTTTCTCTCCCTCTTCCTCTCTTTCTAAAATCAATAAAAACATTAAAAAAAAATTTTTAAGCCAAACTGGCTAAGGAGTATCATAAAAAATAAACCGATTTTCATAATTGTTATAGATTTCCCCCAATTTAAGAAGGTAAGAAGAGATGAAAAATATATTTCAGATGTAATAGAAATGTATTCTTTCTGACAAAACTTTTCTAGCGAGTTGCTTATCAGTGAGTTCGAGCATCAATGATCATACTTATTTTCTAGCAGGGAACAAAAGCTAGAATTAGATTAAAGTCTAGCAAAAATGGATGGTGATCTTCAACTATAGGTCATTTGGAACTTGTAATAAATTCACTCCATCTGAAGCTGGATTGACATCAGAAGGAATAAACAAAGAAGTCTGTTTGGCTACCTCCATGTTTTCATCGGTAACAGATTTTACGAACAAACTTATCATTATAATGTGACTAGAAATCTTTTCAACCTCAGTTTCTTCATCTTAATTTTCTGGATGAAAATTGTAATAAATTGTGCTACCGAATTATTTGGGTGAAAACTGGCCCATGAATTTACTCAAAGTTTTTTATGATAGAAGGTATTTTTGCCCTTGATCCATAAGACACAATTATTTTTAATATTTCACAGAAATTTGTGTTAGTTGAGACAATCTGTATCCTGATTTTAAAAAGGTGATGTTTTAAGCAACAGCTTGGAGAGAAGTAATCAATTCATATTCTGCGTATCCAGCCAAAGGGAAATGGGACAACTGGTCAACGGTGCCCTCCTGTGGGAAGCCTCTTCCTCCATCTACAGCACTGATACCTAGAAATGAAACAGAAAACATGAAACTATTGTGTTAACTATTTTAAAAACAACAAGTCATCCATTCAAACAAACTCATTGTTGCAATAACATCCCTTGTTCAAAATTGTTTTCTATACTAGAAGACTCAGTAGATGTGTTCTTGAAGATAGCCCTCGACATCAATGCCTTCAAACTATATTGTGCATATACAAGACCAGAGGACCTTGTTAGAATGCAAAAGATGCAGACTCTGATTCAGTAGGACTAGACACAGTGATGGCGAACCTATGACACGCGTGTCAGAGGTGACACGCGAACTCATTTTTTTGGTTGATTTTTCTTTGTTAAATGGCATTTAAATATATAAAATAAATATCAAAAATATAAGTCTTTGTTTTACTATGATTGCAAATATCAAAAAATTTCTGTATGTGACACGGCACAAGAGTTAAGTTAGGGTTTTTCAAAATGCTGACACGCCGAGCTCAAAAGGTTCGCCACCACTGGACTAGAGTGAGGTCCAGCATCCTGCGTTTCTATTAAGCTCTCAGGTGAGGGCAATGATACTGGTTTGGGACCCCAATTTGAGAGGCAGGGTTCTTCTGCATTTGTCTGAGGGCCACTACACATTTAGGAGTGACAGATGAGTTAGAAGAGGGATTTAAGGAAATATGTCTGAAATTTCATGTGCATAGAAACACAGCAATTTTTGTTTATAATTTATAAGAGGGAAGGTTGGATAGCCTAAATTGAGTCTCTACTTTAGCACTACTATAGGTCTGGGTACATTATAATTATCTGGGACATATGCTGACTAAGAAATAATATATAAAAGGCCACAGGTTATTTACTAATGTAGTTCAAAAAGAGAACAGAATATGAAGATAACATTTAGTAAGGTAGTTAAATTAAGCATATGTTCAATATAAATCTGCACTGAATGAATTGCAAGTCAAAGATGTAAAGCAGAAAAGCTATTTTAAAAACTATTTGGAAAAACTATACCTTAGGAAAATGCAATTTTTTAAAAAAAGAAACATTTTACTGTCTCTGGTTATATCAATAGAATGAAAAGTATGACATCAGAAAGTCACTTTTTAATGTCAATGCAGCTGACTTGTGCCGTCCTATGGTTATTAAGACCATTATGTCTTATATTCAAATGTAATAAAATCAAGTTTTTGTGAGACTGTTAATTTTAACAATGTTATTTTACCACGTATTTACAAAATCCTTATTTAGAACCTACTACGTGTCTGGTACTTGGCAAAGTGTGGAGGATAATGATGAACAAATGCAACAGCGGTCTTGTGTCAATACACTGGGGCATCTACATGACACGATATTACGATGTAAACTTGTAAAATATTTAACACATGACCTCCCAAACAATGGTGATTATTACTAATAATTCAAAATACTAAGAAAATTCCTATAAAACTTTGCATGCTTTACAGACCTATGTTCTGTAAAACATTTATTTGTGGTATTGGTTGGTGATTCATATTTGTTTATTCATAGTTACATTTTAAGAATCATTTCCAGAAATTTAATAGTGTGTCTTTGCCATTTAACCTTATAAGAAGATTACATTTTCACTCCCCTAACCATAGTTGTGATGAACCTGATCCACTCTACCATAATGTATAGTCATCCAAGACCAAAACAGTCAATGGGAAAATGGCCAGATCCGTGTTTTGCTGTTACTTAGAGAGCTACTCATTAAAACCAAACAAAACAAATTTTAAAAGATTTTAAAAAACAGATTTTGAGGGTTAAAATGGGTTAAAAAAAACTAACACAGAAACTAAAAATACACACTCAGATAGCCATGAAATACTTTGACATGAATGATTTTGTTTGAGATGCAACTGTCTCACTTCTCATAGACTTTGGGATTCTAGATTGAAGTTTTATAAATAGAGAGTTGTTTTGATAACCTTGATGTATTTGTAGTTGTTATAATGGTAGATATAGCTGTTTGTTTTGTCTACATGTTTATGGCTTTGCTCCAAAGGGGCGCTTTACTGTACCTTTCTATTGACTGCAGGCTTATAAGTAGGTTATGTATTAAAGAAACCGATTTTGAAGTACAGGTTTTTAAAAATTATGGTATAATGGAAGTGATCTGGAATGCCTATATTTTAAGAATGACACATGCTGTGGGTGGGTCCTAGTGTGACCAAAAAGAGGGTAAAAGGTCTACACTAACAGTACGTGATTCTCTTGTACTTAGACCCAGTGAGATCCTGCTGATGAGTGATCAAGGACATGACCACTATATATCCCGAAGGACAGAAACATTTTTTTTTAAATTGTACAATCCTATGAAATGTTAAGAGAATTGACATGTAAACATCAACATTTCAGGATCAATCCTTGCCACTGAATGTATTACTATAAAAATGAATTTGTTCATCAACTTATTTTGGGTCAGCTAAGACATCTTTTAATTTGAATCACTCAAAAATAAATAATGCTTATGGAAACAATTTGCCCTATGAGAATTAGAAAAGTGTGAAAAATATAAAACATAAAGGAAAAGCTTAACTTACTTTCATACAATAGGAATTTGTTTTGTTTGAAGAATTAAGTCTCATTCTCCATGGTCAATGCAGGATTGCTCATCCCTTCAAGAAAGAACTTGAATTAGCATTTTTTTTGGTTGCTTTTGAACAAATAGGCAGAGATTTGTTTATTCATCCGTGAGTTTTCCTAGTACACGGTATGGGTGTTTATAAATAAGATGGTAATATAAACACACACACGAGAAACGTGTAGGCCACAACCACTGTCACCAAAAAAAAAAGAGATGTATACCTGAAGGAAAAGGTACATTGAACCTGGCACTTCCCACTATCATAAATCATTGTTTCCTAATTCTTCCTTGACCTACCTCATTCTAGTTAAACTAATCTTTGAGCCCTTTCTCACCTCGTCTTTCTCATGTTTCTCTTCTTTTACCTCATCTTTTTAACTTCAGTTTCTCATTCACCTATCAAAGTAACAGAAATATTAATCCAAGAAGCCAACTACTAACAGCATGAATCCTTCTTCATCTCCCCAAAAATTGACCTGCAACTATACATCACTTCTTTGCCTCTAAGGAAACTGATGAATTCTAAAGGCAAATAGGTGTCATCAATTTTTGTCCTTCCCATAGATCAGAAAATGGAATGGCAGGTTTGAAGGTAAAGAGAGACCAAATTATGAATACTCAAATGATGGGGATCTTCTGAGGGAATATACCAGATGGGGCAAAAGTAGGTTTATAAATACACAAAACACAGAATTTATAATTGTATTATTATTTTTAATTATTGTATTATTCCCCATTTGAATAACTAAACCTACTTTTGCCCAACCCTTTAAAAAAAACAAGACTTTTGGTCAGGGCACATACAAGAATCAACCAATAAGTAAATGGGACAAAAAAAACAAGACTTCTTAAAGAAAGCCAATATTTTAGGAGAATATGACTGATTATCCTATATAACAAAAGGCTAATATGCAAATAGCGCGAACGGCGGAACAACCAAACAACTGGTCACTATGAGGAGCGCTGACCACCAAAGGGCGCACGCGGAACATGGCAGGCATCGGCAGCGGCAAATACACTGGGGCATCTACATGACACGATATTACGATGTAAACTTGTAAAATATTTAACACATGACCTCCCAAACAATGGTGATTATTACTAATAATTCAAAATACTAAGAAAATTCCTATAAAACTTTGCATGCTTTACAGACCTATGTTCTGTAAAACATTTATTTGTGGTATTGGTTGGTGATTCATATTTGTTTATTCATAGTTACATTTTAAGAATCATTTCCAGAAATTTAATAGTGTGTCTTTGCCATTTAACCTTATAAGAAGATTACATTTTCACTCCCCTAACCATAGTTGTGATGAACCTGATCCACTCTACCATAATGTATAGTCATCCAAGACCAAAACAGTCAATGGGAAAATGGCCAGATCCGTGTTTTGCTGTTACTTAGAGAGCTACTCATTAAAACCAAACAAAACAAATTTTAAAAGATTTTAAAAAACAGATTTTGAGGGTTAAAATGGGTTAAAAAAAACTAACACAGAAACTAAAAATACACACTCAGATAGCCATGAAATACTTTGACATGAATGATTTTGTTTGAGATGCAACTGTCTCACTTCTCATAGACTTTGGGATTCTAGATTGAAGTTTTATAAATAGAGAGTTGTTTTGATAACCTTGATGTATTTGTAGTTGTTATAATGGTAGATATAGCTGTTTGTTTTGTCTACATGTTTATGGCTTTGCTCCAAAGGGGCGCTTTACTGTACCTTTCTATTGACTGCAGGCTTATAAGTAGGTTATGTATTAAAGAAACCGATTTTGAAGTACAGGTTTTTAAAAATTATGGTATAATGGAAGTGATCTGGAATGCCTATATTTTAAGAATGACACATGCTGTGGGTGGGTCCTAGTGTGACCAAAAAGAGGGTAAAAGGTCTACACTAACAGTACGTGATTCTCTTGTACTTAGACCCAGTGAGATCCTGCTGATGAGTGATCAAGGACATGACCACTATATATCCCGAAGGACAGAAACATTTTTTTTTAAATTGTACAATCCTATGAAATGTTAAGAGAATTGACATGTAAACATCAACATTTCAGGATCAATCCTTGCCACTGAATGTATTACTATAAAAATGAATTTGTTCATCAACTTATTTTGGGTCAGCTAAGACATCTTTTAATTTGAATCACTCAAAAATAAATAATGCTTATGGAAACAATTTGCCCTATGAGAATTAGAAAAGTGTGAAAAATATAAAACATAAAGGAAAAGCTTAACTTACTTTCATACAATAGGAATTTGTTTTGTTTGAAGAATTAAGTCTCATTCTCCATGGTCAATGCAGGATTGCTCATCCCTTCAAGAAAGAACTTGAATTAGCATTTTTTTTGGTTGCTTTTGAACAAATAGGCAGAGATTTGTTTATTCATCCGTGAGTTTTCCTAGTACACGGTATGGGTGTTTATAAATAAGATGGTAATATAAACACACACACGAGAAACAGTGTAGGCCACAACCACTGTCACCAAAAAAAAAAAGAGATGTATACCTGAAGGAAAAGGTACATTGAACCTGGCACTTCCCACTACCATAAATCATTGTTTCCTAATTCTTCCTTGACCTACCTCATTCTAGTTAAACTAATCTTTGAGCCCTTTCTCACCTCGTCTTTCTCATGTTTCTCTTCTTTTACCTCATCTTTTTAACTTCAGTTTCTCATTCACCTATCAAAGTAACAGAAATATTAATCCAAGAAGCCAACTACTAACAGCATGAATCCTTCTTCATCTCCCCAAAAATTGACCTGCAACTATACATCACTTCTTTGCCTCTAAGGAAACTGATGAATTCTAAAGGCAAATAGGTGTCATCAATTTTTGTCCTTCCCATAGATCAGAAAATGGAATGGCAGGTTTGAAGGTAAAGAGAGACCAAATTATGAATACTCAAATGATGGGGATCTTCTGAGGGAATATACCAGATGGGGCAAAAGTAGGTTTATAAATACACAAAACACAGAATTTATAATTGTATTATTATTTTTAATTATTGTATTATTCCCCATTTGAATAACTAAACCTACTTTTGCCCAACCCTTTAAAAAAAACAAGACTTTTGGTCAGGGCACATACAAGAATCAACCAATAAGTAAATGGGACAAAAAAAACAAGACTTCTTAAAGAAAGCCAATATTTTAGGAGAATATGACTGATTATCCTATATAACAAAAGGCTAATATGCAAATAGCGCGAACAGCGGAACAACCAAACAACTGGTCACTATGAGGAGCGCTGACCACCAAAGGGCGCGCGCGGAACATGGCAGGCATCGGCAGCGGCAAAATGGTGGAGCAGGTGAGCGAGGGCACCAGACCAAGGCGGGGCACCAGTCGCTGTCATTGGGGCGAGCCTCTGGTGGTTACTGAAAATTCTTTTCTCACGCGTGCCACGGTCCCGCCCAGTACTCGCACCCACTGACAGTGTCGGCCCTGCTCATACTCGCTGCTGGTGCCAGCCCCAATTGCTCTGCACTGTCAGCGGGTGCGAGCGGGGCTGACACCGTTAGCGCATGGGAACAGCAGGAGTGGGGCTGCCAGCAGACAGGGGACTATGGCGGGAGGGGCAGGGCAGGGGTACAGAGGATGGGCCGAGACCTGCCCCTGTGTCCACCGCAGCCTCGCAGCCCACAGTTCCTTTTAAGGTGCACAAATTCGTGCACTGGGCCCCTAGTCTATATAATAAAAGCCTAAGTGACCATTAAGGTGGAATGACCAGAACGACTGGTCACTATGATGCACACTGACCACCAGGGGGCAG
Organism: Myotis brandtii; assembly: GCF_000412655.1. Classification (NCBI taxonomy): domain Eukaryota; kingdom Metazoa; phylum Chordata; class Mammalia; order Chiroptera; family Vespertilionidae; genus Myotis; species Myotis brandtii. The sequence goes on along the minus strand of NW_005356870.1, from coordinate 8,903,233 downwards.
ACACTCAATGCAGGAGCTGTCCCCTGGTGGTCAGTGTGCTCCCACAGGGGGAGTGCAGCTCAGCCAGAAGCTGGGCTCATGGCTGGCGAGCACAGCGGCAGGAGCCTCTCCCGCCTCCGCAGCAGCGCTAAGGATGTCCGACTGACTGCTTAGGCCCGCTCCCAAGCTGTCAGTTGGACATCCCCTGAGGGTTCCCAGACTACGAGAGGGCACAGGCCGGGCTGAGGGACCCCCCTAACCCCCGAGTGCACAAATTTTATGCATCGGGCCTCTAGTATATTTAATAAAGACCTTATAATTTTTAATCAGGACGATCCATTTTTTTTCACCATTACTAAATCCCAAAGAGACATCAAGGAAACTAGTAAATAAAGTGCAGTCAGCTAAAACTAAGCAGTGCTAAGAGAGAGTTTGAAGGAAAGAACAGGAATGAAGGAGAAAGGATTGAGAAATTCAATTAGGCAACCTAGTGAGTTTCTGGCTAACATTGTCTCAATGGTGAATGAGTGGTTTCATACTCATTTATAGGGACACCATACACATTTACTCACACCTGCATGTTTGACCACATTGTTTTTGCTTAAGCCTTCCCAACCTGGGAAATAAGTAGTGTTTTCAAGATAAGGAAGCTAAATCTAAAAGTTTAGGTAACTTCACAAATACCACCTACTAATTAGGTGCCCAAATTGGGATTTGAAATCAAGTCTGTCCAGCTTCAAACCTTGCTGTTCTTTGCCAATAAAGAAGTAATCAAAAGATTAAAATCAACAGCAATAACAAGAGAACTATGAAGAAAATACATGTAGCTAAAGTTATGGTAATTATGCAGTCACTTTGACATTTTGAAATTGGATAGAAACCTTAGGGCAAAAGAACTGCATAATTTGAAATCCTTTACAGCAGATATTTTTCAATCTTTTGTCTGAGTTGATTACGTTTTTCCATTTTAAAAATTATACTTTGAATTTATTTTGATCATTTAGTATGCAGGAATAAAGACTTGGTTCTTTAAGCTGGAAAAAAACACAGTGTAGATCTATCTTTCACAAAATGATTTTCTAGAGCTAACAGACATTCAAGTACTTCCCAAATAGAAGTTCCTGAAAATAACTCTAAATTTACACTGAAAGTCAGACTGTAAAGCAAGAAAAATCCTATAGGAAATATAATGGAATGTTTTTCACTATTTTAACCTTTTAAAAATAAAATATATCCGAAAAGCCGAACAGGCACACCCTTACCAGCTTTGTCTTTCCCCGGGTTTGTGCTGCTCTCTGTCCAAGACTGAGAATCAGTAAGGAGGTGGCTCTGGGACTCTCTCAATGGCTTTGCAGGAAATTGATGGTTTTCAGGACTGAAGAAGAATAATCATCATCACAATCATCACATTAACTCTCGACAATATTAACATGTTTCTCAGAGTGTGGAACTCAAACCACTGTGGTGCGAGATCATTGTAGAAATTACCCAAGACAATTGGGGGAACACAGGAACAATTAAATCACCCTGGCTCGCAATGAGAAGAAGTGTTCTCTCTTTAGTTCTCTTTTCATTTTGATTACAATAAGGTGACAACCTGCAACTCTGGCAAATCTCCATTTTTAATACAAAAACTTGGCCTCAGCTTCAGACTTTAGCAGGTAAGGGAATCTAATTAGACCTAACAGTATTTCATTTCCAATTTTCCATTGTTATACTCTATTTATGACAAATTATACTGGTTTGTCATTTATGACAGTGGTATGAAGTTTGATTTAAAAATAAATCTCAGTGCAAGTTTAAATAAACATATTAAAGAAAAATGGTATTTTTAAGTGGTATGTGGATATGGAAAAAATCTATGAAGGTGATGGTAGAAAGATAAGTTTGAGGAAAAATTGGTCTAGTGTTTCCAAAGTGGCCTGACTGGTCTTGAACAAAGAATCCTCTATCCCCTGTAAGACTGAAACAACAAACTTGAGCATCATCTTGCAGGAGGTGTTGAAAACATCTGACCTTATCAGGTCTTCCAAGCCTGGTGTTTAATTTGGGAAAATGAAAGAGTCTGAAAAAAAGAACTTGAGTTTTAAAATTTAAGTACACATGCCACATATTGACATATTGGATGGTATGAAAAAATAAATATATAAATTAAAATAACATGAGTTAGAAAAAAAATATTGGCATAGAAACTATTATTTTAGAACACCCTGAAATACTAATTATAATACTGCTCAAAAGAAAAAACTACTTAAAATTCCTCCAAGAATAATTTCACATATTTCAGTTGTCTGTAACTATTATTTTTTAAAGGATATGCTTTTGCATCTCAGATCTAAAATTTGAGAATATTTTAATTTTGTGCAACTTTAACCTACCCTTATTAAAAACTTGAAGGTAAATCTTTTTAAAAAACTATGTCTTCCATTCCTATGAATGTCTCCCATTCCTTTTACTCTAATTCTTTTGATTCCTCAGGAAAGAGGCCATCTACCAGGTATAGGGACTAAGTCCTGGTTTAGGGATTCCGTGGAGACTGATTGCCGGCATCGATCCATTCATTTAATGATACTCATTCAGTAACTATTACATCAATGAATAAAGTCTTTGATCTCATGGAAATTTCACTGTAACCGAGGAAGAATAATAATAAAGGAATAAATATATAATAAGTCAGGTGACAATACGAGCTATGACAACTAGTGTCCAGGGAAGTGTCGGAGCAGGTTACTCTTTTACAAAGGCTTTTCAAGGATGGCCTCTATTGTGAAGTTACACCTGAGTAGAAAGTGAATGAAGAGAAGGCACAGACCATTCAGGATTCCGGAGGAAGAACATTTAGGAAGAGGAATGAACAAGTACAAAGGCATTAAATAAGGGACATGCCTGGTGTATGAGAAACAGCCAAGATCTGTGTGTCCAAGGATTGTTACTGAGGAACAGTAGGGCTGACATTAGAGAGGTGCCGGGAGCCAGATTAGATAGAATGAGGTAAGGACATTCACTAGTCTTTATTCTGAGTAAGATGGGAAATCAATGGAGGTTTTTGAGCAGAAGAGCGACAAAATCTGATTTATGTTTCAAAAGGATCACGCTGACTTCCTAATGAATAGACTGGAGTAGGGAAAAAAATGGAATCAGGAAGGTCAGGAAGAAATTGAAACAATTCATGTGAGAAATGATACAGATGTATTTTGAGGGGGAATCTGATAGGGTTTGCAAATGGAGTAAATAAAGAAAAACTTAAGAAAGGAATCGGAATGAGTCCGGTGTTTCTGGCCAGAGTACCTGGGAGGACAGAGGTCACAAATACTGATTCACGTATGGAAGAATGAGGAGAATCAGGCTTTGGTGGGCGTGAGGGTGTGGATGGCTGGAATCAGGAGTTCTGCTTTGCACCTGCTCAGCTGGCCATGACTTTTAGACACTGACGTGGGAATGTTGAGTAGACAGCCAGATATAAAACTCTGGAGCACAGCGATCCCAACAATAACCACAGAAATTTTATATGGGCTAATCAGGGAGAATTATAAAATTCTGTAGCTGCCAAAATCCAATCTCAACATTTAAAGGAAACAGGAGAAGCCTGACCTCTTCAAGATCACCTGGCGAGGTAACAGTGCCAGAACCGGCTTCCTCTCCATACCCTGGGGACACGTCGTGGGAGAGGTATGATCTCTAAAACCCAAAGAGTCTTAAACTACAAAAACCACTTAATAAAGATAAGAAGCATTATTGAAAACTACTGTTAAATTTTATGAAAGCTATGACAACATAACACATAACTTATTAAAACTAGATTTTTCTGCACCAAAGTAAAGAAAACCATTAACATTTAGCTCCTGAGGAGTTTTCAAGCCAAAACTCTCAGAGCATGTCCCAAAACACTCTGGTGCCTTTGAATGTCCCTGTGAAGCACATTGAAATCCCTCATTGATGGAGAGTCTGGTCTATACATAGCTCCCTCTAGGGGTGGGGTGGTGAATAGGTTTCATCTCCTGACAATCTATGATAATAAAAGCATAATATGCTAATTAGACCGGACAGCCAAATGACCTTCCGGATGTCATTCTGGACGTCCTTCTGGATGAAGCCGCGGCGGCAGGGGCCGAGGCAGAGGCAGTTAGGGGTGATGAAGCAGGCAGGCGAGCAGTTAGGGGTGATGAGGCAAGCAGGTGAGCGGTTGGGGTGATCAGGCAGGCAGGCAGAGTGGTTAGGGGCAATCAGGAAGGCACGCAAGCGGTTAGGGGCGATCAGGCAGGCCAGTGAGCAGTTAGGGATGATCAGGCAGGCAGGTGAGCAGTTGGAGGCGATCAGGCAGGCAGGCAGAGTGGTGAGGGGTGATCAGGCAGGCAGGCAGTGGTGAGGGGTGATCAGGCAGGCAGGCAGGTGAGCGGTTAGGAGCCAGCGGTCCCGGGATGTGAGAGAGTGCAGGCCAGGCTGAGGGACACCCCCCCATGCATGAATTTCGTGCACCGGGCCTCTGGTTTAAAATAATTTGGAATGGCCGCCAGGATCACTACTTTGAGACGCATTCTGGGGTCAGGCCAGGCTGCAGAGGAGAAATACTGTTGGCAATAAGAAATCCACACTAGCCCTAGCCGGCCTGGCTCAGTGGATAGAGCATCAGCCTGCGGACTGAAGGGTCCCAGGTTCGATTCTGGCCGGGGGCATACGCCTGGGTTGTGGGCTCGATCCCTAGTAGGGGCATGCAGGAGGCAGCCAATTGGTGATTCTCTCTCATCATTGATGTCTCTATCTCTCTCACCTTCTCCCTTCCTCTCTGAAATCAATAAAGAATTATATTTTTTAAAAAAGAAAGAAAGAAATCCACACTAGACAGGGGGAGCGCAGGTATAGGTGCATGCACACTGCATTCTGGCACCTAAGAAACTCTCTAATATTTAACTAAGAATGCTATTATGGTTATGCTTTTGCTATTGGATTTCATTAAAAATCAGAAGTATGTCATATTCAAATAACTCTGTCTTAACGATATAAATTAGTTTTTAAAACTTATTCATATACGTATAGCATTTTAAACATTTAAGTAGTTTTGCCTTTTGCCAGTTAGCAGCCAAATCAGAATCAAATTTCAGGTTTTCCTTAGATTCTTGATAGACTAAAACCAAAACAGACTTAAAACACTGGCAAAAGTCTCCTGACTTTTAATACATTCCCAAGAGCCCTTCCCTCCTCTCCGCAGAAATGGCTCAGATAATGCACAGAGGTCTGTAAAGAGCAGCAGGAATAGGCTGCACAATGCTAACAAAACTGCTAACAAAAGAGCAGGTGTCTGGGATTCCATTCGTCCTCCAGAGGCCTGACCCAGGGAAGTTTCCTGATCTCTTTATAAGTTACCTGGAGAGTCAGAGGAAAGTCCACCTGGATCGGCTCACCTGACCGCCAGGCAAGCTAATCTGGACTTACTTTTTTTTTCTTTTAAGTACAATTTTTTTAAATAGTTTTTTTTATTAATTTCAGAGAGGAAGGAAGAGGGAGAAAGAGATAGAAACATCAACGATGAGAGTATCATTGATTAGCTGCCTCCTGAACGCTCCCCACTGGGGATCGAGCCCACAGCCTGGGCATGTGCCCTTGACCGGAATCGAACCTGGGACCCTTTAGTCCGCAGGTCGACGCTCAATCCACTGAGCCAAACCGGCTAGGGCTTAAGTACAATATATTTTTTAAAAAAATCATAATATGCTTCAGTCAACTAAAATGTTTAGAGAATTAACAACCTGTTTATACACCACCCAGATTAATAACAGAATTTTTCAACTATAACTAAAGCTCCTGATTTTTTCCTCCCTCCTTCATTCCAAACAGAAACCACTGTAGTGAATTCTCTTATATTCTTAAAACTTTTCAAAGAAACATGTAACCCAAGGACAGGTGAGGATAACAGATGTTATTGGAAAGTGAAGTAGAAAAAAACAACATGAGATTACTTTTTCGATGCTGGATTCAGTCCTGCAGGAGTGGACGGCTGTTCAGGATCTTGGTTCACAAGGCAAGTTGGGAAGGAGCAGCCATCGCCGAGACTATAATGGAAACAAACACTTACAACGGAGCCACGAAAACGCCAACAGAGTGAGACTCTGTTACAGCGCTCACGTCTGCGAGCAGAACACAGTTCCGTGATGGGCCCAACGTGTGCCAGACACTGATTTCAATACAGTCTGTATAGGGGGTGAGGAGTTAATTTATTTCCACATTGGTACAACAGTGAATCATAAAATAGTACGTTAAAAAACAGGAGGTCCTGTGCAGAACCATAGAGTCCCTTTGCTGGATTACTTTCATTGGTTTAATACCGGAAACATTTCACAACGAAATACCTTGAAAACACGGGTAGCAACCAGTACTTCTTCTCATCACCAAAAACTTGTCGCATATTTTTACTGAAACCCAAGCTGAATCCATTCTTATCTGTTCCATGTCGAAATACAGGACTTCTAAAAGCCTCTAAAAAAGACAGCAGAGCAATCACGTGAGTAATGAACATTAACTAGTAACCTTTAGAAGTGATTGAGTTAAATGAGGGCACTCGAAAATCAATGGCTAACCCCCTGAGGACTTATGTGCCTACCAGCAGCCCAGCAATGAAGATTGCTTGTACTGCTTTAAAAGAATCTAATGATTACATTTACTTTAATTTCTAAGTAACCTTTTAACTATTATAGCAGCAGATGGGCATTGCAGAAAACTAGAAAATACAAAAAGCAAGTAATTTACATCTTCTAATTCTTTTTTAGATACATGGGTGGATGGATATAAATATATACAAATCTACATAGGTTTTAACTAAAATGAGACTACACATACATTCTATAGCCTGCATTTTACAGTATGTTCCATTTTACAATCTCATTGAATCATACCTACCCAAAATATACTTTAAAGCTGGTTTGTCCAAACCAAGATCCAATGCAGAATCATACCATGTGTGTGACTATGCCCACACTGCATATGGAAGCTGAGGTGCAGAGAGGCTGTGGGACTTGCCCAAGATCACACAGGAAATGAATGATCACACAGAAAGTAAATATCAGCATGCAACCTGAACAAGGCCATCAATGTTCTTCCCATGCTTCATTTTTTTCTGAGATGTAAAAATATAAAATTTTAATTTTTTGACTATGAATAAACGCATGAGTATAATGAGTTCTGTCCATCATGTAAAAAAGAAAACTCTAATTAGCAGAGTGAAGGTACTAAAAATATGTGGCAATTTCCAAGTTCCTTAGCATTTATCCCCCAAGTCAGTGATGGCGAACCTATGACACGCGTGTCAGAGGTGACACGCGAACTCATTCTTTGGGTTGATTTTTCTTTGTTAAATGGCATTTAAATATATAAAATAAATATCAAAAATATAAGTCTTTGTTTTACTATGGTTGCAAATATCAAAAAATTTCTATATGTGACACGGCACCAGAGTTTAGGGTTTTTCAAAATGCTGACACGCCGAGCTCAAAAGGTTCGCCATCACTGGTCTAAGTTATGTAGCTTTATGTATAACACAGGTTTATAACCGGAGGACCACATTGTAGGATGTCCTTTCGGTGTTACAAGTTCAATCTACAAGCTTGAGGAGTTAAAAGCTTCTAGAAGCAATTCATTTACTTTTGATAAATTGAAATTTAATTGTCCAACATCTATTTTGAAAGTAAGATACTTTGTTTAGAAATTACTTTATTATACCAATTTTCACCCTAATAGTATCTGCTATAAGAAGATTTCGCCTGAATATTAAAAATTGTCATTCATTGGCCACAATTAATCTTCACTGACAATTATAATCATGGAATCTCACTGTTTGAAGTGTCCTTTGAGATCATAAGTCCTGGCTGTATTCCCAAACTCCCAACCTTAGTCTAGAAAACTCCAGTTAGCTTAGTCCCTGCTTACTCATCAAACCTCATAGTATATATTTTTTTGTTTTTTAGCTTTCTATGTATCAACCATGTGGGCAGTGTCTCAAACATTGCTAGGTCTCTTCCTACAGACTTCTGTAAAAATTGAGGTGAAAATTTATAGAACATCGTGCACTGCTGGTGGGAATGCAGACTGGTGCAGCCACTGTGGAGAACAGTATGGCATTTCCTCAAAAAACTAAAAATGGAACTCCCATTTGACCCAGTGATCCCACTGCTAGGAATATATCCCAAGAAACTAGAAACACCAATCAGAAAGGATATATGCACCCCTATGTTCATAGCAGCATAACTGACCATAGCTAAGATTTGGAAACAGTGTAAGTGCCCATCAGCAGATGAATGGATTAGAAAACTGTGGTACATCTACACAATGGAATACTACGCTGCTGTAAAAAAGAAGGAATTCTTACCATTTGCAACAGCATGGATGGAACTGGAGAGCATTATGCTAAGCAAAATAAGCCAGTCAGAGAAAGATAAATATCACATGGTCTCAATCATTTGTGGCATATAACGAACAATATAAACTGATGAACAAAAACAGATCTAGAGACAGAGAAGCATCAATCAGACCATCAAGCCTCAGAGGGAAGGTAGGGGAGGGTGGGGGTAAGGGAGAGAGATCAACCAAAGGACTTGTATGCATGCATATAAGCCTAACCAATGGACACAGAAACCAGGGGGGTGGGGGCGTGAGTGGGGGGATGAGGGGGTAATGGGGGGATAAGGACACATATGTAATACCTTAATCAATAATGAAAAAAATTTTAATCACTTTAAAGCGCATAATTCAGTGACATTTAGTACGTTCATGATTTTCTGCAGCTTCCACCTTTATCAAGTTCCAACATATTTTCTTCACCCCAGAGGAAACCATTAGGCAGTCACATGTGGTAGCATGTTTCAGTACTTCATTCCTTTCTATGGCTGAATACTATTCCACTGGAATATATGTAACCATATTTTTCCTATCCATTCATCCTTTGATGGGAATGTGGGCTGTTTCCACCTTTTGGCTAATGCAAATAGTACTGCTATGAACACTGATGTACAAATTATCTGCTGATTGCTGTTTTCCATTATTTTGGGTATATACCTAAGACTGGAATTGCTGGGTCATATGGTAATTCTATATTTAACATTTTGAGGAATTGCCAAACTGTTCTCACAGTGACCGCACACTTTTATATTCCCACCAGCAATATGTGAAGGTTCCAAATTGGCCACATCCTCACCAAAGCTTGTGGGTTATTTTTAATATCCATCCAAGTGGGTATAAAGGGGTACTCTCTGTGGTTTTGATTTTTATTTCCCTAATAACTAATGACACGGAGCATGTTTTTAGGTGTTTGTTGGCCATTTGTATGTTTTCTTTAGAGAAATGTCTTTTTAAATGTCTATTGAAATCCTTTGCAAATTTTTAAACTGGGCTTGTTTCTCTTGTTGTTGAGTTGTAATATTTACATATTCTGGATACTCGGCCCTTGGACATATGATTTACAAATATTACTCTGAAAGATACTATTCATTCCCCATTGGATGGTCTTGGTACCCCTGATAAAAATCAATTGGCCAAAGATGTCTAAGTTTAGCTCTGTACTCTCAGTTCAATTTCATTAGTCAACATCTCTATCCTTATAACAGCACCACAATGTTTTGATCACTGTAGATTTGCAGCAAGTTCTGAAAATAGTAAGAACTTTGTTTTATTTTTTGGTGGACGTTGTTTTCGCTATGTGGGGCCCTTAATGTTTTCTATATATATGATCATGTCATCTGTGAAAAAGAATAGTTTTAACTTCCTTTCCAATTTGGACATTTTTCTGGGTTAATTTCTTTAACTAGAATTTCCAGTGGTGTTAGAAGCAGCAGAAAGAGGGCATCCTTGTTTTGTTCCTGATCTTAAAGGTTTTTCTTTCTCACCACTGAGTGTAGTTGTGGGGCTCTCATAAAGCCCTTTATCGGATCAAAGAAGTTCCCTCCTATTCTTAGTGTGTTAAGTGCTTTTATCATGAAAGGTATTATATTTTGTCAAACACGTTTTTTGTATCAGTTGAGATAATCATGTGGTTTTCCCCCTTCTATTAATGTGATATATGATGTTTGCATAGTGAACGCCTTTGTATTCCTGGGATAAATCTTACTTGATCACAGCATATGGTCCTTTTAATATGCTGCTGGATTTGGTTTGCTTGTATTTTATTGAGGATTTTTGCATTCGTGTTCCTAAGGGATGTTGTAGTTTTCATGTGATGTCTTTCTCTGGCTTTGCAATTAGTGCAATGCTACCCTTAAAGCGTAAGTAGAAAGTGTTTCCTTTTAATTTTTTTGGCAAAGTTTGAGAAGAATTGGTGTTAATTCTTCTTGAATGTCTGCTAGAATTTACCAGTGAGGCCCTCAAGTCCTGGGTTTTTCTTTGTTGGGAGGTACTTGATTACTGATTCAACTTCCTAACTTGCTCTTGGTCTATTCAGATTTTTTATTTCTTCTTGAGTCAGACTGGTAGTTTATGTGTTTCTAGAAATTGTACATTTCATCTAGGTTACCTAATTTTTGATGTACAAATGTTCATGGTTTCTCTTATAACCTTTTTGATTTCTATAAAGTTGGTAGTCCCCACTTTCATTTCTGATTTTCATAATTTGAGTCTTCTCTCTTTTTTTATTTTATTTCTAGCGATAGGCCTGTCAAATTTATTATTTTCAAAGAACCAACTATTGATTTCATTGATCTTCTATCTTTAAATTCTCTATTTTCATTATCTCCTCTCTAATCTTTACCATTTCCTAACTTTGGCTGGCTTTGGGTTAACTGCTCTTATTTTTACAGTTCTTAAAGTGTGAAGTTATTGATTTGAGATTTCTCTTTTCTTAATGTAAGCATTTATTAGTTACATATTTATTTTCCTCTAAGCACTGTTTTCACAGCATCCCCCTCTGTCGGGCTTTTGAACATACTGTTTTCTCTGCCTGAGATGTTCTAGCTCTTTCCATGACTGACTTCTTAGGTTAAATATGTATTATTTTGGTGAGCTCTTCCCTGATCACTCATCTAAACAGGCACCCTCCTATCACCCTCAGCCCTTGATATATACCTCAGGATCCTATTTGTTTCCTTTAAAGAACTTTGCCTGTTATAATTACTTTTATGTTTAGTTATTGATTTTTCTATGCCCTTCACCAGGCTGTTTGGCCCTTACTCACCACTGCTTTTACATGTGATCAACAGTAAAACAATTACTACACAATGCTTTTACATGTGATAAACAGTAAAACAATTCTATGGAATGAGTGAATATGTTTGTGTCTAAGTCACATCCCACAAAACAATATGGGGAATGGGAATAATTTTTACCACTTCAGGACAGGTAGGCATTTACTCATATGGCAAGTTTTGATGAGTATCTATTTATGTACTTAAGTTCTTTTAACTACAAAATTGCATACTCACCTAATGTAGACTTATTTTTGCTGACTAGCCAACAATGATAGCCAAACAGAGAAGACAAGCTGACAGAAAACATAGCTGCAGCAAAGAATAAAAACATAATATGGAACTTGGCTTGAGTATCTGGTAGACCATTCTATAAAGAAAGGAAGAAAATGAAATGTTTTGTCAAAGGAATAAGCATTCCCCTACTTTTATAAGTAAGATTTTTTTTTTTTGCTTAAAATATTTCTTAAATTTAGATATGGAGAAAGATACATGGCTTTATGTTAAAACTTTGAGAAAAAACATATAGCATCAGATTAAAATAAATGTTTATTGGAATATGAATATATATGGAAAATATATTCAAACTTGGGGTATTTATTTTGTTTGGCATAACTGAATCATAGAAAAACTGTGGTAATATGAGTGTAAATTATAACAGAAGAAAGCAAGGTATAAGGAACTATAAAATTTACTTTTGAATTTACTACTTGAATACGTTTTGTAACATACTACATATTTATAAGCGATTAAATAAATTTATTAAAGTGCCAAAAATGAAGGCTGATTGGCACAATTTAGCTACTATACTCACCAATGTTTTACTTTACTACAAACAAAACAGCATCTACTACAAGAACACATACAACAACACATCCACTGTAATGCTTCAGGCTATTGTAAATAAGAGCATCAGAGAAAAGATAAACAGGAGAGCATAACGCCGGTGTAAAATAAACCTGACATCACTCATGTGACAAAAGAGGCCATCTCAAAGCCAAACCAGCGTGACTCTCATTGTGCTATTGCCCAAGGACACCGGCTCTATCTAGAATGGTAGGTTTGGGGCCAAGGACACTCAGTGACGCACCAGAGCTGCCAGGGGGTGTCTCCTTCTGATAGAAGGAAGTACTGTATCCATACCCACCCTGCGGATCTGTCAGATTGACAGGTCACAAGAGCTCACCGGGAGCTTTTGACAGCTGTCCTCACAGTGAAAACCCTGGCTACTCCTTTACAAATATATTTGTGGTTGGGACTAAAACTATTCACAGGAACGAGGAGCGTGGGGTGACATTCTCTCAGACATTCATTAGGGATCATTCCTCTAGCTGCACAGTGAAGGTCTACTTGAATGCCGAGAGCCTGTCCACACACCTATGTATCCCTAGTGCTTAGCAATAGAAGTGGCACATAGTAGGTGCTCAATAAATCTTTGGTATTGAATGTGATTGAAATCCCATCCCACATAAATGATCTAGCAATTAGGAAAGTCTTACCGAATAAAGAATAATTTCATGAAAATAATAAAGCAATTCTGGCAGGGGATGACTTTTTTTGTTGTTGTTTGGTATTCACGAGGAGTATCTTTGAATATTTAAAATACTAAATTTTAATTTTGTTTTGCTTGCATTTAAGGTAAATAGTGCAGCAAACAAATGAATTAACTAAAGCCTAATAAAGCAATACCTAGTAAAAATTCGGGCATTTTAGATATAATAGTTTAAAAAAATAATCTTTTTACACATAAAGAAAACACTTCTATTTTTAAATACTAAAAAAAAATCTTCTTAGTCAATTCTTTTATTTCAGTGGTTGTGTTCTATAAAGCTGCCATGAGCACTGGCTTCCTCCCAGGGAAAACACAGGGAAGGTTCCTGCGAGCCTCCGGTCATACTTTTGTCAGCAGAACTATTTATTCATAACCTGGTTTTCTGTGCATCTGTGCCTGAAGACACAGTATCGACAGCTTATTCAACATTTATTGTTAATTCACTGACACAGAACTCACACCCAACATCACTATGACTCACGCCTGAAGGACGCTCACCCAACACACAGATTTTCTCCATAAAGCACCTCACACGAGTGCTCAGAAACACCGACAGTACTTCAGAACTATTCTTGAAGAGCATTTTAAACAGAAATGACCAACATAAAGCACAACAATGCAAAAAAAAAACAAAAAAACACGTGGCGTTAAGTAGAGTGAAAAGCACAGCGTGTAACAATATGGGAGCTGAGACAAGAAGGCAGAGTGTCCTTGTTTTATCTCCTCGCTTGACATGCACACGGGGCCACGCACATTCTTGGCCACCCTGTGCATGTCTGCAAATGGCCACAAAAGCTCTGTGAGTTCTGGTTTTGGGTAACAGAGAAACTTTAGCAAGATGTGAATTCACAAATACAGAATCTGCAAATAATGAGGACTATAAATGAGTTCAAGTTTATAAAATCAGTGTCTGAAATAATTCACTAACGAAAAAATGTACTATATACTTTTATATACCAAAAAAAATCAACAAGGTAATGACTTACTGTCCAAAATCTGATAAAATACTGTAAATCCGTAGCAGCAATAAAAAGGCAGTACAGCAGGGAATAAGCCAAGAAAAGGAGGAAAAATTTATAATTTGAAAATCCAACACAATTGTTCACCCTGTTGATAAAACAGAAAACATTTTCGATGAGTTTTACATTTTTTAGCACAGGTATACATATGCCCAACCTTAACACAGCATTTAGTTTTTATCATTTAAAGTGTATTGGCAAATCTTAAGTGTCCTTCGTAAGATTTCTTTCCACATACACACATTAAAAATATCCGTTTCACTGAAAAGGAATTCTGTGTTTCGATTTCTCAAATTTGACACGTAATATTGCTTTAATTGATCAAGAACCATATAACTATACAGTTAACCCTTGAACCAACGGGTTGGAACTGCACGGGTCCACTTAGGCACAGGCTGCTTTTCAATAAATATACAGTCAGCACTCTGTATCCCGTTTATTTGAAACAAGAAGGGAGAAAATTCAAAAAAGCACGTGCTCTTAACTAGCCTCTCCCTGATTGAGAGTGGCCTCATGAGGCATGAATGCCCTGGTACTTCGGGACGCCAGGCTAGTGAGGTGAGCAAACGCCCAGGTGGAAGAGGGCCCTCAGGCAGAGCAGCAAAGACTGAGGTGTCTTGGGGCGGGGGGGGGGAGCTGTCAGCGGGCGTGGGGACTGCCCCGCAGGTGCAGTGGACTCAGGTGGGTCGTGGGGAGACGGTGGGCACTGACAGCATGTGCCATGGGAGGGTCAGCAGAGGAATACGCAGAGGATCAGACTGCTTATCACTGAAGGTACCGAGAGCAGAATGAATGCAATGGGGGAAAGAGTGAGGAAAGCTAAAGAATGAACATAATGAAAACTAATACACAATGGAGGTTATTTAGTGAAGTCTTTTTTGGGAAGAACATCGTTCTTATAGGAGTTAAGGAGCTTTATAACCTGTTAAAGGAGAAAGTCTGCAGACAGTAGCAAAAGGCAGCCCGGGGAGGGCTACAGAAGACAGGAAACCGGGCGTCCCCCTGCTGTTCCTGCAACTGAGATCATCACTCTCTGTAGGTCTATGCTTCAACCTACCACTGGCACAGCCTCCTCAAGCGCCAGCCCTGAAGAAGATGAGGCTCATGGAATATCATGCTCAGTGTGCAAGCCCAACCTGGCTGGCAACCTCAGCGTGACTGGCAAAGGAGCGTGCACAGGGGGTGGTAACTTACAGGGAAAGGTAGAAAACACCTTCAGTAGATAATGACGCCTTTCAAATACTCTATTAAGACACCCAATTTCCTGACTTAGAAATACTTTTTAAAATATTAACGAATTCTAAGTGGAAACCCTTATTTCAACAGTATGTGTGTATTTTTGCATACTTGTTATTCTACTCTGTAATGCCAAGTTTTATGTAAAATAAACTGTTAAAGCTTTAGATTAATTAATTATTAGAAACTTCCAGTGAGGTATTGTGTTTATATGTACATTTTGGTGTAATTTCTGGGGAGTATTTTAGAATTTCTATGTTTATGCATGTGCATACAAAGAAAACCATTTGTTCTCAGGAAATATGAGAAGCTAACTTTTAAATTGGTAAGCTACTGGTTTTAAAATTATTCATGGAAATTCTCCTGAATAAAGACTCTTGAACTAATTAAGCAAATATCAGAAATTACATCTGAAAGTACCTCCTAGATCAGCTAAGGCAAAATTTCATTTATAAAAGATTTAAATAGATAAATGATTTTATTTATTAAGTTAGAAGGGACAGAAACCGGTTTAAGCATAGAGCCAGACTTACCATGGGCAATGATGGTCCATCTTCAAAATACATCTAAAAAAAACCATATACACAAAACTCAACACCCCATGAAAACTTAGTCCCATTGAATTATTAAAAAATATATATGTTATTTCAAAAGAGTTGTAGCAAGTAAAATATTGCAAAATTATTTACTTATCTAAAAATTGAATAATAGGAGGGGGTAGGGGCTGGGTAGAGGTGGGTAAGGAGTGGGGAAGAGGGGGACATCTATAATAAATGTCAATAATAAATAAAATAAAAATAGAATAATAGAAAAAGTCCTCATCTAAAATAGAGACAATAGCTAATTTCAGTTATGATGCAATAATAGAACGTTCAACTGAAAATATTACATGCTTTAACGTCTAAAAACAATGCAATGTGTTCATATACAATTATCTGACGCTGAAGAAGGTGCAACATGTCAACGGATATAAAGGAAGTCTGGGTGAAACCTGTCCTTTCATTTCCATCCTTAGGCCAAGCTATTCTACTGCTCTTGTGGTTGCACGAAGTATGTGATAACACCCGACTGTTACAAAGTCAACTGGGAGAGGGTCACAGAAGAAATACTTACCACATCGAACCAGCCAAGTCTGAGCTGCTAAAAATCATGCAGGACATTCATGTCAGTGTGAATCGGGGGACGGGGACAACTGATTTTGGCCCTAAACCACACTCGTTACTAATGCAAGTGATCATGCCAATTCCATTTCCCCAAGAAAGGTGTGAGAACATGAGCAAGGAGAGAAGGAAATAGTCTGGCAAACAGTGAGAAAAGAAACACACTCCATAAGAGAAACAAAGGTTTTCTTACTTGTCACAGACGGAGCAGTGGTGGCAGCGGTCTGGTTTTATCAGCTGGCATCGGTCACAGTATCGGATTGCTGGGAACAAAGAGCTCCACTTAGCCTTCCCCTGAACAGTGCACTGAACATGCGATTACATGGCGCTCGTCATCTATTCCAGTTTAAATTCTAAACAACATTCCAAATTTACATTTGGTAAAATTGAGATAGTCGACTCTGTTTAAATACAAAAACGGAAAAGACTGGCCCACAGTCTCAGTTCTCTGGAGAGATCTCCCAAGGACGGGGATCTTTAGGGGAAATGTTTCTAGGGCAGCGGTCGCCAACCGGTGGTCTGTGAGGTCCTAAAGGTTGGCGACCGCTGTTCTAGGGCAGTGATGGCGAACCTATGAAACGCGTGTCAGAGGTGACACACGAACACATTTTTGGGGTTGATTTTTCTTTGTTAAATGTCATTTAAATATATAAAATAAATATCAAAAATATAAGTCTTTGTTTTACTGTGGTTGCAAATATCAAAAGATTTCTATATGTGACATGGAACCAGAGTTAAGTTAGGGTTTTTCAAAATGCTGGCATGCCGAGCTCAAAAGGTTCGCCATCGCTGTTCTAGGGCATCCCCAAGTGTCAGTGGTTATCTATCTATCTATCTATCTATCTACCTACCTACCTACCTACCTACCTACCGTAAGGCTCAAAAGGTTCATGGAAATATTTTCCTTTCCATATGAGTAAACAGAATGTCTCTCTCCATGAAACCAATGATTTTTCGTACCCGCCAGGATTACCGAGAGAGGAGACAACCACATTTTAGAAACGTTATGCAAACCTAATTTTAGAAATTTGTGAATAAACTCTCTCGATCGCTTACATTGAGAAAGGTCTCACACCTTCTGTGTTGAGCGAGGTACAAGCTTAGAAGTGAGAATCAGAAGAAGTACTCCCAATAAGAATTTCAATCCTTGTAACGGGAGACCTGATCCTCCCTTCTC
Source organism: Myotis brandtii (assembly GCF_000412655.1). NCBI lineage: Eukaryota > Metazoa > Chordata > Mammalia > Chiroptera > Vespertilionidae > Myotis > Myotis brandtii. The sequence continues at coordinate 8,885,951 of NW_005356870.1, read as the reverse complement.
CAATACAGGCAGCAAAGGCAGTTATGAATGACTGAGTTGGAGAGGCTATTTCAGTCCGCAGGCGTCTCACAGGATGCAGGCAGCTACCAAAGTTACAGGAAAGCAGCTATTACGTGGGCAGTCCAGTAGGATCAGTACAACCACACTTACAAATGTAAAATTTGGAAAAAATACTCGCCATAAGTAATTACCAAGGTTATGTCAAGCTAATGCTATAATCTCTGAAAAAGAAAACAGTTGCTATGAACTAAGAATAGGATGTGCTTTTCTTAGACCACAAGGCCTAAATCAGTGGTTCTCAACCTGTGGGTCGCGACCCCTTTGGGGGGTCGAACGACCCTTTCACAGGGGTCGCCTAAGACCATCGGAAAACACATATATAATTACATATTGTTTTTGTGATTAATCACTATGCTTTAATTATGTTCAATTTGTAACAATGAAAATACATCCTGCATAGCAGATATTTACATGACGATTCATAACAGTAGCAAAATTACAGTTATGAAGTAGCAACAAAAACAATTTTACGGTTGGGGGTCACCACAACATGAGGAACTGTATTAAAGGGCCGGGGCATTAGGAAGGTTGAGAACCACTGGCCTAAATGGAGTTGTTTTCAGTGTTGAAGTGAGTCCCTCGTTACCCCTCACAACTTCCTTTTTCAGGAATAGCAGGGATCAACGGCGTGGCCTTGCTGCTCAGCCCGGGAGTGAAGGCGCCCATGGGTCTCCTCCCCGTGACCCTCCAAGGTCTCCCTGGCTCCTGCCCAGTATGAAGGTGAAAGGCGTTGCTGTCCAGAGAAATATAACGGGAGCTACATGTGCGCTTTTAAACTCTCCCGGAGCCACCTTAAAAGAACTAAAGAGAAAGTCATATCTTCTGGGTTTTTCCTATCAGCTCTTCGAAACCTGTAATGTATTTTACACTCACAGTTACATTGTCAGTGCTCAGTAGCCACAAGGGACTAGCAGACCGTCAATGGGAGCACAGTCTACAGTCACAAAATCTCCTGGTGATTATCTGTACTTTAAAGTACGCAGGAAAAAACTTTCAAATCAAAGTGGGCAGTAACTCACTGGAAATCAAAACAATGTAGAAATAAGTTTTTTGTTTGGAGTCTTTTATAAAAAGAGAAATTTCATTTTTTAATGAAAAAAAACACTCTGCATACCACATATGTCCAACTAAAATCATGCCAGAGTAATTTAAAATGAAAGCTCTGATTATCGTTTAAAAAACTCCTTACAGGCAAGGGGGCATTTTATGTTAACTGTCTTCCTTGAATTTTTAAGGAATGTATTCATATATTACTTACATAATTTAAAACTTTGTGGTTAAATGTTGAAAAGACAACATTATAAACATCTATGTACAATGATAAATGAGTCACATCACCTCTAATTGTTACCTTTGTAGTCAAAAACTAGTACAATTTTCTTTTGTAGGAAAAGATCAAGGACCAGGAGAGAAACAAAAAAAGTAAATAGTCCTCATTAATCAAAATAAATAATAATATAAAGCAGTCTGAAGAGCCCTGTGAGGATGCAGAAGACGGGTGGATCAGAAGAACGCACAGGACAAACAGAAGTGAGGTGAGCAGACGTCCCAACACCCGGCCTCAACTACTAGTACACCCACAGCCACGTCTGCACGGGGCTGAATGTGCTGTGTGTACAGCAGTCAGCTTACCCCAGGCAGCTGGCGTTTCTCTCTTTCAGATTTGGAGGAAGTCCTGTGGCTTTAGAATGGATGGTAAAATCCTAAATGATATTACCACCCGTTTCCTTCAATGCTCTATCAAGTATAAGGTGTGCGAACATCGGCTGAGCCTTCACGTTGCTTTAGTCCACAGACCTCCCCAGAGTGAAGGAGGAAGTTATCCACACAAGACAGGGGTCACAGAGGGTGTGGCTGAGGGTGGGTAAGAAAGGCCCTCTCACACTCCTGCCTGGAGCTCCTGTGGCTGCTCACTTCTGAATCATGCCTACCTCTCCATTCTCCATATTCAGGAAGGGGATCAATCACACCAGCATTGCTGTCTGTCTATTATACTCTGTGCAACTTAATTAAGGAGTCAATGCCTGTAGTCAGTTCATAGTGATTCTAGCAGGAATCCAGAATGTTTGCACTGAAAGTATAAAGATTATATTAGAGAATCAGATTCTATTCCAGGCTGTCACACATATTAGGGACTATGAGTTCATCTGAGGAGACAGGCATACAGCACCTGAGAGGAACAAGAGACGATAGGCTCAATGTTCTATGAACTACACAGGGAGATGATTTACAAATCCAATGTGTAGTTGTTATTATCAGTGAAAATTAATATTTGTCCTGATAGGACTTATGCTTCAGCCCTTTCTCTTCCTTCAGCGTGTCAAGGGCACACTAGGCAAATACTGCACCAGAAATGAGGAGATAGGTTTTTGTACCTGGTACCATCACCGCCAGCAACTAGCTTTGGAAACTTGTGCAGTAGTGAATTTATAAATTAGGGGCTTAAACTCCCTCAGTGTTTGCTCAGGTTTACATAGGGTACGCACACGTGAACTTATACAGGAACACATCTCTGTCTTTGAGACAGAGACATAATATTACATCACAGAGTTACCCCTGGCTCATTGAGAAACAAAGAAAACAAACAGGAAAAAATGTTTGTGATTAGAGTTAGATTCAGTTATGGTTTTGAAGTGAGCTAGAAGCAAATATAAATAAACAGTAATGAGATATGTTACACTCTCTTCTTAGTACTAAGTCTTCGAAATCAGTTACGTATTTTACACTTACAGCCCATCTCAGCTTGGTCTGGCCACAGTTTATGTGCTCAATGGCCACACAGGGCTAGTAGCTGCTGAAACACGCAGCACAGTCTAAAGTCACAGAGTTTCTGGGTAAATCTTGGGAGGCGAGTGTCAATAGTCCATGTGTGTTTGCATTTGTTTGTTTGTTTTTAGCAAAGCAAGCAAGAATTTACTGACCACAGCAAAAAACACACCTAGGGCAGTGAAACAAGGAAGGGCAGAGAAGAAGCAACAGAAGAACCTGGACACCTTGGCTCAATGGGAAGTCGGAGAAAAGGGGGGAAACGGGGGCCTTGGAAACAGGTTCAGGGGTTAGAATGGGACGAGCTGCCGCTGCCCATTGCTCCCCTGGCTGCAAGTCTCATGGGGTCCCTTAGAGATTCAGTGATATGTGCTGGGGTGGGGTGGGGGAGGGAATGGCACAGGGGTGCTTCCTGGAGGGAGAGCACCCACGTGTGTTCATTTCTAAGACAATCCTTTAATTAGATTGCTGTTAAATTATCTTAAAAATCTCACCCAAGTAAAAGAGATTGCATTTGTTAAAAAATTACCATAAATTTTAAAGATGAAAAACCGTACTACTATTTTACGTATGTTCTTATGTATTTTGTATAATTGCTATTTTAAAGGTATATCAAATTATATGTTATAGATCTTGCTCCCTTAAGTTAAATTAAATGACAACGGGATGATCTATAGTTAAAGCTTTAACAACGAATACTACTACAAATCAAGATTTCAGCACGTCATGGAGTCACACCACGTAGGCAGGATAGATGGACAGTCCACTGTGACCTGGTTACGATCTCTGTGCCACAGTGGCACGTGTGTTCCCATTGCGGTTCATGGAACTGTGCAGTAAAGAATTCACAGTCACCCAAGACCTAGCACAATGTTTCTCAATGAGTGTCTGACAGTTTCAAGGACATACATATGCCCTCCCACAGTCACCACAAGCTCCTGTGCGGAGCACTGATTATCGACCTCTACCTCCAGACATGGTCCTGGTGTAGATGGGAAGGTCCTTGGCTGCTCGCCGGAGAACTTCCTGATGGGCTTCTCCCCTCGGCTCTCTCTCCAGCAATTCTTTCTCTGCGTAAGAGAGGTGGAACTGTGGAACAGATTTAAACATTAATCAGTATTTTCAAAGGAATGATAACATATATTGATCTACTAACCCAGATGAAGGCATTTATAAAATGTTAATGGCATACAGTCTATAAATTCAGAAAGGTAATAGAGTTTGAGATCTGGGCTAGTCTGTTAACCTTGCAGGTGATTAGTTTATGCATCTAGAAAGTAGAATAATAATCTATATATATAAAAGGCTAATATGCAAAGTGTCCCCTTGGGAGTTTGACTGGGAGACCAGGAGTTCGATCGCTCGCTATGACATGTGCTGACCACCAGGGGGCAGAACAAAGAAGGCCCGATTGGCCCTGATTGCTGGCCAGGCCTAGGAACCCTACCTGTGCACGAATTTCGTGCAACAGGCCTCTCGTAATAATAATAATACCCACTTCCTCAGAGATTTGTGAAACTCAAGAGGAACAGAATATGTAAAAGTGCTTTATAAACTGTGGAGTTCTATCCAAATATTAGTTATATTAATAGATAAATAGCAAAAGAAACAAATTTGGTTCAACAGGTGAATTTTTCAATTGGATATCATTAGGAACAAAAATAGAAACAAATCTATCATGCATGTTTTCTAATCTGAGTTTTAAATTAGGAATAATTATTACACAAATTCTAATATTCAAGACAGACTAATTGTTAATTTTACTTCTTGTACTGCCAATTTGGCCCAACCAATTAAAAAATAATTATCTGAGAAAAGTTAAGTATTTCTTTGGGCTCCAATATCATAATTAAAAAAAAAAACCAAGCTGAAACCGGTTTGGCTCAGTGGATAGAGCGTCGGCCTGCGGACTGAAGGGTCCCAGGTTCGATTCCAGTCAAGGGCATGTACCTGGGTTGCGGGCACATCCCCAGTGGGAGATGTGCAGGAGGCAGCTGGTCGATGTTTCTCTCTCATCGATGTTTCTAACTCTCTATCTCTCTCCCTTCCTCTCTGTAAAAAATCAATAAAATATATTTTAAAAAAAAAAACAAAAACCAAAACGGTTTTAAAAGTCTGTTTGAACATCCTTACTTTCTGGGACCATAAGATGCTCCTGGCTCACCTTGACTAGTTCCTGTTCTAGTTCTAGGACCAGCTATTTCTCCAGGGAGCCCTCCTTCCTTCCACTGAAGAATGGCATTAGAAACCAAAATCAGGGCTCAAATACAGTTTCACATCAAAGGAAAGTATAATTTTAAAAGGACATACCAATTAAGGAAAAAACTAGACTCTAAAAGCAAATAAACAGCCCAGCCAGTGTTGCTCAGTGGTTGAGCCTCAACCTATGAACCAGGAGGCCACAGTTCGATTCCCAGTCAGGGCACACACCCAGGTTGTGGGCTCGATCTCCAGTGTGGGGTGCGCAGGAGGCAGCCGATCAATTATTCTCTCTCATCATTGATGCTTCTGTCTCTCTCTCCCTCTCCCTGCCTCTCTAAAACCAATAAAAATATATATTTAAAAATAAATTAATTAAATAAAAACAAATAAACAAAACTCTCAAGTGTATTTTCTTTTTGCTAGTTGTTTTTCACTTAGAACAAAAACAAACATATAATCTCACAAGTACCTAAAATGTGCAAATTACAACAGTGAAGTTGGCAACAGTTTTCTTAATAACAACATGCAACACCAAGGGTCTGATAAAACTGGAAGCACTTTACGTAAATGTCTACAATCCTTTTAGGAAACAATCTGGCAAGTGACTTAAATTTCCTCCATCTAGTGATTCTACCTGAGAATTTATATTAAGGAAATGATTCAAAAATGGTTAATGGTCTATGTGTGAACATGTTACCAACATTATTTACAATATGATCAGTTGGGGTCAACCTGAAAATCTAAGTTAGGATGTGACTGAGTAAATTTTAATGTTTCAGTGAGAATATTAGGCTGTAGTTAAAAATGAAAATGAGCCAATGATGGACTATAGTGTGAAAAAAATTAACTAAAAAGAAATTAAGAATGTAAACTGAATTAGTGGAATGGGATGTTTTTTTCCTTTTATTTTCTAAATGTAATTTAGTATGGATATATTACTTGTATATTGGGAAAACATATTACAATGTTCAGAGCCTGTTGCTAAATCTTTACAATGGCAATAAATACTATCTATCTCACACAGTTAAATGAAACAAATAAGGTAAATATGTGTTTTGTGGAAAAATCATCTGACAAAAGCCTGGTACAGCTGTAACTTCACTGCCGTCAATCCCATTGAAACTGTTATTTCTTCTGCATTTTGTATCATTCCATTTTCCCACTGTATTCATTCACTATTTCAAACCTTCTCTGTTCTTACAAACCTTAGTCAACCCAACTCTCTCATCATTCTTAGCCGATAATCTTCCACATAATTTGAGGGAGAAATCAGAAGTCATTTCAACTGCCTGCCAAAGCTAGAAATTCTAATACTCAAGACAGACTAATTGTTAATTTTACTTCTTGTACTGCCAATTTGGCCCAACCAATTAAAAAATAATTATCTGAGAAAAGATCTGCACACACACCTTCTCTACTTTCAATGACTTGCTAAATATTTATTGAGTCCCTTTTATGGCTGAGACACTGCTTCCCTATTGGCGATGGATTAGTGAACAAAACAGATAAAGTGCATGCCTCTTAGAGCTTGTATCCTAGGGGTGTTATAAAAATGAATGTGGAATGCGTTACAGAATGTTACGCTACAGAGTAAGTTCCAGGTTATAGGGAACACCGGGGGTAGTAGGGTTTTGCTATTTCATACAGAGTGGTCATGGAAAACCTCACAGACAGGAACCACTTGAACAGAGACACAGAGAGAGAAGTAAGGGAGGGTCACACAGGAGAAGAGTGCTCAGGTCAAGGAGAAGCAGCAGGTGTTGCGGCTCCTGAAGGAGGAACACGCTCAGCACGTAGATGGATCAGCAGGAGGCCCAGGAGGCTGAGTGGCATTTAGGAAGAGTGGGTCACTGTGTGCACACATGCATAATCCATGGACGCATTCGGGGTGGTAGTGAGGGCCTGTGGTGGAGGAAAGGGTGGGCTGGAGGGGACTGATGGGGGGAAAGGGGGACATATGTAATACTTTCAACAATAAAGATTTAAAAATAAAAAATAATAATTAAAAAAAAAGAACAGAAGAGTGGGTCAGATATGCAGTGTGGGGCCCGGCCATGGGCAGCCTCCTGGGCTACAGTAGGAAACTAGGTTTTCACTCTGAGTGGGCTCAGATGTCATAGGAAAGTCCTGAGAAGAAGAAGATGATAGGATCTTCCTTGTTTTTGAAAGAATGACTCTGGTTACTGCGTTGAAAATATACAGAAGCGGGCAAGTACGAAAGCAAGGAAACCTGTTGACCGGGTACCGCAACACACGAGTGGGAGAGGCCAGTGGCCTGGGCCGGAGGGAAGGAGTGAGGGGACACAGCTCACGCCGAGAGCTCTGAGGGCCCGGCTTACAGCACGTGCTGAGTGACTGCATGTGGGTCTGAACAACTGGACGAATGGAGCTGCCACTGCTGAGACAGGGAAACGTCAGCCATCGGAGGGTTAGGGGAGTGGGTGGGGGGACCCGAAGTCTGTCTTCACAATTAGATGCCAAATAGGCAGCTGTACACGAGCCTGGGGTTAGAAGAGAGGACTGGACTGATGATATTAACCTGAAAGCGATAGCAATACCTGAGTCGATATATAAAGCCATAATGTAGATAAATAAGAGAGAGACCCAGAGGCTGAGCTCTGAGATAATACAATGCTTTAGAGCAGCAGTTCTCAACCTGTGGGTCGCGACCCCTTTGGGGGTCGAACGACCCTTTCACAGGGGTTGCCTAAGATCATCGGAAGACACATGTATAATTACATATTGTTTTTGTGATTTGTTGGGGACCAGGTGTAAGCTGGCAAGGTCCTTGCACCTGAAGGGGTTAGCAAGGCTGGGACCCTTACCCACACAGTTTTCCCAGACTTGTTTGGATGGCGGTTATCAGTAGAATGAGAGCAACCTTTGTAGAATGAGAACAGCCTTTCATAGCTTACCAAGAAGTCTGTAACTATTTACTGAGATTTGCTGTACCGAGAATTTGTCCTTCTGCTGTGTCTCTCCCTTAGAGATTAAGAGGAACAAAGAATACATTCCTCTTGACAGACCTCCTATTCAGTGTCTTGTGTATAAATAGGATTGTGTGGCTAATAAACTTGCTGCAGTTCCTCGAATGAGCTGCAGTCCTCCCGATCCCGCTTTCCTGTCTTTCTTTCTTTTCTCAATTCCCACCTCCCTACCTCAGCCCGGCTCAACCTGTCAGGCTGGCCCTGACAGTGATTAATCACTATGCTTTAATGATGTTCAATTTGTAACAATGAAAATACATCCTGCATATCAGATATTTACATGACGATTCGTAACAGTAGCAAAAATTACAGTTATGAAGTAGCAACGAAAATAATTTTATGGTTGGGGGTCACCACAACATGAGGAGCTGTATTAAAGGGCCGGGGCATTAGGAAGGTTGAGAACCACTGCTTTAGAGGCTCAGGAGATGATGAGGAACTACCGAAGTCGGCCAAGAAGGAGGTGCCAGTACAAATAAAAACAGAATGATCTGGATGAGAAAGGAGATAAGAATAAACCAGAAAGAAAATACTGGCCCGGTGTACACAGGAAACTACGCGTAATGAAGAACTACTAGTGTATAAAGTGTGAAGTCAGAAATTTAGACAAGAGTCCCTGTTGTCCAACTCAGGCGACGGCCCTTCACCGTAAGGGGAGGCATGAGAAGATACAAGCAGGGGAGGGAAAGCACTCCATTTGCTTTTTGGATGGGTCGCTCCAGCTTCAGGACGGAGCATGTGAATGTTTGCAGGGTTCTGGGAAGGGACTGTCGGCAAAGCTGAAAACAGTGACATCATATAGAAGACTGCAGTGTCTCTGACACAAGAGAGGATGGAGACCCTGAATTAAGTCAATGATTCAAAAAGAAAGAAGGGGCTGTAACTAAAAAAAAATATATGGGAAGGTGAAAACATCAGCAGACTTAGGACGCTGGCAGAGGGGCGAGGAAGCCAGAGGACAGAGCAGGGCTGCCAAGCTTCTGGCCTGAATGACAGGTGGATGTCAGGGGCATTAAGCAGCCTAAGAAACGGATGAGTCACAGTTTGGGGAAGGAGAGGGTAGTGAATTCAGTTTTTGATGTGTTAGGTTTAAGGTGTCAGTAGAATGATCAAGAAGCTATGTTTGGCAGGGAGGTTGTGTCTGAAATTCACAGGAGAGGTCAGAAGTAAAAATACATTTGGAAATTTTCGACAGAGGTCATGGATAAGGTTATAATCATCAGTACAGTGGATGAGATCACCTACAATGGGCGTCACAATTTCCCTTCAAACCTACAATTAAGGCCAGGATGGGGGTAAGAGAGACAATAGAAAAGTAAAATCTAACACATTCTAGGCCGAGCATGCCATTACTTCTTTGCAAGTACTGTGTTTTGTTTTTAATATCCTTTCCTAGGACATATAGTATATTTACTGGCCTTTTTTTTTTTTTTTTTTACCATAGCTGCTTTTCAAACAGGTCACTTTAGGAAACAATCTGTACCCAGACTTTAACTTTTTAAAACCTTTTTTGTTAATCCTCACCCAAGGATATTTTTCCATTGATTTTTAGGGAGAATGGAAGAGAGAGGGAAAGACAAAGAAAAACATTGATGTGAGAGAAACACATCGATTGGTTGCCTCCTGCACGAGTCCCGACCAGGGCCTGGCCCAGGAGGAGCCTGCAACCGAGGTACGTGCCCTTGGCCGGCACTGAACCCAGGGCCCGTTGGTCAATGGCCGACGCTCTATCCACTGACCCAAACTGGCCAGGGCCTTTTCCATTTTTTTTTTTTAAGTTAGCCTACTAAAACACTATTATTACTGGGAAAAAAGTTTATTTCTATTCAACGAACATGTACTGGACTAAGTGCCAAATATATAAAAATGAGTAAGACACAGCCCTTTATTCCAAGAATATCTAACTAACCAAGATTAAAGACCCAGAAACAAACAGCCAGATGATCTTTGCGAAATGCATATCAGATCATATCACTTTACTTAAAAGCTTCTGTGGATGAAATTGATCCCTAATATCCACTCTTCCCTTCTTCTAACATGGCTAACACGGCCATCAAGAATAAAGACTACACCCCAGCCTTCTGTGCAAACAGATTATGGCCATTGAACTAAGTTCTAAATGTAAGTGGAAATGGCATCAGCAACTTCCAAAAAGAGTCCTTAAAGAGAAGGACATTTCCTTCTGCTTCTCTTTCCTACTTTTTCTGGCCTGTTGACTGGAATGCAGACATAACGGCTGGAACCAAGCAGCCATATTAGGCCAAGAGGTGACCTTGGGAATGGAGGCTACACATGTCAGAGCAACAACACAGAAGCAGCCTGGAGACCTAGCAGGTATGGCCCAGCTATAGACTTTGAATATAGAGATTAAATAATTACTTTGTTGTTTGGTGGCTCACAGCCAACTAACACACCATTAATAGGATAATTTTAATAGAACCATGTCTACTTTCCACTCTACCTATCTATCTATCTATCTATCTAATGTATTTTATCTATCCATCCATCCTGATATCTAACCCTAAAAGTAGAACACATGACAGATTTAACATTGGAAATATAATACTCATCCAGTGCAAAACTAATATTTACCAAGTGAAAATTCAAGTATTTACTAATAGATACATTAATATTAAAAAACTATCACACTCAATAAGTTTGCAACATTAATAAAAAGACATAAAATTAACTCTTCAGACATCAGAATTATTGATTTCCAATTTTAGGATGACTTCACTAATATTTTTACTTACTTCTTTTGAAGGATTCATTGGCAATGTAAAGATGGTTTTCCAATACGACCAGACAAACATTGCAAAAAGGAGATGATAAGCAATCAGGCACACAACTAAAGTGAGAGAAACACAATTATTACTGTAATATGTGAGTTGGTATTCAAAACAATCTGTTTATTCTAAAACGCCAAAATTGCCAAATATAGTAAGTTCATTTTATTTTGAATTTTTATTATTAATTTTTATTATTGTAAATAAGTTCATTTATAGCATACTGGAATAGGCACAACTCAATGAATGAATTTTTATACCTAAATCCAAGGGTTTTTTAAAAATCCCTAATAATGCATAATTAGATGTGACCATGATTAGTGCCCTCCCATCTGTAGGTAGGCCCGTCTATTGTCAAAAATGGCTCACAGCCGCGTTTCCTAAACTGTGAAAGTGAGCGGTTATGCCTGCAACTCTAAATCAGAAGCACAGCATTAAACAACTGTCAGAACGTTCAGGCTCTAAAAACTCTGCTTCATGGACGAAGAATCGCAAAAGCCGCTCCTATGTGAGAAGCTGTTTAATCGCTTGCTCAGCTCCAGTCAGATCCGGCGGCCCTCGCTGTGTTAATGACAACACATCTAAGCAGAGAACCATCTGGATAAAGAGCGGTGTCTTCCAGTGGAAGTTCAAGTGTCTTGTTTACCACACCGGACGACCGTTAGGAAAAGCATTCTGACACTTGTTTCAGGTAAAATATGTGAACACACTTGGTGTTGTGTTTTATTCTTGACGTGCTATGCAAATAGAAAATATTGGTTTTTGTATACAGTGATGATGATTAATTCTGGAATATACATACAGGGTGTCCCCCCAGAATGTATACACACTTTAACAGCTACGAGCTCAATTTTGACAATGAAATGTATTTTCATAAACACTGCCTGTATATTGATTCAAAGTGTGTGTATACATTTTTGGGACACCCTATAGATAACAATTCTGTAAGATACAGTTGAATAAAGTATGCTAATTTAAAATATAGCCTATTTGGTATTTTAAAACATCAGTAGCAATTTTAACTTTTTTGAAGAATGATGATACTCATAGAATCATTAAAAAGTTAAAGCATCCATTAAGGCATCAATCAGTGTGACATAACTAGAGCCCACGATATTTTCCATGGATTATGCAGGAGACGGGTACGGGGTAGAACAGGAAGTTGCTGGTGTTCCCGTATTTGGAGGCCGTGAGCAGCTGGCACAGTGACAGGCATCGCGGGCAGCGTCCCCTGCCGTGTGGGGCAGGATTCAGTCTGGGGACTATGAGAATGGATATCTTTGACCCCATCTTATCTCCACGTCCTTAAAGAATAGCTTATTTATCCCAACCAAAGCTAAGTGAATTCAATTTGCTTCTTTCAAATGATTTTTAAAATTTTACATCTGAAACAAGAGCATATTTTACCTTGTTCTCCAATGTTTTCCATGGACACTGTAGACAAATTAAAAAGAGAGAGAGAGTTATATGAAGCACCTGGCAAACACAAGGCCTAACAGAGACACAGGTTAGTATTTGGACTCCCCTGCAAACCCACATTCTTCAAATATTTGTCCAACCTTATTCAGAGGAGAGGTGAGCACTGCGGGCGAGAGGGTGGGGAAGGGAGAAGGGTCGCCTCTCTCTGCATTTCAGCCCCGGCTCCCACACAGAACACAAAACCTGTCAGGCTTGCCCCTGGGGGTCTTGCTCCCATAGTACTGATTGGTTTCTCGTCTCCCTCCCAACTACAGAGTTCAGACAGAAGCATTGTTCTCCAGGTCATTCCATTTCCAGAGGCAATTCATTGTTGTTGATAAACTGGCAACCACCTAGTTAGCGCTCCAAAATGAAAAAAAAAAGTTGTGTCCACGCCACACACTCCTTTTCCAATTTCTGAAAGTACAAATTCTTGTGCCCAATGACTCACTGCTCCCTACACATAACGAGAGGCCCGGGCAACGGCCAGAGAAACTGCCATCCCTTCAGAGCCGCTGGAAATATCCCAACGAGGCAGGGAGATCAGCACGGGGACTCGGAGCTAAAACAAGCGGGGACGAGAGCCTGAACTGAGTAACCCAGTTTCCTCAGCGTCTGGATTGCCTACTTGCAGTTTCTCATCTGCTCTTCCTCCATTTGTGCTAAAGTCTTTGGACGTTCTCGTCTATCTCAGCTATAGCAGAAGAAGATTTGACTTGTCTGTGTATTTCCGCCCCTATTTGGCTTTTGAAAGGGGTGCAGTGTTCCAGGCCTTAGTCCTAGAATATATAATTTCATTGTCTTAGGAAGCACTAGAATCAGAGGGTAATGTTGTAAAAGATTTTTAAGATTACCTGACCCAACAATAAAGGTAAAGTTAAAAAGAAAACGTATTTCATAAGCAAAAAAAAAAGGGGGATTTTCTGATCAAACCAACCTCCTTTCGGAGAGGGCTACCAACTGTAGTCTAGGCATTTCCGCAGCAGCCGGAGCCACGGTTTTGGAGAGCAGCTCATTCCAGGGTTGGATTGTTCTAAGAATGATTACGGGACTATTGTGCGCTGAAATTAGCCTCTTGGTGGCTTCTGCCTATGGCTTCGATGCTTCCCACCTCTATCCATAAGCAGAAAATCTAAATGACAGACCTTCCCATATTTACTTCCCATACTTAAAGCTGTGTCCGTTCCCCTTAAAAATGTTCTCGTTAAAGGTTCATAATTTTTTTATGAACAGCAAATACATATCTATCCACAAGTGAATCTAAAAACCAAGTGAATAAAAAAAACTGATGAACAGAATAAACTGGTGAATATAATAGAATCAGGGGCATAGAAAGGGAGTGGACTGACAATTCTCTGGGGGAAAGGAGTGTGGGGGGTGCGGGAAGAGACTGGACAAAAATCGTACACCTATGGATGAGGACAGTGGGAGGGGTAAGGGCAGATGGGGGGGTGGGGACCGGGTGGAGGGGAGCTATGGGGGGAAAAAGAGGAACATCTGTAATAATCTGAACAATAAAGATTTAATTAAAAAAAAATGTTCTCGTTTAGCCCAAATAAGGCATGACTTGCAGACTCTCACCAACGCTAATGTGGCTCCTTCCTAGGCTCTCAATTTCCTGTAACATTTCTGATCCCCAGAATGGGACTGGCCCACACAGATGAACTCTGCCTTACAAATGGCTGGAGGGTGACGGAGTGCACTTCCTCAGAGAACCCCTATAGCGGCTGGGCTGAGGGTACTGGGAGGGGTTTGGGAGGGCCCTCAGCAAGCCCTCTGCTACCTCTGACCCTGCCCCTCCCTCCCTTTATGCATTTCTCTCTAGGCACTGACTTCCCGGGCTTCCAAAGTGCTCCAAAACTGACTGCAGCTCTTCCTCGGATCAAAATTTCAAAATTTCCAATCCATTAGTGGAGCTAATATAAGGAATTGGAAAAGCAATTTGACTCCATTTGCACAACTATGTATGAATGGCCCTTAACGACCATTCCAGAGGTGGTGGTGTTTCAAAGAAAATGTATTTGCTAACCGATGACTCTAGCTGTCAAAACTGAAAGAAGTAAAACAAAATGAAATTTAAAAGGAAAAAGTACAGTTAGTAGGAACGGATTATCTTTTTGACCGGGACCACTACTTTATTGGCTGATATGCATTCAAAGACATCGTTTTAAAGGCCATTTCTTCATTTCACAGCTTGTTTTTCTCTAAATGGACTTCAAAATCCACAGATCCTCTATTTTTTTTTCCCGTTAAACAAGTTATATGCATGGACATGGATGCCTGCTTATGGTAAATAATTCCATAAAATGTGGAAGTTCAAAAAGGCTGTGTCAATTACACGCCACAAAGATTCTGCATCTGTCCAATTTCCTATAAACATTAAATAAATCTTAACTTTTGTCAGTATCTTAGGTAAAAATAAAAATCATTGCTTTAGTATTGATTTCCCTGATCACTGGTGAAGGTTAGCATTATTTAAAATATATAATGATTGGGGTTTTTTTCTATCTCTTCTGAGTGAATTACCACTTTCCCATTAGTTTATGTCTCTTTTACTTATTGAATTCTTTGATATATTCTGGACAGTAATGCCATGTCTGTTATATATGTCGCAAGTAACATTGTGTATAACTACTTTCAAAGGATTTAATATATACTAGCAAAATCTATGGCTTATCATTGATTAAATAGCAGTATCAACATTTTCAAATTGACCTATTTCAGTAATAGATACAGGGTCTCTCCCATGGTGAGCCTGAGGACACGAATGCTCTCTCAAACACGTACATCTAAGTAGTAAGTCAATGATTCAACTTGTAATTTTCAGTATAGCACAACTGTCAATTTCAACATTTTCTTTCTCATTGGAAAAACACATCAAATGTACAATGTCATCGTCAAATGCAAATAGTTTTGTTCTTAAATGCCTATTTTAAGAAAAGGTTGCATTTACTCTTGGGATAAAAGCATCACAGTATTACCTGAAATATTTACTACTCGTACATCTGATGATCATCTAAATACATTTAATAGTAACACTGGGGTCACTGTTTTAAATTTTCATTTCAAAAATTTGTCTAATTTTATCTTGGATTGGCCTAATTTCTTTCTGGTCCATGGCCTACAATGATTGCATGGTTTTCAATTACATTGATTGGGGTGACATTGGTCAATATGAACATACAGGTTTCAGGTGTGGGTTTCCATGTTACAGGATCTGTATATTGCACCACGTGCTCACTACCCAAAGTCAAATCTCCTGTCACCAGATATTAGGACCCATGATCACATTTTAAGAT
Organism: Myotis brandtii; assembly: GCF_000412655.1. NCBI lineage: Eukaryota > Metazoa > Chordata > Mammalia > Chiroptera > Vespertilionidae > Myotis > Myotis brandtii. The sequence continues at coordinate 8,870,393 of NW_005356870.1, read as the reverse complement.
TTAAAGATTTCTAACTTTCCAATATGCTTCCAGAACTTTAAACTCTTCCCTGATTAGCTACAGTGCAGCTAGCAAGCAAGGACTCTGACTTGTTAAGATCCTAAGGCAGTGGTCCGCAAACCGCGGCTCTCGAGCCACATGCGGCTCTTTGGTCCCTTGAGTGTGGCTCTTCCACAAAATACCACGTGCGGGCGCACTCGTAGTGCGATTGAAACTTCGTGGCCCATGCGCAGAAGTCGGTTTTCGGCCTGGGCGAGTCTATTTTGAAGAAGTGGCGTTAGAAGAAGTGGGGGGTGTCGGTCGGTAGGGTGACGGGAGACGCGGCGCAGGCGGGCCGCGGGATATGCAGCGTGGGGGAGGCGCGCGCGATTCATGCACAAGTTGAGTGAGTCAGTCAGTCAGCAGTCTCATGTGCAGTGGTTAGTGCTAGTCGTGTCCGCAAATCGCGCGCGGGTGACTAAAGTACCTACTCGAAGCATAAAGTTACCTGTATTTTTCCAACCAGCTGCAAATCCTTCAGGTATTTTTGTTGTCAACTTAAGAATTGTAATTCTTTTGTGTTGGTGGCTTTATTATTATAAAACTAGAGGCCCGGTGCACAAAAATTTGTGCACTCAGGGGGGTCCCTCAGCCCAGCCTGTGCCCTCTCGCAGTCTGGGACCCCTCAAGGGATGTCCACCTGCTGGCTTAGGCCTGCTCCCCGGGGGACTGGGCCTAAGCTGGCAGTCAGACATCCCTCTGGCAGCCCGACAGCCCTCAGGGGATGTCCACTTGCCAGCGGGGAGCATGCCTAAGCTGCAGTCGGACATCCTTAGTGCTGCTGAGGAGGCGGGAGAGGCTCCCACCACCACCACTGTGCTGACAGTTGGCAGCCTGGCTTGTGGCTGAGCAGAGCTCCCCCTGTGGGAGTACACTGACCACCAGGGGGCAGCTCCTGCATTGAGTGTCTGCTCCCTGGTGGACAGTGGGTGTCATAATGACCAGTCATTCCCAGTCGTTCTGCTGTTAGGGTCAATTTGCATATTACCCTTTTATTATATAGGATGAAACATTTTTTTAGGTGCCCTGTTTGAGACAGCTACAAAGAAGAAACAAAGAAAAACGGAAGACGAAAACCGTGAATTTAAAGTTGAATTTAAAGTTGAATGTACCTACCTATATAGTTTAAGTTTAAAAAATTTGGCTCTCAAAAGAAATTTCAATCGTTGTACTGTTGATATTTGGCTCTGTTGACTAATGAGTTTGCCGACCACTGTCCTAAGGAATTGCAGCAATTTCTCGGCACTGATTGTGTATATACAGAGAGAAGTGGGAATGGAAAATTATTACCAGTTACCAAGGACAATGCTCCTGTTTGCCAAGAGCAAATGAAGGTCGTGAAAGATTACATCTGAGAATCTGGAGCCATCATGGACACAGCAAGGCTGGGAGTTCCAGCTGCCAGTTGTTTACTGTGTCTCTTTCTGCCTAACCCCCTCCTCCCTCGTTAAGCATTTCTCTAAGAAAAAGAGCGGGGCATTAGAGCAAAGGCTGAATTGGTTTAGAATGTTTAAGAGTGATACTCTGCGTTGCGTATTGATCCCTAAGAAATCCGTTTGTAAAAATATAATAGGTAAAACCAAAGCTGAAGAGTGAGGCTGTCAGCCCAAGGAATAACCGTTTAAGATACAAAAGACAAACTACTTCTTGATCCAACTTGGCTTGAACAAAAAAACATCCAAAACTTCAGATACTAAAATACGCCTTCATAGTAGATTTAAAAAAAGTACTTCCCCCCTTAAATTAGCCAAGAACAGTTACATAATTGTTGCTAGAACAATTTGGTAGTCTCCCTGCAAATGTATATTGCTGTGATCTTTTTATTTCTTTTCTTAATCACAATTTCCTTTAACTTGCCTTCAAATTGAAACTCCCTCTTTTGGAGGAGGGAATAATGCACCCATACCGCATACACACGGCAACTCCTCCATATAAAACCACTAGCCTGTTCCCAAATTCAGTCTGACACAGACACATCTTAGCCCCATACATGTAGATAACGAAGAACACCAACAACAAAGATGTGGTTCTAATGAAGGAATCTTAAGGATACTTTATAGCCAAGGTTTATTTTTTTTTCCTGCTTATGTTTTGAAAAACATTTTTTGAAAAACATTCCCTGACCAAACTATACTTACACTGTTGACGGTAAAATGATCATGAGACTCTGTCCCAGTGCTCAAAAGCTTATGAGAAATCATTGTAGTTAGAAGTTAAAACTGGAAAAAACAAAACAAAAAAAACCCCCCAAACCAGGACATCGTTATTAAACACTTTCAATTAAGGGATTAAGAAGAACAAATTGGTAGTTGCAACATAGTCATGGGGGTATAAACTACAGCCTTGGGAATATAGTCAATAATATTACAATAACTCTGTATGGTGCCAGGTGGGTACTGGAAATATCGGAGGGAACACTTTGTAAAGCATAGGATTACCTAACCTCTGTGCTGAAATCAATTTAAAATAACACTGGATGTAAACTGTATGTATAATTGAAAAATAAAACACATTTTTTAAAATTTCCAATTAATCACAGAAGCAGCTCAGATTCAGAAGATTAAGGTAAAAATAATAGCAGCAGTACAAATATGCTTGACCTTCTCATGTCCTAACAAAATCGCTCCTTTGACCTTCACAGGAAAATGCCCTTGAACAGTCATTCGAATGCACCGTCTCTACCCCTCCCTCCCTACTGCTTTCTCCGCCAACTCCAACAGTCCTTCATCCCAAACATCACATGACTACCTCGCCTGCACCCGCACCCTCACCGCCTACTTCTCCTCACTCAGCCTCCTCTGACAGAATGAGCTCAGCTCTTGTAGAGATGCTATGTCACTGAGCCAGGGAATCCTTTGACTGAATTGGCGTGGGAACCCCTTGCAGCACAATCCTTTGTCCTTCCAGCTACTTTCCTAGAAGCTCTAGTTCATTTTCAATGGATGACGATCACAACTTGGGCAGTGGGAGGGCATCCTAGAAACCATCCCCATGAATACTGGTGACGTTACTGCCAGACCATCTTAATGGCAGACCTAAGGAATATAGATTATTCAAACTGATGTTTCCAGTGGAATTCTAACCATACCCTTTTATTGCTAACACATCTTTTTGAATTTATTTCCTTTACAACAGATGTACTTACATTTTAAAAAATGTATTTTTTTATTGATTTTAGAGAGGAAGGGAGAGGGAGAGAGAGATAGAAACATCAATGATGAGAGAGAATCATTGATCAGTGGCCTCCTGCATGCCCCCCAATGGGGATCGAGCCCGCAACCTGGTCATGTGCCCCAACCAGGAATCCAACCTTGACCTCCTGGTTTATAGGTCTACGCTCAACCACTGAGCCATGCTGGCTGGGGCCTACTTACATTTTTAAATATTGCTCACACTGTATTTTCCTTTGTAATCCTCACACGCCATTGTAATTTTATTGACAAATGCAGTCCTGCCTTACTATCCGAATCTCTCACCTGCTCCTCCTGTTCCCAATGCTGCAGCATCCCTGGGCCTGCTTGCTTCGTAAGCATGCTAACACCGTCTCCTCTCTCCCCTCTGCATCCAGCTGGGTGGTAGGAGACCTGGACTCCAGTCCAATCTTCCCACCCAGCACATGTGACCTTGATCATGACATTCAGCTGACCTGTCCTTCAATTTTATTCCTTAAACAAAAATTTGCACTTTATCTGAAAGGTTCCTCTGGCTCTAAAAGTATCGTCAGTTCTACTGCGATGTATTAATAAAAAAAGAAAAAAATACTGACTTTTAGAAACCTAGGGCAAAAGCCATTCTGCAAATACAGTCATCAGTGGGTTTGTAGAAACTGTTCTGTCCAGGACAGATAAATAGCTTCAGCATAGAAACAAAGAGTAGAGCAGTGGTTCTCAACCTTCCTAATGCCGCGACCCTTGAATACAGTTCCTCATGTTGTGGTGACCCCCAATTTCATTGTTACAAATTGAACATAATTAAAGCATAGTGATTAATCACAAAAACAATATGTAATTATATATGTGTTTTCACGATGGTCTTAGGTGACCCCTGTGAAAGGGTCGTTAGACCCCCAAAGGGGTCACGACCCACAGGTTGAGAACCGCTGACCTAGACTAAGTTTATTCTCTTTGTCTTTTCTTTAATCCTTTGCCGCCCCCCCCCTCCCCCCTCAGGCTCACTAATCCCTTGGCTGTGCTGGCTGGGCACACATCTACCTTCATTGTCTTTTTGCGTCTACAATGGCGCACCTTTGGAATGTCAGAGTACTTCCCTTTTTCCAGACCCCGTCGGGCACAATCTCCCACCAAAGCACTAACCCACAGAACCCCTCATTGTTATCTTGTCCCCCTCACACCATCGCTATGTGCTGTACATGTTCATTATTAACTACCCTGTACCCACCTGAAATGGAACAATGGGTCCAGGCTGCCTGTCACTACTTGAGCCAATTAAGCAGAGACAGGGTCGCATCATATATGAGTGTTTATTCCAATAATGCCGGCAGCATGGGAGAGCGGCAGGCCATCCATGAAAATCGGCTCTACCCCTCCCCATAAGCCAGGTACACTTACTAGTACTAGTATATTGGGTAGAAGGACAAAGATCACATGGGACAGTAGGAACTGCAGGCCTGGGGAAGTAGGCCAGGTGTAATGGCTACAGGTTACACGCAATGCGGGCTGCGGGTGGCAAAGGGCGGGCGCCTCCGGATTGTTTTAGCAACAAGGTTGTCAATCTGCATTCCGGTGCTAACTCCCATGTCCCCAGCATACAACTCCCAGCCAGGTCAGGATGTGCTTTCTCTAATCAGAACAGACTATCACAGTTAACAGAGCATGATTAATATTTCTTATAACTATAGCTAGTTCCCACTATTCTATTTCTGCCCCTCACACACAATATAAAAGGAGTGTCTGTCTGTTTTACTTTTGATCCAATCTCAGAGATTTCCCCACTTTGCTTTCTCTTGCCTCCCTAATCTATCACCAATGGATTTCACGTAACCCTCTGAACACCTTCCCCTTTGATTCCAATGTATTAAACAAGTGGTAAAACTGCCCTTTTCTCGAGTATTTTCTCAACCCATGGAGACTTTGCTTCCTGGCAATTGTCGTCAGTTTGGCTCAAATAAACTCATGAACATTCTCTATAGGTTTGGATGTTTCTTATGTTGACAGCTTTTATAGTGCAGAGCTTGGACCCTAAAGACGTAATTTCCAATTGAGGGTCCCTCAGTTACCATAAAAGCCAGATCTCACTTTCCTAAGGGTCCTGACCACACTCACCGTGCCAGGCAATCTACATTTCTCACGGGATTCCCACACGTGCCTTAAAAACTCATTCTGCAATAAGAAAGCTCTATGTCTTTTAAAATGTAACTTCATGGTCTCTGACTGAACACCCTCCCACGGCTTTGCATGGAATAGACAAGTGCAATCTCCTTACTGAAGCCTGGGGGTTTGAAGGTGATCTGGCTCCTATGAACATCTCCCAGATCACTTCTGATAGCTCTCCTTTGCCCACTGAGCTGCAAACAGGCTGACCTGGTTTCTGGAACACTCCAGCCCTTAGTGCATTTACCCTGGCTGGAGAAGGAAGTACACCATGCATTTTTAGCTTTCAGCCGCGCTACAGTTTCCTACGGTTTCCAGAGAGTGAAATGTCAAGTTGATGGGAATAAATTGCTGGGAGACCTTTTGAGTGTGAGTAAGCAGAAAAATGCAGGTGAATTACAATGTGGGCAAATTAACATAATGAAAACACTAAACCAGGGAATTTTTAAACTGCCTTTTCTTTTCCTACTCCTCCCAAAGCTCCCACCTCCCCCCACCCCCCACCCCTGCCAACATGCGTGCAACCACCAGGACTCGGCCAGGCTCTGATAGGGCCTGATATGCATCAGAACCTCAATATGAGGAGGAGAGGCTGTGCAATTCGGGGAGAAGCAGGGCTTCCCAGGTGGTTTGATGCATTCCCCCCGCCTCCACTCCAGAACGTGTATCTAACAAACTATACTGATCTGAACTACGTGCTAGAAATGACCAAACAACCATGAAAAATGGCGGACGGATGAGTGCAGACCTTTTCCTGAAGAATGCCGCAATGTAATATCAAAGACAGAAGTGAACTGCAGTAAGCCAGGCCACATAAGCCAAGGTACAGGAAGTCTCTTACCGGAGGGGAGGGTCTAAAAGGTTACACACGCCATGTTATCAGGTGAGGAGGGAGGCCTCAGTGTTATCTAGCCATCAGAAGTTTTTCTAATACATAATTATAAATTAACAGCATTACAAAGATTTGCTACTTTGTGTTAAGGAAAGCCTTTGGAGCTTACAACAATGCAGCTCATTTCCTTCCCACCACAGTGGACAGGGGCTGCCCTCATTCTCTCCGCCTACCTGCTGGGCTAAGAGAACTGGCACTCCTCCCACCCCACGTATTCAGGGATGAGCTGATTGTCATGTTATTTATTTATTTATTTAATATCTATTTTTATTTATTTCAGACAGCGACAGGGAGAGATAGAAACATCAATGATGAGAGAGAATCATTGATCGGCTGCCTCCTGTACGCCCCCTACTGGGGATCGAGACCCAAACCTGGGCCTATACCCTTGACAGGAATCAAACCGGGGACCCTTCAGTCCAATGAGCCACACCGGCTAGGGCAAGAAAGAACATTCTTCAGGTTGGTCCTGCCCAGACACACTCCTAAGGTATATGCCCCGCTTGCCTAAATGGGCAATAAAGAGAGATGGGACATCCACCTGTCCTGGAATGGTCATTCATCATTCTTACCATTATCAAAATCTTCCAAGTCAGAAGTATTTTTTCTCTCTCTCCACATTTCTTTAGCAGGTCGGCCAAAGCATTGTCCTAAATATCTAAGAAGCTCTTCGCTAAAGAATCAGACAGTGTCAAATCGAACTTAACCGACTGAAGGCCGAGAACACACCTACTGAGTGTTTGTACTTAATCAACCGGGATGTGTAGGTCTTTCAACCCATCAGCTTCGAAAGGGCAATGAAGACTCTGTCGCTCCATGTGGCTCTGAAACGCTCCCTGCCGCTTCCCCTGGCAAAGAGAAAGGCCATTCCGGAGCCGGAGCCGCTGACTGTGCTGAGCAGAGCGGTTAAATAAGGCAATCTGACCTCGGGGCTGGTCCCTTGCTCTTAGTGTCCTCATTTCAGGGCTTGCTCAACGGGATCCCATGATCCCTCTGTCGCCAGTTAAAACAGCAGAGACTCCCGGTGCCAGCAGGGCGTGCACATGTCAGTGCAGGTGCGCTTACCTGCCCTGTGAGGCAGGGTTGTGTGGGCCTCCGTCTTCCCCACAGGGAGGGCTCGGCTCCACCAAGTCTCTGGAATGCCGGGATCTTTTCAACTCCAAGCCCCCTCATTCCCAAGTCCAAATGCCCTTGGGCCTGAGAGGCAAAGACTTTGCAAGTCTGTGGTGGACACCACTCCCTCAGCAAACCTCTCTACCTGGCTCCCGCTGAGCGCTTGTCTACTATCGGAAAGGGGCAAATGGGGACTTTAGATCCTGAACACATTTCCCTCACTTATCAGAACCAAGCTGTCAGAATTGGAGGGGTCTTCATGATGATCTTGCCCAGCGTAACTCCCCATCTTTCTTATATGTGTAAGTCTATATTTATGTATTGCTAGCAAGCAAAAATCCCACTGCACTTTGGTTATTTCAGCATTTAAAAATAGATCAGATCAGAGGGAGACAATTTTTGTTGTGTATTTTTTACTCGGCCTTAGATCAATCTCTTATTATCGGCTATACTCAGAATTATCACAGAGGGCAACGCCCAGAGAACTTGCTGTTCACTACTGAACATTAGCTGTCTGATTACTTAAAAAAAAATAAATAAATGCTTCTCATTTACTGCTCCAAGAAAACAGACTTCTTTCTAACACCAGCTCCCAGGGTTAGCAGCTACGTGCTGAGTACTCTATGGCCAGGGTGATATAACAGAGCACACATAACACATTAAAAAAAAATTAAGCCAGTATTTCTAGGTTCGTGTAAATTATCAGACAATTACATTGTACTCCAGGAACTGAATAAAGCTGTAACTCCAACCTTGGTGTTTATGATGCTCATCAGAATGAGTGTTACAGTGGCGCTCTTGAAGGGATGAACAAAAAGATGATTTAAAACAACATCGGCACCAGCGATAGTTCCTGTTCCTGCAGTAATCGCACTGGGTCGCCACATCTATTCACACACGAAGGGAATGCTAGCGCTATTCCTGGCTCACCCTTCCGGCACTGGGTCACTAGGAAGCACTACTTCCTTATACAACCTCACTGTCGGATAAACTTCTCAGGCACACAATCTTTCTTTGATCTCAGCCTGAATGACAGTATGCCTTTTCCTTCTAACTTGCAGCCAAATCCTTCCCTTGCCCTGTGCTGCATTTACCTCCAGCAGCTAGCAGACTAGCTGACAGTAATTGTCTGTATATTCAGAGGCAGCTAAAGCAAATCTGATAACATCCTAAACTGGTGGCCGGCAGATGAAAGATGTGCTGTAAGACAGTCTGTTGTAAGAGTGCAACATTATGCAAACATCACCTAATTACGTGCTAGATGTATCCATTCATGTCCCCGGGAAGTGTAAAGACACTGTGTACGGAACTGAACAAGACAGTCATCAGAAGTGTTGGGGCTGAGTCGCTCCCTCGGCTCCCTGTGTGGCCCACATCTCATCTTTCCTGTCTGGGTCTCTCCCCCAATTAAATGATCGTTGCTTTCTTTTCCTAAAACCATTTCACTTACCCTGGGTCTGCCAGCGATGCAAATACCTTGGGATTCATTCCCAAACTGTGTCCGGTCCCTGCGCTGTGGGTAAGGACCTGGCTCAGGGTTAATACCACAGACCAGGATGTCTCCCCCATTCTGCACCGGCTCGCTTTCCCCAGTGTGTGAACCAGGTACACCTGCTCACATGTTGCTCTTTAAAAGGACAAGGTTTCCACCCATCAGCATGAGTGCTCTGGTGACTCAAAAGCTGTTGTTGAGTTTCAGTCTACGTACAGTAGGCTAGCAGCTCTTTTTTTTTTTTTAATTGCTTACTTTTTGTTGTTGTTGTTAATTTTCACCCGAGGATATTTTTCCATTGGTTTTTAGAGGGAGTGGAAGGGAGAGGGAGAGACAGAGAAAAACATTGATGTGAGAGACACATCCATCGGTTGCCTCCTGCATGCTCCCCAACCAGGGCCAGGGAACCTGCAACCAAGGTACGTGCCCTTGACGGGAATCGAACCTGGGATCCTTCAGTCTGTGGGCCAGCACTCCATCCGCTGAGCCAAACCGGCTAGGGCTTTGATTCGTTATTTTGTAAGTATATTAGGGCAAAGTTTTTACATATTCTAAATTATTCTTTTAAACATTCAAATGGCTTCTCTACTTAATTCTGTCACCTAAATCCTTACTTCAGATGCTTTCATTTCAATGTCCAGAAAGAAAAAAAGGCCCTTGATTGTTTTTTTAAAAATATATTTTATTGATTTTAGAGAGGGAGAGGGAGAGATAGAAACATCAATGATTGGAGAGAATCATTGATTGGCTGCCTCCTGCACGCCCCCTACTGGAGATCAAGCCCGCAACCCAGGCATGTGCCCTTGGCCGGAATTGAACTCGGACCCTTCAGTCCGCTGGCCGATGCTCCATCCATTGAGCCAAACCAGCTTGGGTCCCTTGATTGTTTTATGTGTGTATTACACATGGGTAGAACTGCCATCACAATGCACCCTCGGTGGGTGGCTTACACAACAGAAGTGTATTTGCTCCCAGTCCTGGAGGCTAGAAACCTAGATCAGGGCGTTAGCAGGGTTGCTTTCTTTTAAGACCTCTCTGCCTGGCCAGTAGGTGACCAGATTCCCCCTTGTCTTCACTTTGTCCTCGATCTCTATGTGTCTGCATCAAATTGTACGAGATTAGGCTTCATCCTAATGACCTAATTGTAACGTAATCACCTTTTTAAAGGCTCCATCCCCAGTACAGCCACATTTTGAGGTGCCGATCATTAGGGCTTCAACATATGAATGGGGTATGTGTGTGTGTGTGGCGGGGGGAGGGGGGGCACACAATTCAGCCTGCAATAACATGAAACTATACAATATTACAAACTTGCTGACCACATCTGAGTGATCAAAAAGATAGAAAGCTAAAATAGATAATTCTCTCCAAAGATTCATGTGCTTTGATGACTGAAGTGTCTACTTATGTTTCCTAACGAGAATGTAAACTCCCAGAGTAGTTAATATTTCTCAACGAATGAATAAGTGAAAAGAGTATTCAATATATTACAGGTGGTCGAAATGCATTCGATTCTTGGATTTTGTAGTAACTTATAACATGCAAGTTTGGGGGGCTGATATATGTGCCCCCCCCCCCCCCCCCCCCCCCCCCGCCAACGGACACACAGCTCTCAGTTCTGTGTGTCTTAGTTTTCAGTGTGGCCTAGTCCTGGAATCAGCTGCATTTCATGTAAAATGTTCTATAAATAAACCCTCAATTAAGTTAAACTGGTGTCTGGTCTCCATCCTTCCCCATGGACTGGCCTCCCGGACGTGCCCAGGATAATCACTAGTCACAGTGAAGCAGATAAACCCCTTCCGGCCGCTCTTCCTAAAACGCAGCCCATGTACGTAGTTCCCTCCTAGTAATAAGCTTGGTGACGAGTCAGCCCCTGCAATTTCTGTTAGACTTTCAGTTTGAGGCTCCTAATCGAAATCCTTTACTTTCTCATAAATGGCATCAGGTGCCTTGGCTATTTGGAAGCGGGGGTGGGGGGGTGTGGGAGGGGGGAGTCCCCACTGTGAGTTACACGCGCATTACAGAGCCTGCATTTCAAGTTACACTCTCTCACATCCCTACAAATCTGCTGAAACGTCACGCTTCAGAGTCACCTACCTCTTTAAGTTGACTCTTGGGCCCCAAAAGGATTAGGGACACAATCCTGTCTGTTTTAAGTCACCTCATTCTAAACATATCCTTCAAAGGTGGTGAAAAACCCTTTTTTAAAAAACATTATGCAATCAACACAGAAACCAAAAACAGACCTTTAATTTTATCTATATATAAGAAAATAGATTAGCATGACAAAGCATTTCAACTTGCCAAATTTCACTGAATTATAATCAAATAAAATCTATGAAGTTCTTGAAAATTATTGAATTGCTTTTTATAAGGATTTATATATACATATAAAAGCCTAAGCGACCGAACGACCGGTCGACCAGTGGCTATGACACGCACTAACCACTGGGGGCAGGCACTCAACACAGGAGCTGCCCCCTGGTGGTCAGAGCGCTCCAACAGCAGGAGCACCACTCAGCTGACCTACGGGCACCAGAGGCAGGGCTCACGTCTGGCGAGCGCTGCTGCGGTGGTTCGTGCACCGGGCCTCTAGTTGTATTATTAGATGATCATAAAGATAAGCTACATTGAAACTATTGTACTCTTTGTTCTTGCTTTTTAAATACATTTATGGATTTTGGAGAGGAAGGAAGAGGAAGAGAGAGCTAGAAACATCAATGATGAGAATCTTTGATCAGCTGCTTCCTGCACGCCCTCTACTGGGGATAGAACCTGCAACTCCGGTATGTGCCCTGACTGGGAATCAAACCGTGACCTCTTGGTTCATAGGTTGGTGCTCAACCACTGAGCCACACCAGCCATGCTACTGTACTCTTTGGATATTTGCTTTTAAAGGACTTAAAGAAAAAGGTGTTTGATTATTGCTTGATACTTGTTTTGTGATGCACTCCCCTGGACTTCTGCAATGCTAGTGAAATAACACAACAAGGTCAAATTAATGTACATAGAGCAGGAATGCTTAATTTACACTCCGCATGAGAGAAATTTCAGGAGACCATGGAGAAACACTGGCAAAGAACTAAAACCCAGCCATCTTTATAAAAGCACTTGTCCCTCATCTGCGGTTTCACAATGTAACCAGCAACATATCTAAAATGATCTACCGACACGTATGCATTTGAGAGTGGTGAGAAGTTCTAAGGTAAGAAATGCAGCATATCTTTTGCTCAAGAGTGCCTCTCATATAAAAGTGGATTTTCATCACTTCTTGGCCTTTTGGCTGAGATCAAGTGTAAAATGGATTTAGTAACATTTCAGGAACTAATATTTATGATGGAGTTTAAAAGGCATGGTCCGATGAAAAGTCACGTTGGGAAAACTGCTACACAAATGTTTCACAACGAGACATCATCGTTAAAGGAAACACTGCCGGCGATCCTAGCTTGTCACTTTACTGCTGCCATAAGCTTCTTCAGAAACCAGGTCATCCGCCTCCTCCCTGCTGCCCTCCCTGCTGCCCTGCCTGCCCATGCCACCCCTTCCCACTCTCAGCATGTGACTGAGCTGACAACTAAGATATTACAATAAAGTCACCCTTAAAGGAATTAGCAAAAACATTTCAATAATTTTCTAATGGACTACTAAGAAAATTAATTCAACTATGTTATACTTTTGGTGTCAATTCTCTGTGACATATCTAAATGCTTCCATAAAACCACAGGATTCCACACAATATTAAAACTGTCTTTCCAGCCCCAGCCAGTTTGGCTCAGCGGATAGACCTTCGGACTGCGGACCGAAGGGTCCCGGGTTCGATTCCGCTCAAGGGCATGTACCTCGGTTGCAGGCTCCTCCCTGGCCAGGCCCTGAATCGGGGCACATGAAGGAGGCAACCAATCGATGTGTGTCTCTCTCACATCGATGTTTCTGTCTTTCCCTCTCTTTTCAACTCTCCCTAAAAAATCAATGGAAAAATATCCTAGGGTGAGGATTAACAAAAAACAAAACAACAAAAAAACTGTCTTTCCAAATGATCTTTGGAAAACTATGCCAGTGATGGCGAACCGGTGACACGCATGTCAGAGGTGACACGCGAACTCATTTTTTTGGTTGATTTTTCTTTGTTAAATGGCATTTAAATATATAAATTAAATATCAAAAATATAAGTCTTTGTTTTACTATGGTTGCAAATATCAAAAAATTTCTATATGTGACACGGCACCAGAGTTAAGTTAGGGTTATTCAAAATGCTGACACGCCGAGCTCAAAAGGTTCGCCATCACTGCTCTATGCCGTGTGCTAATCTCTCACTTTGCATGCCAGGCAAGATAGTTTTCTACAGCCATCAAACACAGCGTGGATCCCAGGAGCCCCGTGGACTCACCACTTCCTGGAGAAAAGAGGCTAAGAGGTGTGATGTAACCCCAAAGTACAGGAACTCATCAGTATAAATTATGAAATATTAAGTCCTGGTTTCATTTTTCTGAGAAGAAAAACCACAAGTTTTCTCACAAGATGAAAAAGAAAAACAAATGACACAAGTAAGACAATATCAGTGAGGATCTTCTCATTGAGAACTCACCCATCCTAATCTCTGGAACATATTGGTCTTTTTTTTTTTTTTTCCTTCCTGGCACTTTTTTCTACCACGGAAGCCAAAGAGATCAAACACCTGCTCTTGCGGAACCCTGTTGCCTGGGCCATGGGCACAGCCTGGCTTAGTCGGCCGGGGCCACTGGAACCATCTCGACCAGCCACAGGGAGCAGGGGTGACCTCAGGTCCCTGACGGCAGGTCATCAGGGCCTCGGCCCCGTCCCATGGCCCCTCCTCCGGAATAACATCAGATCCACTTCACCCACCTTCTCTTGGCATCTGCCCATTTTCTTTTTAAAAAAAATATTTTTATTGATTTCAGAGAGGAAGGGAGAGAGAGAGAGACATAGAAACATCAATGATGAGAGAGAATCATTGATTGGCTGCCTCCTGCACGCCCCACACTGGGGATGGAGCCCGACCCGGGCATGTGCCCTGACCGGGTATCAAACCGTGACCTCCTGGTTCATAGGTCGACGCTCAACCACTGAACCACGCTGGCCGGGCTATTTCCTAAGCTAGTCCTCCAGTCTTCTCGGGGATCCACCGAGTTGTTTCAGGAGGTTCTCTGCACCCAGCTCAGTTTCACCACCCAAGTCCCGGGCCCTGAGCAGGGAGCAGAATAAAAGCTGCCCAAGCACCAGGTAAGAAATGAGGAGCCGAAACAGCCACCTCATTGGCAGCAAGGGCAAAAACTGCGGGTCACAGCCTTACTCTGAGAGATTTATCCATGGCAAGATTAAGAACAATTAGAAAGTCATGACCGCTGGAGGCTTGCCATCAGCTCCTTTGACCTGCTTCATTGATTTCTGCTTGTTTACGCTGGTCCAGCAGCCAACTCCCAGGCCCGGGGGCGGGGGTGGGGGGGGGGTTCTCTTTCTGCTTTCCTGCTGCTCCGCTATGGGAGTGGCACTGTGAAAGGTACCACCCCTCTCCTCTCCTCCTGCCCAAGCCAGACAGAAGGTTTCAGTGTTGCTGTTTTTTTAATTTGTTGGTGTGTGTGTGTGTGTGTGTCTTCTCTCCCCAGAGGCAATTTGTTTTCTTAGCTATTAGGAAAAGATCTCAATTCAGTTCCCTCTAAACTCCTGTGTGGGTGAAAGAGCCTGGCACAAGGGTTCAGTAAAAGCTTCTGAACGAACCCTACCACAACCCTCTGAAGCTAACCTTTCTCTAACCTTCCCTGGAGACCACCGATTACCTTGATTTAAGAAGCCATCCCTTCAGCTTCTGTTTAGCTACCAGAAACACCCGTGCGAGTATTCCATTTAGTGGCCCGGATGCCAATCTTAGCAAGCATGGGAAAGCAAACACTTTTATAGCAAACCTGAGTTTAAATTGAGTTTTGACTGCTAGATCCTATTCACTCACCTATTAACCTTATACAATTGCCTGCTTTCATATTAAAAATGGGTTGAATAATCATTTTAAATCAAATGACAGGAAAAAAATCAAAGAGATTAATTCATCCAACATGTATTAAGCACCTCTACATGCTGAGCACGATAATTGTTTGACATGTTATCTCTAATAGGATTTAATAGCAAATAATAATGCTGCATTATCCAATATATCAAAGGACAAGATTTTTCTGACACTAAATGGAACCGAGATAGCATTAACCAGTCTTCTCTTCCTTTCCAGGGACCAATTATATTAAAGTCAAATAGCAGCACCTATATGATATTAACCAATGTCACCCCAGTAAATTTAATAAAAACATAAAATTAAAAAAGAATATGAAGCATATATTTTATACATTTGAACTTTAGAGACTTCAAGATATACTCACAGAACTTAACATCTTCAAAATATTTGATATCCAGAAAAGTCACAGAAGTAATATTCTTTGCATCATGATAGTCAACAAGAAAAAATGTCTTAGTGTTTTACATACATTGTTTCCTATGGATGTGCCCTCCTTCCACCTCATTTAAGACTATTTTAATAATTATAGATGGTAATTTGTGTTCCCACGATCACCTGTCTGTATTTTTCTTTAAAAAGGTTTAATATTCTGCATAATTTTGTAAAGGATAGTTTACCAATACCAAGAACACACTGCTCTCTCTGCGTGGCTCAAATTGATCTATAATAATAAAAGCATAATATGCTAATTACACTGGACGTCCTTCAGGAACAAGCCCAAGCCGGGGCTGCTAGGGAAGCCAGGTCCCAGGTGCCAGGGGGAATCCGGTGCCGGCAGCCGGGGGAAGGAAGGCCTACTCTTGCATGAATTTCGTGCATTGGACCTCTAGTTTCATGAAAAAAGGCAACTTAGAGCCCCCTTCAGTCTCCATCCTTGAGCTTGCTATGACCTTGTAGATCATAGCTTAACAGTATCCAAGAATGAGGTTTTATATATTTTATCCTCAAGGATATTTGTTTGTTTAAAAGAAGGAAAACATGCTTGTGTATCTCCTAAACTGATCCCCAAGTATGTGGACTAGTTCTTAAACATCTTCCATAATCACTGCGGAATACAGGACGCTGCAATCATGGGAGAGATGTTTATTAGTAAGACTGCAAACTGTGAGTAAAAGCCCAATATTCTAATGAGCTAACTTCTAACCTACTCCAGGGTCAGCAATCTATTGCCCAAGGGCCAAGTCTGGCCTGCCAAGTATTTGTGTAATTAAAACTTTACTGGAACACACCCACACCTATTTGCTCAAGCATTGTCTCAGGCTGCTTTTCTGCTACAACAGCAGAGCTGAGAAGTCTGTGCCGCTTAATGAGGTGGAGACCTTCTGAGAAATGCAATGTGAGGCCACTCTGTCATTGTGCGAACATCAGAAAGCATACCCACCCGAACCGACTCGCAGTAGATGGTCCAGCCTACTAAACACCGAGGCTAGACGGTCTAGCCTGCTGCTCCTCGGCTACAAGCCTGTACAGCGTGTTACTGTACAAAACAACACGAGATTAAATCAAGCACAAGAGAAAATGACGCATGGTTAAACAAGGGTGTCTGTGTGGAGGTTTCTGGTACTATTCTTGAAACTTTTCTATAAATTTGAAAGTACAACAAAATAAAAAGATTAAAAATAAGAGTTCAAACAAGTTCCAATGTTAGCCTTTAAAAGGGAAAACTTCCGGTACCTTCTTCAACAAGCAAAGTCAATGCAATGTCTCCCATAATGGATGTGTAAAACCTTTAAACCCTGTCTAGGATGTCCACTGACCCAAGCCTGCCTGAGGCTGCAGACAACCTTGACTCCCTCTAATTCTGTAGCCTAAAGTACCAGCTTACAAATTTCACCCTTTCAATTTATCTTACTTTATGGAGAACGAGCTCACTAATAATTAAAGGGATCAAAGGACTTTAAGACAAAAGAAGCTGGGGTTGAGAGAGTAGGAGGAGGGAGAGAAAAGGAAGGAGGGGAAGAAATGAGAGGAATAAAGGAGCCTAGTTAATCAACAAACCAGACAAACATGTTCAGAACGACCACCAGCATTGCCAGTCCTATCTTAGCGGTTCTCTGGGAGAACAGGAAGGAAACTTACCCGAAACACTTGATCCTCATGCAGTATACGTTTTTATATACGCACATTCCAAGAAGAGATGTGAGCTTATTTTTATAACATGCAAACATTCCGCTAACTGAAAAGGTGCCCTGGAGGGCCACATACATCCACGTTGTTAAATATAGAAACGAACTGTAACGAGCATCATTATCTCCCGTTTCCAAGGATACCAGGATAAGCACTACTCCTAAACTGCAGTTCCCTCAGCAAAGGGCACACAGTAATTTAGATTCAGGGTCATCCCCAGCTGAGAGCAGATGCAGGAGGAGGAGCAGGCACATTGCCCTGATTGTTCTATTCTGTTTGTTGCCTAGTCCAGTTCCCAGCCCCCGACACCCCCCAACCCCTGCACCCGCTCTCTGGTCCCAACCCTGGCTGATGTTCAATAGGTGAAATATGGAAGATCTGATGATGAATAGCAACTTCCAAGAGCAAAAGAATCCACAAAGGGCCGGGTAAATTGAGATGTGATTAAAGCTGGGATGGGAATGGGGGTGGGCGGGCAGGGAAGGCTGGCATTCCCGTTTGCTTTGTTTGTGAAAAGGAGAGGAGGCTGGTTTTGCGTGTCTGTCACACGGATTGCCATCTTCCCTGTGCTTACAGACCCACAGCACAGCCAAGGTCAACTTCCCTCTCAACCATCGCTACTCAAGCCTTTAGAACGGACCACTCCCACGCTGCCGCCGGCTCTGGAATCAAATTCATTTCCCACTTGTTCTGTCTTCCGGACTCCGGGATCCAGACCTCTCATACAATTACTTACTATTTGTTTCTATAGCAATGGAAATATAAAAACTACTTTCTGACAACCTCAGAGATTCTGCCTCTGAATCATTTATTGGTTCAGTCAAAACCATTTACTGATGGCTTTCAACGTGACTGGCACTGTCCCAGGCGAGGCAGGAAGAGGGGAGGTAGTCCAAGACTTCACTTGCGATCACCGGGTACCAATAACCAGCTGTGTCACTGAGGCAGCTTAAAAAGACGCATGCTCCCTCTTGGCCAAATGTTCGCCTACTACAATAGTGATGTGGATGTCAGGGATGCTTTAGATTTATCTTAAACACAAAGTATTCAGAGTAGGTTTACAGTTGTTTGTATGTAAAAAGACATGCAGGTTATGAAAACAGTAACACAAGAGTAAATCTGTTCCGCATACTCACCACTTAAACCTATTTTTGCCCACCCCGTATATAAAAAATATCATCCAGCCGGGCTGGCCTATGAGCGTGGACCTATGAACCAGGAGGTGATGCTATGATTCCTGGTCAGGGCACATGCCTGGGTTTCAGGCTCAGTTCCCAGTAGGGGGCGTGCAGGAGGTAGCCAATCCGTGATTCTCTCTCATCATTGATGTTTCTATCCCTCTCCCTCTCCCTTCCTCTCTGAAATCAATAAAAATATAAATATTTTTAAATATCATCCAGATATAATAGCAATTTTCCACTGAGTTCCGCCCCATCACCTGCCTACTCATCGCAGTAAGACCTCCACGTCGCACCTCAGGCAAGGGCAGGGCGAGCTGCAAGGGAAGGAAAGCCCTCCCAAGCCATCAAGCACGTCCTTCCTCCTGATGGACAGGGGACAGGTCTCAGGCTAAGCCTCTCAGCTTCATATGCTAATACAGGAGAGTAAGCTGCCTGTTTTGATAATCACCGCCTCCTGGTACTTCCCTCTTTTGCAGTTACATTAATGGAAACAGCTGCTTTTAAGAGGGTGAAGAAATGAAATACCACAAAGGTTTCCAACTGTTATGTAACATATACAGTATGTCTCAATAGGGCAAGCTGTTTTAATACTAACAGTTCATACAGACCTCGGACATGTTTCTGAAAACTTTCTTCCGACACATTCTAGATGACTGTAATACACTGTTAGACACACTGTCGTCCTGATTTCCGCACAACCTGACCCTTTGTAAAGAACAGACTCACTTTTTGATACTGAAGTAGCATTTCTAAATTCCACACAGAGGAACAAGGTCACCTTTTAAAGCTACATGGAATTGGAAGTTGGTCCCAATTCTCTTATAAGTTATGTCGGTCATTGTTCTTTTGTGTATTACTCTGACACCTCCGATTTCTCACGAGGGGCAACATTTTGAGATGAGATGCTTCCTTAGGCAAGTTTGAATCTGACACTTTGGGAAAATGCTTATGTTGAGAAGGTTCAGCTACACAGGCCACTATTTAACCTTTCCCCCGGCCCCTCCTCGGGCCAGTCAGTGCTCCCCGGGGCAAAAACATCCACACTTTCTTAGGTGTGACACCAAACACAAGAAGCATTCACAAGTCACTGCGGCGACAACCCCAATCGGCTTTCACAAAGCCTCTGACCGCAGAAGCCAGCTTGCCACAGCAAGGGCCGTGAGGATTCCCTAACTGTGCAAAATCAACTTATTTACTTCGAGATCTTCAGCACTGAAAGTACCCACCCAACCATTCAGGAGCCTACAACTCGGACTGCAGCCCCTTGGCTTTCTGGATGACAACGCTCGGATGTCCACCTCTTTTCTCCTGTTTTTGGAACATCCCAATTGTGCATCTGGCTCAGAAAATACTTTCTAGTAGCTCCCCCTCCCCCCCACCTCCTGGCAACTCGAGTGTCCAACTGCTAATCCTCAAACTACAAAGGCAGCAAAACCTGAGTGCTGTTGGAACATTTAAAAAAGTGGATTACGGGCAACCAGCAAGGGACACCCAGGCCGAGGCCGAGCCACCATCCCCCGCTCAGGCCAGGTGCGGCTCTGGTCCCGGG